>NC_054380.1:57673300-57998300 GCF_017654675.1 Xenopus laevis
GGATCATGTTCTTTCAGTTGGGTGTGTACACTGGTAACAAAGATCAGCTCTAAACCCAGAAAATATTATCACCATCAAGACATACTTCTCTGCATTTAGTGTTGGTCTCTGTCACTGGAGTTAGTAGCAAAGCATATACAAAATGGAATCATTTTTCAGTTCAGACAACAAAAAGAACAGTAAAAACAAAACATATCTTACTTCTTAACAAATGGTCTAATGCATTCACATCCATCTCTATTGGCTTCCTCCTTTCTTGTGCTACCAATTGGCAGAAATTCTGAGCTGCTTTTACAATTTGCATCTTCCCATCTTCTGGGGCTAGCACCTTGAACGGCATATGAATCAGAGCTGGAAAAGCAGCAAAAAGAGGATTAGCATTATCTTCTTTTATGGAACTGACATAATTATGTCATAGGGAATAACCAAGCAAAGCTTGTGATGTGACCTTCATGCAAAATACATTTTCCTCAACAGACATTAAATCATGTTAAAATCATGGGGCACGTTTACACTGCCCCCAAGCAGAAGTGCAAGTGCATGGGGGAAGTGGCTGCATTCAGCTCATTTTTTGCACACTGCTTTGGAAGTCCTAACCGACCCCTGCATACCTCTGTGTGGGGAAACTTTAAATGTTAAAACCATACCTCTGTCAGCTCTATCTGTGGTGCCATTCCCATGCTCTAATGGATACTTTGAATAGTCATGACCCAGAAGTTCTTTCTGTTGCTTTAACACTTCATCCATGAGCCTGGAACTATTTTCTTTGAAGATACCTTTGAGGACAGGCAAGGAAAAAAAAAAAAAAAGACATTTACTTAATCTGTTTTTATAAACACACTGTGTTTGGTATTAAACAGAGAAGACATTGTTAACAAGCACAACACAATACCTGCACAAACCAGCAGATAAGATTCTAAAGAGCACCTCTAATTACTTTTTTGAAGGGCCAATATAAAAAAAAAATGTAAAATGGATGACTCAGTTTATAATCACTATGCCATTACCTATATATGCAGCTTGTTGTTGTTTAATCGTCAGATATAAATGTAGTTTTGTAAATTAAAACAGGCTGCATACTTAGCTTTTCTAAGACCAATACATTTCCATCTCTAAGCAATCTTAAACAACTAAAATGTTCATGCAATCAAGGGGTAAATGAGACTGGTTAATATATAAAACAAAGATCACACATCTGAATCACAAGTCTTGAAATATATAGAGATATGCAAATATCATATAGTGATAGATTCCCCCCATATAGCAGGAAAGTGTCGGTCAGTACTTTGAACTTGATTTGTAAAACTTTCATTTGCACTAGATCAACATATAGGTATGGGATTGGTTATTTAGAATGCATGGGACCTCGGGTTTCTTTTGGATAATCTTTCTGTAATTTGGATCTTCATACCTTAAGTCTACTAGAAAATCATGTAAACATTAAATAATCCCAGTAGGCTTGTTGGGCATTTTAGCTTTGCAACAGTTCAAGCACCACCATGTACTTGCTATAACTCCTCTATAACTAAAGAATTAATAAAAAGGAATAGCTAAAATGCAGGTGTGTAAGCGGACTCATTCTGCAACATGAGAACCCTGCTTATTATGACAGGCCATACAATGAAAAACAAGAAGTGCCTGAATTTTCACCCTTAAACAAGGAACTATTTAAATACTTATTATATCTGAGCAATATAATATCAGTACAGCATAATGTGAAATCAATTCAAGTACTTCTAATGTGAATTTTGCAAACTCACAAGCTGTCAAGTAAGGCAAAGGACAAAGCCACATGAGTGGTAATCATGGAAGTATGAAGACAGTGTCAATTGGTACATCGAGCTATTGAATGCTATTACCAGGTTAAAGGGGCCCTCTAATCTGTAAGTGCTTGTTTACAGGGAAAAGGGCCTCTAATCATATCTGACCTGAACATTCAACAACTGGAAAGAAGAATTAAATATTTTAATTTATAAAACATAACATAAAAATTGGATGTAATACTTTGAATAATATTTTTTCAACAGTAATCTAATTAAATATTTAACAGTGCCATTTTTTCCCCCAGATGATAACCCTTAAATGTTGTACAGTACGGTTAGGGGCTGAAATCACACATCATCTTTAAA
The DNA here is from genome assembly GCF_017654675.1 of Xenopus laevis. Taxonomy (NCBI): domain Eukaryota; kingdom Metazoa; phylum Chordata; class Amphibia; order Anura; family Pipidae; genus Xenopus; species Xenopus laevis. The sequence goes on from NC_054380.1 coordinate 57,675,430, forward strand.
GGGACAGTTCTCCTTGCAATTAACATTAACATTCAGTATAATGAAGCAAGTGGTATTCAATTTGCAATATGAATTTATTTTTGTGGGTTTTAAATAATTTACATCTACAACTCCAGTTTCTGGTTACTGGTGTCTCATTTACCCTAGCAACCAGCAGAACTTTGAATGGCAGATTGAAAGATGGATAAGAAAAGATCTGAAAAGTAAGCAATATAAGAATATTCACAACACAAATCACAAACCAATTTAAGGTGAACTGCCCCTTTAACCAGTGGCTAAAAAGCTAAAGTATACCTACCTTACTGTGTAGCATTTTCCAGCACAAGATGTATACAAGGAATACAGGCTTTTCTAAAAGCAAAGTCAACAAGTCGACCAATTTTTAACATCAGAAGCAACATATACTTATGAATAGACAATATGCTAAACAAATTAATTGAGCTCTGGTTACAACATGCATTCAAAAATCAATTTCCAGAGCACATAAGCATTTTCCGCAAGCATCAGAATCTTCCAAAAAGCCTTGTCTAAATTAAGCGAATAATGGGTTATGAATGAAAATACATCAAGAAAACAAGCACAAAGCTATTTAAAACTTCAGAAAGTGTACTTTGGTCTTGTGCAAAAGATGATTTTACTATACACAACTATAATTATGAAATATCTACATAATAATAATGGTATATGTGATAGATGTGAAAAAAAATAATGACATGGAACCATCACATAAAGTTTCCCATAATGACACAATAAGAATACATAGATTTGGTCAGCGCAACTACATTTAAGATCTGATTTTAAGTCTGTGAACTGACAACTAAAATAGCACCGACTTGAAATCCACCTTAATTGCCAGTGTATTCTCTCAAAACAGTGGCAATGCAAATGCCTATTAATCTATGGAAGGAATCTGAAAACGAAACTGTTTTGCAACTATAACCAACCCTCACAATAGAGGGAAGAAATACTCTGAACAAACTAGGGATGCACCGAATCCACTATTTTGGATTCGGCCGAACCCCTGAATCCTTCGCCAAAATACGGCCAAATACCGAACCGAATCGTGGGAAGGGGGAAACATTTTTTACTTCCTTGTTTTTTGACAAAAAGTCACGCGATTTCCCTCCACGCCCCTAATTTGCATATGTAAATCCTGGATGCAGTGCATTCCTAGAACAAACAATGAAATCTGTATGCAACTCAGTATATTATATATACTCCTGTGACCACATGCATTCTAAGTCACAGCCCAACGGCGTAGCATGTGACAGTCTGGATCACATAGACCAAGCTCATATTCAACTTTCACATAAATTGCTGGTGAAAGTTCTACTGCATCAATGCAACCTGGTAGTCTCGAATACTGTTAGCCTATAGAACAGGAATGGATCTCCCATATCTTTGCCATAAGACTAAAAATAAGCTAAAAATAACTTCTAAACATTCCTATTGAAAAGAAAAAGTACCAATGCTATCATGTGGCACTCACACTGATGCTATGTTACTCTATGGCAAGCCTACATCTGACAGATAGGACTTGGACATCACATAGCAACTGAACTCACTTTTCTCTGTACAAATTTGGGAAACACCAGTGTTCATGCATGCGAATAACTGCTGCTATTTTTTTCATTAGAATGCATATATATATATAACCAAACATAGCCATCTTTCTAAGGTCAGCTTGTAGAGTTTATCGACATTATCAAAACGATGAACATAACACTGTCAATACAGAGGCCTGGTCCAGGAATGCATGCTTTATGGTGCCTAATCTAGCAGCACTTGACACATATGAATCAGCACTGAGATAAGTCTCCTCACTTACTTTTACTCACAGGGTAGAGTCCTGCGCAGGTCCAATTGGGCAGACCCTTTCCCAACCCGGACCCGCAGACCAGAAGCGATGTCACTTTTCACCAGACGTGTCGTCACTTTTACCTGGAACTTATGTCGCGCAGGGCCCTATTCAGCTACCACAAACTCAGGTGAGGGTAATAGGGACCAGTCCTGCTGCGGTTACCCAGACAGCTTACCAGCGGACTACGACAATCAGGCACTCAGTAATTTCTGCCCAAACCCGACCGCCTTGTGGGCATTCCGCGGGTACCCAACCAAATGCAGGACTCTTAACACAAGGGCAGTAAAGCTTTAGCTTGGAAGCTAAATGAATGAATGAGCAGAAAGAGTAAAGTGCCCAGGCTGCCAGTACAGAAAGCTCTCTCGGACACTTACCTTGATTATCATAGACGCTGACATAAGAGATCCCCACTGCCATGCACCATACAACCAGGTTGGCCAGATCAGTATAACTCTGGACTTCCTCGCCCATAAGCACTGCCATATGCACAGGCAGCTTGCCCAGCCTGCACCCGTCCGCCCTCCAGTTTCGGCTCCGCTGCTGGGTGAGGTATTTCAAGTTACATCGGTGTCTTAGGTCCGCGCAGTCACATTGCTTGGTAAGATACCCACAGTCACCCTGGAAATGTCCGGCCTTTCCTAATCTCAAATCTGCAAGTTTCGGGAAGACAAAACTCCAGCTCAATGAGCGAAACCAAGTAAACACCACACGCTGGGCCCATAGCAACAAATGCAAGAGGCGCCAGGCCACGGCGCACAGCACAGACATTGCAAAGGATCCTACCGCCAGCAGCCCAGCTCCAATTCCGGCCAGCAGTCAGGCATTGCTAGCCGGCAGCACACGGCCAACACCGATTGGCTGATAGTCAAACGTCACTTCCAGGAGCAAAGAGGGTGCGTGACGTGGCCAGCGCAGGTTGGAGCCGAAATAAAAGAAAACCAAAGGAAGACGCGAGGGAGTAGAGCGATAGCGACCTCATGTGTTTGGAGGAAATACGTGCATTAGAATCTGAAAGCTCGGGGCATATGGGGATGGTAGCGGCTAGTTCATATCCTCGGAAAGGACCTGACGTACTGTGATCCTACCATGTGACCGCTCCACTGCGGATTAGTGAGCGGCAAATTCAAACATGGGAAAATGGTAATGAATGGGTTTTAGTGGCGGGCTGCGGACCCTTGACAGGACCTGCAACTTAACCCCGGGGTTGCCAACTTGTACTGTAGGTTTGATACAGGCTGCAACTTCTACCTTAGGTTATGGGCTAGTTCATTGTGTCGCTGGATGTTTGTAGGGATTGGAGGAATCACTGCGCCTATGAATTTCTGTGGGGTAAGGCAGGGAGCATTTACCATAATCGCATAATAACAATGCAACAATGGCAAGATAAAAATGAAAGAAAAGACTTACTAACACAGCTATAATAGTATATTCATTAACAATAAACAGATTTGCTTTTCTGCCATGCACTGAAAGTGCCCCTTAATGGAGAATAATGTAATGGACAACTTGGGAACATTAAATTGTATAGAAACTGTTGCCTTGGTGTTTGATGAGCTGATGGAAAATGTGAGCGCCCAGTCAAGTAATAGAACATGGGATAACGATCGTGAGAGGGACTTCTATTTAACGAGAAGATCATTGACCCTAAATCTTTTAAGGACCAGTAACACCAAATTATCTTAACACTTAATTCCCCCCAAACTGTTATATAAATCAGGCTTACTCTCCCCTTTGGTTTTTTTTAAATCTTGAACTTCAATCTGATTTCCAAAGTGCTCCATAACAGAATGTCAAAAAGTGACGGCCGCTTGAATTCCTCTGTGTGCTGAACCAGAAGTCAGCTTTACACCGATGACCTAAAGCACCTAAGCTTTTTTTTTTTTTTTAAGCATCTGCAGTTCAAATGTCTGTTTCTTTTCCTTCAGACAGCTTTGGGGGTAATATTGTGAGCATATATGTTAAAGGAACAGTTCAGTGTAAAATTAAAACACTGGGTAAATATAAACTATATTGAAAAATGTTTTCAATATAGTTAGTCAAAAATGTAATGTATAAAGGCTGGAGTGATTGGATGTTGAATATAACAGAACACTACTTCCTGCTTTTCAGCTGTCCAACACTGAGTTAAGGAGGCCAAACACGGCCAGATTAAAGATGCTGATATGGGTCCTTTAGGCCGATTCGGCATCTTATTTTAGGCCAAAAATCGGGCAGATATCAATCGGGCAAGTTTGATTTTTTTTTCTTTGATCCAGGACCACATCGGTTAGTTGATGGAGCCCTGTGACCCGTCGGCGTCCATTCACAGCATTGTAATCTGATCGTTCGGCCCCAGTGCCGAATGTTTGGATTAACCCGATATCACCCAGCCGTTAGTGGGCATATCGGGTTAAGATCGGCTTGTTTAGCGACCTCTAATACGGCCATCTTTAGTCAGCGACTTGAAGGGGGCCACATGGGACATCCAATGGAGCAATTAGAGTAACTAAGTGCTTCAGTGAGTGCTTCAGAACATACCCCTGCAGCTTTCACTGTGAGCAGAAAAACCTCTGTACCTATGTGTCTCTCTAAAGCTCACTGACAGCTGCTTACACTGGGGGGGGGGCAGGGGCGGGTTCCCCAGCCTGACCCTGACAATATATGCAAGGGCACAGCCTGCCACCAGACACGTAAAGTCAAATGTGGTAATAACTAAGCTGGTATGCAAAAATATGATAGAAAAAATGTTATTTCAGATACTGGGGCATACAACTACCAACTCCCTGCTATGCAAGATACAGGAATATGTGGAAATGCCATAACAGGAGCAAACTTTCCTTGTCACCCATGGCAGCAATTCACCAATGGGTTAAATCCACTCACCAGGCCAATGGACAGGATCCTCCCCAAGTAAGTTAAAAGTGCCCACCACCCATATACTCAGTGTCTTTTTTTTCCTGTCACGGGCTGATGGTGCAGTCGGATTATTCCAGTAGTAAGGGGGCTCTCCTCTCTCTCTCTCTCTACTCCCCCTTACTAGGCTGAGGTCCAGAAAGCTCCCCTATAGTTTGGGTTAGCAAGGGAGGGCCAGGAGGTTGCAAGGAGGCAGCCTAGGGCCATGCCGTACCTCCCGTGTTTTGCGCGTTAGGGAGGCGCTGTAGCGCCTACCCGGAAGTGACGTCACGGAAGCCGGTTGGGCTGAATGCGGCAAGCAACGTATGGGCGGAAGTATAGTAGGCGCCATCTTGGATTCTGGCAGCATGGCAAAACTGGAAGTGGGGTTTTTCACGCCACAGAGACGCCATAAGGTATTTCAGTAGCACAATCAGGCAGGCACAGTCTTCTCCATACTCCCTACCGGACGCTGTGTGCTGCAGGAGACTGTTTTTTCTGTTAATACAGATATGTGCAGTAGGGGGATTTTTGCGAGGAGGATTTTTTCTGTCTGGGATGCAGACTAAATTATATATTTTATACAGCACCTCTATGGAGTCGGGAATGCCGGGCAAACCACCTCACCCCAAAGGGAAAAGGTGAGAAATGTTCTGATGCCTGTGTGCTAAAACAGAGAGAGAGATGTACAGAAAGTTAATTATTGTTTTCTTATGATTACACAGCCTTCCTGCCACTGAAAAGAAAGACAAAACGCCACAAAAGGCTACGTCAGTTCAAGTTCAGGGAGAACCAGGAACGTCAACTCCTCTTGAAAATCAAGTTTTTGCTGAATCTTTGGCGGCTGTCATTAAGCAGGAGGTAGTGCAAGGTTTTCAAGAAGTAGCTACTTCAAAAAAGAGAACAAGATATGGTTACTCCAGACAAACAGACTCCCTTTCTGAGGTTTCAGAGGGAGAACTTTCGGAAGGATCAGATATAGATTCTCCTATAGGATCTGAGGATGGGGAATTTGATATGGAGGAAGACTCCAATTTTGATCTAACAGTGATTGATCCGCTGATAAAAGCAGTTCGGAAAACACTGACCTTTCCCTTGGAACCCTCCAAATTGTCATCAGCAGACAAGTTGTTCCCTTCTCTGAAAAAGAGGTCGGTATGCTTTCCAGTACATGCTTCAATACAAGATATTTTTACAGCAGAATGGAAAAAAACAGAGAAGAGACCTCAGACTGCAGGGAAATTTCTTAAAAAATATCCCTTTGAGGAAGAGGATGCGAAGTTTTGGGATTCACCCCCAAAAGTGGATGCAGCGGTTGTTAGACTAGCCAAAAAGACCACTTTACCTGTGGATGATGTGGCAGTTTTTAGAGAACCGATGGAAAAAAAGATTGAATTTAACCTCAAAAAATCTTTTGGAGCAGCAGGTGCAGCATGCAGACCAGCAGTAGCGCTCACGTCAGTTTCTCGAGCCTTAAAGGTGTGGCTTGCTGAAGTAGAAGAAGCAATTTTATCTAATGTAAAGAGGCCTAAGTTGCTTGAAATGTTGGCTGATTGTAAATTGGCAGTTGATTTTATGTAAGAAGCCTCTATTGATCTAGTTCATTTTATGGCAAGGTCCACGGCACTATCGGTGGCGGCAAGAAGGGCTTTGTGGCTTAAACCCTGGGCAGCAGATGCAGCCTCTAAGGCCAACTTATGCCAACTTCCGTTTGAAGGAGGAATGCTGTTTGGTGAGAGATTGGATACGATCATCAAAAAAGTCTCTGGAGGAAAAAGTGTGTTCCTTCCTCAAGAGGGCAGGAACAAGAGAATGAGATTTGATACATCTTTCCACAGAGAAAAAGAGAGATCATTTAGAACCTCCAGACAATATAGGCCAGGAAGAGAGTTTAACAGACAGTCGTCATGGAGATCGGGCCGTCAGAGCTCAAGAGGCAATGTCAAGAGATCGAGAGGTTTCTCCACCTCAAGCTCAACTGTTCAGCAGCAATGAGGGTGTCTTGGGTACAAAATCGCTGGGTATGCGATACAGCAGAAAGAGGATTTTATTTAGAGTTTTCAAAAATTCCAAAAAGAGATTATTTTCTAAGTTCATCTGTTCAAGAATCCAAAGAAGCACAGAGTCTGTTGGGTCAGCTATTTGCTTCAGAGGCAATAGAATTCGTTCCTCCGTTCGAAAGAAGAAGGGGGTTTTATTCAAGATTATTCCTAGTGAAGAAGGCTTCAGGGGCTATGAGGCCAGTACTAGACATGAGAAGTCTAAACAATTTTCTACAAAAAAAGAAATTCAAGATGGAATCCCTAGCATCAGTGATACAAGCGATTTCGGTTGGGGATTGGCTCACCAACATCGACTTGAAAGATGCGTATTTCCCTGTGCCAATTTTTCAAGGCCACAGGAAGTATCTGAGGTTCGAAGTGGGAGGGGTACATGTGCAATTCAGATGTCTCCCATTTGGCCTGTCACAATCCCCAAGGGTGTTTACCAAGATTTTGGTCACATTAATAGCCGAATTAAGGAAAGAAGAAATTTCAGTCTTTCATTACTTAGACGATATTCTGGTAACGGCAAGAACAAAGAAGGAAGCAGAGGTTCAAACAACAAGGGTGTTGGAATTTCTACAACTACATGGTTGGATAGTAAATATGGAAAAGAGCAGTCTAGTTCCAACAAAGTCTCTTATCTTTTTAGGGGCACACTTCCAAACACAAAAAAATCTAGTAAGTCTTCCTCTACTAAAACAAGAGAAGTTAATTCAAGCAATGGAAGACTTCAGAAGCCAGGAAGTAGTCTCAGTGCGCCATTGATTGAAAATCTTGGGCTTGATGTCCTCAACGATGCAGATCGTAAAATGGTCAAGGTGGCATTCAAGACCATTACAGATGTTTTTGCTCAGAAAAGTAAAAAACCCTCAAGAAAATCTGCAGAAAAAATTGACTCTGTCTCAGGAATTGAAGAAAGTTCTACGTTGGTGGTGTGTTCCAGACAATTTAGGAAAGGGTACCTCCCTAGAAGAGCCACACTGGATAACTGTTTCGACAGAAGCATCAGGAGTCGGCTGGGGGCCTACATAGGAGAAGTGTGCGTGCAAGGTTCTTGGGAGTTAAGTCATGGCTTCTCAAATTTTATAGAATTAAAAGCAATAAAAGAAGCTCTATTAGCCTTGGCAGATCATCTAAATGGAGAAGTGTGAAAGTGTTTTCAGACAATACCACGGCAGTGGCCTACGTGCGGAAGCAAGGTGGTACAAGAAGCATAATATTGTCAGAAGAAGTAGAACCAATTTTACAGTGGGCAGAATTATGCCTAGAGAATATCAAGGCAGTGCATCTTCCAGGTGTAGGAAACCAAAAAGCGGATTTTCTAAGTCGAAGTTTCGCGGACCCAGGAGAATGGAGTCTTCACGAAAATATATTTCAAGATCTGGTAAATACATGGGGAGTACCAGAAATAGATGCCATGGCGACCATTCACAACAGAAACTGCAAAAGGTTTTTTTCCAGATTCCCATGCAAAGAGACAGAGGCCACAGATGGTCTAAGGCAGGACTGGTCGAGAGCGTTAATCTTTGTGTTTCCTCCAATTCCCCTTGTCTGGAAAGTTCTAAAGAAGATAGAGCGGGAAAAAGCCAATGCTATAGTAGTAGTTCCTTACTGGCCAAGGAGACCTTGGTTTTCGCTACTTCACAGATTATCCCTGGGACAACCCAGGAAGATTCCAAAGTTTCCAGGTTGGCTGAATCAGGGAATGTTTCAGTTTCACAAGGAGGATCACCTCTGCTTGATGGCCTGGAGGTTGAGAGGAGGAGAGAAATTAGTGTGCAAAGAGAAGGTGGTAGATTTTCTGCTAAATGCAAGGAAAAAATCTACATCAGCACAATACTATAAAATCTGGGACACGTTTGTACAGTCTATGGTGTCAGAGGGGCGAGACCCAGGTTGTCCTACAGCATCCATGGTAGTTGATTTTATATTCTCTGGGTATGAGAGAGGCCTCCATTTAAATACCCTCAAGGTGCAGGTTTCAGCCATTTCGGCGTTATCAGGGAGAACATGGGCAGTAGATCCTTTGGTCCAACGGTTCTTCAATGCCCTTAAGAGAGTAAGACCACGTATCCGGAATTTTTCACCTCCCTGGGATCTGCCTTTTGTCCTAGACAGTTTGACAAAGCCACCGTTTGAGCCTTTGGAGGATATTTCCTTATGGAACCTTACGCCAAAGGTTGCTCTTCTGGTTGCCGTGACGTCGGCATGTAGAGTGGGTGAACTGGCGGCATTATCAGCTCTAGAGCTGTTCACAGTCATTTTCGAAGATAAGGTGGTACTTAGACCCACTTTCAAATTTCTTCCAAAAGTGATTTCAGACTTCCATATGGATTTGGAAATTACTCTTCCTTCATTCTGTTCTTCGACAAAGTCAGAAAAAGAGAGACAATGGCATAAGTTGGATTTGGTATAGAGATCAATGTATCAGCTCCCCTTGTGATAAAAATTACATATTGTTTTGCTTATTGTGCCTATGGGAATAACAAATAAAAAAAACAAACAAATACAAAAAGTATTGTAGAAGTGATACCTATATTGGCTAACAATAAAAATACATTGCAAGCTTTCGGAGCAGCAAGGCCCCTTTGTCAGGCAAAATACAAATGAAAGCTAGAAAGGCACAGCATATATACTGTTAGATCAGTGAAAGGTATTCATGGGCAATAAATTAGGAAATTACAGATATATAGAGATCCATTGTAGAGATAATACAATGAATTAGGGTGGGTCTCAAACTCTACAATTGATCTCTATCTGTAACTTTCGAATTTATGAGGTCCTGCAAGACAAGATGAAGGCCAAAGCCCAACTGAAATCCCTCTACAAACAACTAGAGGAGATAAACTGGGTAATTTTCAGGAAGTACATGGAAACATATCCAGGTGCAGTATCTAATGAATATATTTGTTCAAATATTACTATTTTGTAATAGGGCTGATGTATTGAAAGCCATTGCAATGCTGCGATTTTGTGAAAAACAACCACAAAAAGAACATATAAATCCTGCGCAGCTTAAACCTATTGAGATGCCATAGAAACTAATGGGAAGTGTATCTTCATCATTTTGGCAAGGAATTGGGATTGATCAAATGGCTTTAAAATGCAGAGAAACCTTGCGATTTGCAACTTGTCCCATAATCACAGAGGGAAATAGTACATTCACAATTTAGTAATGTTAATTTGCATAACTGCCATATTTCTGATTAAAATGCCCCAAAATGTTATAGGATTTCTACAGAGATATCACTTGCTAAGGTAAAACCCTTTGGTACAAGTTTAACGTTATTTTGTTTGGTTTTGCAGAGAGCCCACAGGCCACCAGCACCATCGCAGTTTACACCGTACCACATATTGATGCACCTCTGTGTAGATGATCTTCATGACACAGAGGTGAGTGAGACATTCACAATTCCACCAGCGGTGCCTCCACTCCAATACACCACGATTCCACCAGTGGTGCTCCCCGTTACACTTAAAATATGGTTCCATAAACAGGAGCACCCTAAGGCCACTTGGTAGACCCTGCATTCCTTTTCAATCCATCCCTCAGACTGCAGAAGCCGGGTCTACAGGTTGCCTCAAATGCAGGGTTCAACTTGTAGCTTAATGGTGCTCATGTATATGCAGCCATATTCCCTTTCTTTTTTAGTTCCCTCCACCACAATTCCAACCATAGTGTCCCTTATTTCCCCAATTATTTCTACCATAATTCCACCAGCGATGCGACATTTACACCTAAAATATGGTTCCATAGACAGAAGCAACCTCAATCCACTCAGTAGACCCTGCATTCCTTTTCACGCCATCCCTCAAGACTGCTGAAGCCGGATTCTGCAGGCTGCCTGGGGTCCAATGGAATTGAGAGGATTGCAGCGTTCACCTTGTAGCTTAAAGGCGCTCATGTGTATGCTGCCATATTACCTTCTATTTCCATTGCCTCCATCGCAATTCCAACCACAGTGTCCCTTCTTTCCCCCTAAATATGGTTCCATAGACAGGAGCACCTCTAAGCCACTCGGTATACCCTGCATTCCTGTCCACTCCATCCCTCAGACTGCAGAAGTCGGGTCTACAGGCTGCTTGGGGTGCAATAGAATGGAATGTAGTGTTCACCTTGTAGCTTAAAGGCGCTCTTGTGTATGCTGCCATATTGCCTTCTGTTTCCTTCACCCTGTTTCCCTTGATTTAATTTGGCGCATTGATCCTGGGAGCAAATCCGATCGCCGTTACAGGGTCAGGAAGGAATTTTTCCTTCTAGTAAGCAGATTGCTCCAAGCTTGCCAGAAGTTTTTTTGCCTTACTCTGGATCAAATAGCGCAGTTTATCTAATTATTATCAATAAAACTGTGACAGATTTAACATCAAGCTGCTTTGTGTGTGTCTTTATTCTGGGTATTGGTCACATTTGGGAGGGGTAACATATAGATGGGGTGGGAGGGGTGAAAATGGAACAAATACGCAGAAAAGAAACACTAAAAAGTTAAAGAAGAATGAAAGTGAAATCTACTTATGTTCTTGTTTTATAAGAAACCCAATCAGTGGAAACCAAGTGAGCTGCAAAGCAGGAAATAGTTTTCTGTTCTGTTAAACTCCAGTCTTTACACATTACATTTTTGGCTAACTAACTATATTAGAAACATTTTTTTTGCACAGCCTATCTATTTACCCAGTTTTTATTTTTATACTGAACAATTCCTTTAAGCTCAGCATACAGAGGAATTCAAGCTGTCGTCACCTTTCTGCTATGGTGTACTTTGGAAGTCAGATTCAAGCTCAAGATTTAAAAAAAAAAAAATTTGAGCAAACCTGACCTAGTACTATTTGAGTGTTTAAGTGTTGGTGTTACTGTTCTTTTAAAGATAAGTTCTGTCATCCCAGTGTCTTTACTACAGAGACTTGACAGGGCTGGTAAACACTTGTAGGCTGCAGCTACATTTATATGCAAAATGTATTTCAATAAGTGGGGAGAAGTAGTTGTGTAAAGGGTTAATACACAGGACAGGACATTAAACTTAGCTGCACAAGGGAGATGAAGGCAAATTATAGACTAAGAAAACTGAAGGGGAAGAATAAAGTTTTTCCCTCCTATAAGTGTAGTGGAAGGTTTTGTTGAGCAAAATGTTTGTCAATTCATTCTTATGGGAACAGCTTGCAAGTGCTGGCTAATGCAATAATGTATTCACAGGCACAAGCAATTTCTACAGAAATGAATTGGGTGGGGTGGCAATTTGGAGTGGTTTAGTGTATGTCCATTGCACTGAAAACACTCAAGCAGCAAAATGCTGGGTCTATAAAGAGGGTAACGAAAAGAAATTCACTGGCACTCGGGTAATGCTAGCAGGGTGAAACCCTTGCTTTAAATTTATTTAATGCGGCATGCAACGTTTCAGGAACAACCCCTTTATCAAGCATAGTTGAACAGAATGCACAAAACAATTTAAAGCCTAGGCTGGTAACGTGACCATCAAGTGGGTGTGCTCAAATTTACATAATTATCTAATTAACTAGACAAATTTTATAGCAATAAAGTGCATACACACCGGTAGTTTATCGGTGTATGCACTTTATTGCTATAAAATTTGTGTAGATAATTATGTAAATTTGAGCACACCCACTCAAGACATAAGGCTTCATGCACATGATTGACACGTTTCCCAGAAATCACAGGCGGCCCAGTAGAAGTGGAGAATGTGGAGCTCGGGTGGCACAAAGGAAAGGCCTGATTAATATAAGACATATGGAGCTTGACAAGGAAACATGGGCCTTTACTGCATTAGGACTGCTGTGTATCTGAACTGGTAACATCACCCCTAGCACGAGAAACATTATTTCTATTCCAACACTTTTTCATCCATAATACATTATTTAAAACCTGCTTACCAGGTGCAAGCTTTAAAAGGTATCAGTACTGAGATTAACTGGCCACTGCACCAATTACACTTAAAATTCAGATTGTAAAATCTTGCATAGTTCACTCCTCTAATCCTCCCTGCTCTGGTCACACCTGTAACCCCTCTATTGTTCACACCCCTAAAGCCCTTTACTGTTCACATCTCAGACTGAAAGTGCCCACACTGTTCACACCTAATACAAACTGCTTGAGGGGCACCAGCATTGTGTTACTGTATGTAGCACAGTATGAACTGCCAGGGCCGGATTTATAATGCAAGTGCCCCGGGGCCCACTGCCACTCATCACCCCCATCCCCTTCCTTTGTGTACATGTGGAAATTTTCAGCATCGGGTCTGGAGTGCTGGTGATTGGTGCACATGGCATTTTAAAAACTATTGTATCTCCTGCAAATTCCCAGTGCTTCTGAACCAATGCGGGTGTGATTGGGCGGCATTCCGTCCCCCTAAAATTCTGCTGCCCTAGGCCCAGGTATGTGACATAATCTGCCTGCCCTATGCCTCCTGTGTGTACAATTCTGTGCCTTCCCTATGCTCCCTGTGTGTCACACACTGCCTGCCCTATGCTCCCTGTGTGTGCCATACTCTGCCTACCCTATGCTCCTCTTTTCGTAATGTTCCCACCATAAAACCCAACTACAACTGCCACAGATATGGAGAAATGTTTTGTGCAACAAAGTATGCCCTCATCTCATATTTTTTAGAATATATAACAAGTGCTGAAAACCTTTTGGTTGGGGTTTTTATCGAGAGATCAATATGCCATTACATTTTAGCTATTTTATTGCAATCAACAGTGAAGGAATAAGAATGGGAGAACTTCCCCTCGGCAGCTTTCTAGTTCTTCTGAGCAATCATGGGAGGAAGTGAAAGTCCCGCTTGGGGTTGTTGGCCTTAAAGGCGTTGTTCACCTTTAAGTTAACTTTTAGTATATTACAAACTGTTTTATTCTAAGCAACTTTTAAACTGGCCTTTATTTTTTGAATTATTTGCCTTCTTCTTTTGACCCTTAACAGCTTTCAAACAAACGCTGTGCAAGACTACACAATCACATTTCTAGTTATTGCTACTTTTTATAACTCATCTTTCTATTCAGGTCTCTCCTATGCATATTCCAGTCTCTTGTTCTAATGGCGAGACAAAACCAGTCTCTTGTTCCAATAACAAGACGGAACCCAAGAAACAGGATAGCATCAAACACCAGCCAGTGAAGAGAGAGTCATACATACTTATAACAACCAATGGGAAAATCCATACCTGGGGTAGTAGGAGGGTACAGTATGGGAACAAAAAAGCCAGGTTTCCTGGTCGCTAACTGCCTAGTGGTACAGGTATGGGACCTATTATGCAGAATGCTCGGTACCTAGGGTTTTCCTGATAATTGATCTTTCCGTAATATGGATCTTCATACTTCAGTCTACTAGAAAATCATGTAAACATTGAATAAACCCAATTGGCTGGTTTTCCTACAAATATGGATTAATTATATCTTTGGATAAAGTACAAGGTACTGTTTTATTATTACTGAGAAAAAGGAAATTATATTTAAAAATGTGGATTATTTGGATAAAATGGAGCCTATGGGAGAAAGTCATTCTGAAATTTGTGAATAATGGGTTCCCGGATAACGGATCCAATACCTGTACAAGTTTCTGCTATAAGTTATTTCCCATCACCCAGTATATTTACATCCAATTAGTAGTTAGCCAATCACAGCCCTGCAGTCACACAAGCAAAGACTGGTCTTAGTCCCCTACCAGGTCAGTTTAGCTGCTGATCCCCCAGTATCTGTCTATAATCTACAGTCTGGTCATTTCCCTATGGGACCAGACTGTAAATTATATCCCTATAAACGGCGTGTTCTGGCGTCAGAACGCGCCGTTTATAAGCTTAAAGTGACAGCATTTGCAGCTGTTGCTCTCTCCCTGCAGCGTTCTCTCCACTCGTAACCCCCTCCCACCTGTCTTCCACACATAGCTCTCTTACTTTACAGGCGCGCTGCTTCTGTCCCTCTCAACTATCGTTGCTCTTACTTTACTTTCAGGTCTCTCTCTCCCTGCCCCTCCATCTCCGGTTTCCTCTTTCTCTCTGCCCACTCTTAATGCCTCTCCTACGGAACGCATTTTAGGACATGCTGCGCACAAATACCTTTGCTGCGTGCGTTGTCCTATGCCTATAGCTCATTCTCCTCACAGTCTCTTGCTCCCCCTCCCACCATGGCAAAATCTCTCTCTCCCTCTCATATTCAGCTGCCCCTCCCATACTCCGTGTCCACAGTCTCACTCGTGTTGCTTTTCCTCATGCTCCGTTAAAGGCAGAGCTGATGATCTCACTCATGGCAGGTAAAACTAAAAAAAAAAGCTAAACAAAATCAAATGCAATACAAATAAAAGTAACAAACAAGGGAGTACAGGCAAACACAAAAAAAAACAACATTAAATAAGGTGAACACACACAGGGGAAACAAATAGGGTTAATAGACACAAAACATAGTGTAGCATTTATAGACCATACATGAAAGCCAGGATGTAAGACATGCAAAAACTGTAGATTATAATGCATAATGTACCCCCTACTTAAATTTATAAAGATATCAGAAGTCAACTCGGAGTTATGTGACCTGTATAAAAGCACTCGGCCTGCGGCCTCGTGCTTTTATATGGTCACATAACTCCTCGGTGACTTATAATATCTTTATAAACTACAGTAGGGGGTACATTATCCACTATATATTGCACTTGAATACTTGTAATGTACTTGTAAAGAAGAATTGTATCCCCTCGCCAGTGTCTTTCCACCCCAAGCGAAAACCGCCACCATAACAGTCTGCCCTCATAATTTAAATCTTCCACTGGTTTGGTTACACATCTTTGCATTTTCTCCAATTATTTATATCCTTCTTAGAGGGGTGGTTCATATTTAACTGAGCTTTTAGTGTGTTATAGAATGGCTAATTCTAAGCAACTTCTCAATGGGTTTTCATTTTTTTTTTCAACTTATTTGCCTTCTTTTCACAGCTTTCAAATGTGGGTCATTGACCCCATCTAAAATCAAATGCTCTGTAAGGCTTCATTTGTATTGTTATTGCTAATTTTTATTACAGGTATGGGATCCGTTATCTGGAAAACTATCATCTAGAAAGCTCCATATTATGGAAAGGCCATCTCCCATAGACTCCATTTTATCCAGATAATCCAAATTTCTAAATGCTTTTCTTTTTCTTTGTAATAATAAAACCGTACTTTGTACTTGATCCCAACTAAAATATAATTAATCCTTATTGGAAACAAGACATCTATTGGGTTTATTTAATGTTTACATGATTTTCTAGTAGCCTTAGGTTTGAAGATCCAAATTATGGAAAGATCAGTTATCCAGAAAACCCCAGGTCCCGAGCATTCTGGATAACAGTTCCCATAACTATAGTTTCCTACTGTTAGTATTATTATGGTATTTTGATTTACTCATTGTCTTACATTTTATTTTGTTTAGATTACAACCATTTCTTTTAGCCAACACTGAACTGACTGCAACACATTCTTATGTTAATGCATCTTTTAAATTTCCATTTTGCAGACAGAAATGTATTCAGGTGTGGGATCCATTATTGGGAAACCAGTTATCCAAAAAGCTCTGAATTACGGCAAGGGAGTCTCCCTTAGACTCCATTTTATTTAAATAATGCAAATTTTAAAAAATTATTTTCTTTTCCTCCGTAATAAAACAGTACCTTGTACTTGATCCAAACTAAGATATAATTAATCCTTATTGGAAGCAAAACCAGCCTTTTGGGTTTATTTAATATTTACATGATTTTCTAGTAGACTTATGATATGCAGATCCAAATTACGGAAAGATCTATTATCCAGAAAACCCCAGGTCCTGAGCATTCTGCATAACAGTTCCCATACCTGTACTGGTTAACAGGTCCCACACCTGTACTGAATAACAGGTCCCATACCTATACTGGATAACGGGTCCCATACCTGTACAGGTATAGGACCTGTTATCCAGAGTGCTCAGGACTTGGGGGTTTCCAGATAATGGACCTTGCCATAATTTGGATCTTAATACCTACTAGAAAATCATGTAAACTTAAATAAATCCAATAGGCTGGTTTTGCTTCCAGTAAGGATTAATTATATCTTAGTTTGGATCAAGTACAAGCTACTGTTTTATTATTACACAGAAAAGGAATCCATTAAAAAAATCTGGATTATTTGTATAAAATGGAGTCTTTGGGAAACGGCATTTCCGTAATTCAAAGCTTTCTGGAGAATGGGTTTCCTGATAACGGATCCCATAACTGTACCATAATTATAGTAACTTACAATTCAATGGAGCACGTACATCTTACTTTTGTCTGTAACTTGATATTATATCTGCAGAAGCCCCCCCCCAAATGCAATTTGAAAACTCACGATTACCCACGTATAACCCAAAATGCCAGGCCTAAACACAAACTAGAGACCACGTTACTGTACAACACCAGATATATGTAGCAAATACATTCCATTTCACTGTATGGGGATGCCTTTGCTTCATTCGTATTAAAGCATAAGCTTATGGGAACATCAGACATTTCTACCGCAGTTTTCATGGGGTTCCAGGTCACCTTGTGCAACAGCAGATTATAGCCACTTTAAATCAGGATGTACAGGTATGAGATCTGTTATCCAGAAACCCGTTTCCCAGAAAGCTATGAATTACTGAAAGGCCATCTCCCACAGACTAATTTTATCCAAATCACCCAAAAACGATTTCCTCTTTCTCTGTAATAACAAAACAGTACAGGTATGGGATCAGTTATCTGGAAACCCATTATCCAGAAAGCTCCGAATTACAGAGAGGCCATAGACTTATCCAATTATAATCCACATTTTAAAAAGGGAGTTCCTTTTTATCTGTAATAATAAAACAGTAGCTTGTACTTGATCCCAACTAAGATACTATTAGTCCTTATTGGAAGCAAAACCAGCCTATTGGGTTTATTTAATGTTTACATCATTTTCTACTAGACCTAAGGTATGAAGATCCAAATTAAGAAAAGATCCGTTATCCGGAAAACCTCAGGTCTCGACCATTCTGGATAACAGGTCCCATACCTGTACGTTGCACTTGATCCAAACTAGGATATAATTAATTGGAAGCAAAACCAGCCTACTGGGTTTATTTGAAGTTTACGTGATTTTCTAGTAGAATTAAGGTACAAAGACCCAAATTAGGGAAAGATCCCTTATCCGGAAAACCCCAGGTCCCAAGGATTCTTGACAACAGGTCCCTTACTTATACTTTCCCTTTGTTAACAGATGGTTTATAACACAGTGGCCAATGTTCAAGCCAAGCTGATCATTTATACGAGCACACACGTTAGAACTCCAACACAATGAATTGTGAAACACTAAATATTGTATTTGGGGGGAACCACTTGCTCTGCGGGTATAGTTTTTAAAAAAAAAATATGCATAGGGCCCGCAGGAATACAGAGGGTCATACCAGGTATTCTACTCGGGAGGCCATATTCATGGTTACGAGGGACAGCTGCTAGCACCAATCTGATAAGAGACTCATCAGAAAACTTATATGAAACAGAATATCTATGTTTTACCTTTAGCACAAAGCAGCACTCAGGTGCGGGATTTGTGGTCGTCTCTCAGGCATGGAACTGGCCCATAAAACATGTATTATTGCCTAAATCTATAAGCTGGTCACAATAATGTGCTTTAATAGTCTTTTTATATGACCCATGTAGGATAAGTCGAGCTGCAGGGCGCTGGCCTGGTTAGGAAAAGCAATCAGCAGTGATTATGAAATGAATAAAGGGGGAATAAAATATAATATAGAATATGTGGAGCCGAGCACATTTCATCTCATTTGGGGCTTATTGAAAAAAGTGTTAGCAAATAGATCCGCTACACAAGCCAAGGTCAACAGCACATTCATAACAATGCCAAGTGCAGATTGGTCACTTAGAGGTTAAATTAAAAAAAATTATGATTGCTACTCAGGGTAACCCTTCCCCAATCAGTTCTTACAAAACTACAGCTCAAAACTGAAGGGGTTGCAGCAAGGCTGACAGACCCCAACTTTGAGTCTCTGCATAGCAGAGACTCAAAGACAGCAACAACAGAATAAGAGGTTGCCAGATCAATTACAAGCAGGCCTTACTATCATCCAGTATACCCTACCGTCAGGGCCGCAACCAGAAATCGCAGAGCCCCATACGAAAAAATGTCTTGGGCCCCTGGGCTGCGCCCACCATAAGCCCCACCTACAGGTCCACTGTCCACCCCCACCACACACTAAGAAAAAAAACCATTGGTGGCTATGGTTCCCACATGTTAATAATAAAAAAATATTGCTGGTCAAGGCTCCCCCATTGAAAAAAAAACATTTGTGGTCAGGGCCCCGCCCATTAAAAAAAAATTTGTGGTCAGGGCCCTCCATTAAAAAATATTGGTGGCTAGGACCCCACATGATGAAAAAATTGGTGGCCAGGCTCCCCCCCCATGTTATAAGAAAATTGGTGGCCAGGGCCCCTCTTAAATGTCCATGTAAAAAAACTTGGCCCCCCCTAGAAGTTAAAAAAAAATTGGTGCCCAGGGCCCCACCACACAACAGGGACCTTAAAGGGTTACCTTTAGGGGGGCCCTGCCATGTTACACTTACTTCATTAGTGTGGCCCACTTGCTGTCAGTGAGCTGCCAACTACAGAAGGGAGTAGGGGAGCACAGGTGGCTGCATCTTCTTCCAGTGACAGCATTTCTTCCCTTATTGGTCACAGAATTTCAAGTCCTGGTAAAGCTGCATGGTGATAGGATGAGCTGGAGGAGAAGTTCAAACCTCAGCTATCCAATCCCTGAGCAGCTCACCCAGGACTTAAACTCAGTGACCAATAAGGGGAAGTAATGGACAGAAGATACCTCTGTGCCTATGAATTTCTGTGGGGTGAGGGGGGATCACTGTGCCTCTGAATTTCTGTAGGGTGAGGGGGGGGATCACTGTGCCTATGAATTTCTGTGGGATGAGGGGGGATCACTGTGCCTCTGAATTTCTGTAGGGTGAGGGGGGATCACTGTACCTATGAATTTCTGTAGGGTGAGGTGGGATCACTGTGCCTTTGAATTTCTGTGGGGTAAGGGGGGATCACTGTGCCTCTGAATTTCTGTAGGATGAGGGGGGATCATTGTGTCTATGAATTTCTGTAGGGTGAGGGGGGAGTCACTGTGCCTCTGAATTTCTATGTGGTGAGGGAGAATCACTGTGCCTATGAATTTCTGTGGGGTAAGGGGGTCACTGTGCTATGAATTTCTGTAGGGTGAAGTGGGATCACTGTGCCTATGAATTTCTGTAGGGTGAGGGGGGAGTCACTGTGCCTATGAATTTCTGTAGGGTTAGGGGGGAGTCACTGTGCCTATGAATTTCTGTGGGGTAAGGGGGGTCACTCTGCTATGAATTTCTGTAGGGTGAAGTGGGATAACTGTGCCTTTGAATTTCTGTGGGGTAAGGGGGGGCACTGTGCCTATGAATTTCTGTAGGGTGAGGGGGGGATCACTGTGCATATGAATTTCTGTAGGGTGGGGGGGATCGCTGTGCCTCTGAATTTCTGTGGGGTGAGGGGGAGTCACTGTGCTTTTGAATTTCTGTGAGATATGGGGGGATCACTGTGTCTATGAATTTCTGTAAGTGAGGGGGGAGTCACTGTGCCTCTGAATTTCTGTGGGGTAAGGGGGGGATCACTGTGCCTATGAATTTCTGCGGGTTAAGGGGGCTCTCTATGCCTCTGAATTTCAGAGGTGGACCTCATGGCAACGTGACAGGAAGGTGCCAAAGTTCTTTGCACTTTGCCCGAGCATTCATTGTGTCTCTGGATGTTTGTAGGGTGAGGGGGGAGTCACTGTGCCTATAAATGTCTGTAGGGTGAGGGGGGGATCACTGTACCTCTCAATTTCTGTGGGGTGAGGGGGGAGTCACCGTGCTTTTGAATTTCTGTGGGGTAAGGGGGGATCTCTATGCCTCTGAATTTCAGAGGTGGACCGCATGGCAACGTGACAGGAAGGTGCCGAAGTTCTTTGAACGTTGCCCGGACCCTCTGACGGAAGCAGCAGACGCTCTGACCACACCCTGGAATTTTTGTCTGGTCTATGCCTTTCCCCACTGCCATTACTTCCCAGAACAATAAAAAAGTTACAAAGGGAACAAACATTCTGATAGCTCCAAGGTGGCCACGGCGAATGTAGTTTTCAGACCTCATAAAACTCTTAATAGCGGCACCCTGGTCCCTGCCCACCCATCCAGATCCTCTTCATCAGGGGCCAATTTGTCATCCCAGCATAGCCAGTCTCAGCTTGCTGGCATGGCTCTTAAGACCTAAATATTGAAGCAGAAGGGTGCATACCACCAGTGGTGTCTAAGACGCAAAACTGATTTTGAGACATTCTCAGTACCAAACTTGCTAGAGTTCCTCCAGGAAGGTCTTTTATTGGACCTCTCCTATGGATCTATCAAATCGCAAATTTCAGCCCTCTCAGATCTTTTTTAGAGAAGCCTGGCACTTCTGCCAGATATCAAAACATTTGTACAGGGGGTGGCTCACATAGCTCCCCTGTAGCCACATGGTACCTGTCCTTGGTCTTAAGGGTGCTGCAACATTCTCCATTTGTAGCTATGGCTTCAATGGATCAGTTATCCTACTGGCAATCGCTTCATCAAAGGGGGTTCCAGAACACAGTGCTCTATCCTGCAGATCACCCTTCCTCACTTTCCACCATGATAGAGCAGTCTTTTGCACAGTACCTTAATTTCTACTAAAGGTAGTTTCAACTTTCCATCTAAACCAGGAAATTACTATTCCAACATTATGCCCATCTCTGGCTAATCCCAAAGAAGTAGCACTGCACTCTCTGGACCCTGTCAGGGCTCTCAAGTTCTACCTACATAGGGTTTTCAGATATCCAAAAGTCGGACTCACTGTTTATTACTCCTTCTGGGTCAAGACGTGACACGGCAGCATCAAAGTCTTCCATTTCTAGATGTATAAAACAGACCATTCAGAAAGCCTACTCTGCACAAGGTCAGGCGCCACCTGACAGGATCAAAGCTCACTCCACCCTTTACTGGACCTGTCAGGTATTTGCCTAATACAGATGGTCCCTATACTGTTAGAGAAGGTCCTTAGACAGGATGGGAATTAGCTTGTTCTTATATGAACTGACTAGTTTCTATCCCTTTACTGGACCTGTCAGGTATTTGCCTAATACAGATGGTCCCTGTACTGTTAGAGAAGGTCCTTAGACAGGATGGGAATTAGCTTGTTCTTATATGAACTGATTAGTTTCTATCCCTTTACTGGACCTGTCAGGTATTTGCCTAATACAGATGGTCCCTGTACTGTTAGAGAAGGTCCTTAGACAGGATGGGAATTAGCTTGTTCTTATATGAACTGACTAGTTTCTATACATTTACCGGACCTGTCAGGTATTTGCCTAATACAGATGGTCCCTGTACTGTTAGAGAAGGTCCTTAGACAGGATGGGAATTAGCTTGTTCTTATATGAACTGACTAGTTTCTATACCTTTACTGGACCTGTCAGGCATTTGCCTAATACAGATGGTCACTGTACTGTTAGAGAAGGTCCTTAGACAGGATGGGAATTAGCTTGTTCTTATATAAACTGACTAGTTTCTATCCCTTTACTGGACCTGTCAGGTATTTGCCTAATACAGGTGGTTCATGTACTGTAAGAGAAGGTCCTTAGACAGGATGGGAATTAGCTTGTTCTCATATGAACTGACTAGTTTCTATCCCTTTACTGGACCTGTCAGGTATTTGCCTAATACAGATGGTTCATGTACTGTAAGAGAAGGTCCTTAGACAGGATGGGAATTAGCTTGTTCTCATATGAACTGACTAGTTTCTATCCCTTTACTGGACCTCATATGAAGTAGCAGTAAAACAGTCTAACACAGATGATGGATTTCACACATCTATATATGAATAACTAAGTACTATCTCTAAAAATGGCAGAAATGTGTCCTTTAATGAGTAGCAAATTCGTTTTCTATCTATTTAACATACCGAAAGGTTAATATATTGTGAGGGCCTTTATAAGGATGGGAAATAGCCAGCTCTATTAAAACAGACTATATTCTATCCTTATTTGGTACCTTACCAGTCCTTGTACTGGATGGCATTTAGCTTTGTCATTATAGACTGGACTAATTGCTATCATTTCCTGGTACCTCACCACTAGAGGCATTAGGTCCTTTCTAAGGATAGAAACTAGCTCACTACCATATGAATCATCTATTTCCAATCCACTAGGGATGGTCCTTTCCAGGGATAGGAAATAGTCGCTACCCAAATGGTAATGTCTGTAACAGTAGTTAATAGTAGTAGCATGGTTTCCTTCCCCTTGCTTCTGAACGCTGTTCAGTTTCTGCATCATCAGGAATTCAGGATAATTTATAGGTTTTGCACTTTGCATTGGCAGAGATACGGTGCTTTACCTTTGCATTATTCCTTAGTATAATCTAGACAGTAATGTACTTATATAAGCTCCCGTTGGACTTTATTTTTTGTTTTTTTTAAGTTTTTCGGAAACTATTTGGTTGTTAGGATGCAGTTTACCATAGCAACCAAATAGTGATTTTAATGAGACTGGAAGATAAATAGGAGAGACCCTAAGCAGAAAGATAAGCAATAAATGTTAATTGCAGTTGAGTTTTGTCTGCTGGGGTTAGACATCTGCATCTAAAAGCTGGAATGAATCTGGAGGAAGGCTAGTAATTCAACAGCTATAAAAAGTGACAGTCAGTTGAAAAATTGCTAAAAACAGAATCATCAATAACATACTATAAGTATGCACCCCAATTGATTTTATAAGGGTACAAATTATAGGAACTTGGTGACAGGCCTGTTACTGCAGGAGGCAGGAAGAGGGGAGCTAAAACCATGTGATACCTTAAAAATTTTGTATTTATTATTATTTATATGCAGCTAATTTATATGCTGCTAATGTGTGCTGTACTTTTTACGGCACAGTAATAGTACACATAAGAGGACAAGCTTTGAAATAAAATGTAATAAATTGAAATGAAATAAATTAAAATAAATATACATATATACATAAATAGTAATTGGCACATATTAATAGACACAGAAATAAGGAGGTAAATACAACTCAGCAGCAACGAAGAGTAACTACACAAATTCTTAATCCACACTGCAAGTCACACACAGGGAGAAATTATTCAGACAATTACTTCCATATTGATTATTAATAAATGAGGTGACAAAGTAAAGCTTGAATTTGCACATTGAGCCTAACTGAAGCTATTATTGGTTGGCGAATCCAGCAACCAGATACTGTGGGACAAATTCACTAAGCAGCGAAAATGGGCTAGGGACGCCTTCGCCGCACTTCGCCAGGCGAATTTTCGCCAGGGCACCGCTAATTCACTAAAATACGAAATTGCGCTCAGGGAGGCGAACTCTTCATAAAATAAAATAGAGTTGTTATTTTGCCCTACACATGTGCCCACTGTATAGTTTATAGCCAAATGTTAGGAAATGAAGGGGGGAAGGAGGGTACCCCCAAAAAATGTACGATCTTTTTCAGCCTATCAACCTTAAAAAAGGAAAAAACGCCAGCGTTTTTTGGGACTTAGAAAAAATTTCAACTATTTTTGAAGCAATCCCTATCTACTCTATTGCACTTCGGCTGGTCTGAGGTGGCGAAGGCAAGTCTGGCGCAAGAGGTAACGTTCAGTAAAATGCGCAAGTTAGTGAATTAGCGTAGTTACGTCCCATTCGCCATAGCGCAACTTCGCCTGGCGTAAGGGTGCGAATTAGCGCTAGAGTAGGTCTACTTCGCTAGCGTATTTGTGCCAGCGCCCGTTAGTGAATTGGCGAAGTTACGAAATGACGTCACGCTGGCGAATTTGCGCCAGCGTTAGTCACTTTGCCCTTTAGTGAATCTGCCCCTGTGATTGGTGGTTGGACTAAAAGGACATAAAAACTATTATTTTCCGATTGTAATGAATGGAACACTGCTTATTAAATTATTAAGTTGTAGTTTTTCAGTTTTTTTAAAATCACATCTAATTCATAGGTGTATGCGCACGGAGGCAAATATGTTATTACTGATGATTTGCAGCACTGGGGCCCTGGGGTTTGTCCCAACCATGGCTTGGTGTGTATGGTGTTTGCCTGTTTTCCCTGTGTTTGCATCATTCAGCACATTATTTGCATCCATCTGGGTGCTGTGTTATCCTGTCAGTTACTCGTGGCACAACAGCAAATTAATTGTCTCCTGAATTTGAATTTATCATCTTCCTCTCACACTCCAGAAACATACAGATAGATTAAACTGTCTCCCCCACTAGGGAAATTTTCTCTGGAACGCTTTGCTAAAATTGCCAGGAAGTGAAAAGTACTTTTTTAAAGGGGACCTGTCACCTGAAAATATTATTTCAAATTCTATTTTAGCACGCTAGTCAAGCAAAAGAAACTTTAATTTCACTATACAAATTATTTGAATCTTGTTTCCTTCTGTCTGGGAATTCTTAATTATAGCAAGCAGGCAGAAACCATTTTGTGAACACTATTATTAAGGCAAGACTTGCATCATCTTGAAATCTTGTTTGTGCACTAGAATGGGGGCCTGATGTCCATCCCCATGCACTGGCTACACAATTAAATGATAAAGAGAGAGGGGGAATGTGGGGATAGCAGTTACATCTAGGAAGTGCTGAATGAAAAGTGAAAGTAAATGCGTGCTCCGCCTCTATGCCTAAGACAAAGAGGAGGGGCAGGCAAAAATTTGACAGATTGACAGCTGAGATTTTAAATGAGTTTACAACAGCTATGAATGCTTTAATAAAAAAAAAGAATTTGGATCTCATGTTTCATTTGGAAAGAACTTTTATTACACAACTTTTTATGTTGGGTAACAGGTCCCCTTTAAGTGGTGAAGCAAGGCTGTAATTAGTGTAATGGCTAGGGCACCCCATGAGAAGCAAGCCACCAGTTTATAGCAACAAATCTTTTAGGCCACACTTATTACACACCATCCCAAAACCACAACATGGTCAGTTAATAGTGGGAGTCACCATGTTACTGTTAACATGGTCATCCAACAGTGATTTTACTAATCTGCTATCAAAGTCTGCTATCAAAGCTAGAGATAACATGGTAATTAGTGTGTACTGACGTATCTATGGAAAGCATTAAGGGCATGTCAGTATTATAGGGTTGTCACCTCTCTGATTTTAACCCAGACAGCCCAGTTTTTGAAGGTCCAAAACCTGTTGGCCATTTTGTACCAGACAAATCCTAGTGAACCACATAGCGTGTGATGTCAAACCCCCACCCAATGCCACAATCCCACCCCAAACACCATTATCCTGCTTCCAACATCATGAGTCAGACTTTTTTGTCCAGATTTGGTTGCTGGTAAAGATGACACCCCTCCAGTATTGCTAGGTGAGAATGGGCAACAACCATCTTTGGTACAAATGTGCCCCAATGCTTTCAGCCCAGTGTAAACTACATACTAGATCAAGAGAGAGCCGTAGAGCCAGTGCTGCATCTTTTATTGTAAGCTTACTGACAGATCACACAGTCTCTAGCCCAGTTATACTACCAACTCTCTGCTTCCAGGCATCTAAAGCATGTCAGAGTGTCAACTATGGTAAGTACTGGTGAGCTGGGCATGGCTTTGGGGCACTTTTGATCCAAAAGAAGGTCATAGACATTCTTACCTTGCAACAGTGGTGTAACTGGTTGTTACTGGACCCCATAGCAAATTCAATTTAGGGTCCTAAAACATTGATAAACTCTTGTATTCTACCAAGATTTACTGAAATTGCTTTTTTAATTACTTTGTTACTGGGCTCTCTAAACTCCAGTTCACCCCTTGCAACCACAGGGTCTGCTTCTTGTGTAGTTACACCACTGCATATCAATAACGACATGTTCCTCTATTTTGCTTAAAAACAGGCCTAAGTAACATCTAAACATGGCAGCATGGTTTGTTATTTGTGTTAGAAATACATAGTTGAAATACATAGTTGATGTTTATAATGTACCACACATCTGTACATGTAGAATCTATACATATAAAAACAGGATGGTTAACAACAGCTTCAGCAGATGGCAGTAAAACACAGTGTAAAGCAACAAGTAATGTAATCTGGGAAAAAACTGAAAACCATAGCGTTTCCTTGTTGCACCGAACAAGTAGAATCACAATGACACAGGTGAAGAATTTCACCTTCTTCTATGGCCAGGATCTAGGGGAAGTGCTTGAAGATCCCAGTAAGAAGTGTGCATGGGTTGGAGGGAGCGGGAGGGTTTTTGACCCAAGGCTCAGCCAGACCCTAGAAATGTTGCATATTTTCCAAACTGAAATATTGGTGGAAGTACAGATTTTTGTCCAGCTTCCATAGGTCTGACTCCTTGATGAACGAGTGCTAACATTTCTTAAGTGCTAATATTTCACAAGTGCTTAGAAATGACAGTTAAACAAGGCAGTTGGACAAGGCTTTGACAAGGCAAAAGGAACCGGATTCCCCTGTAATCAACAGTGAACCATCTGGGATAAGAAGAAAACAGATTTGTTTGTACCTGCTAGTTTGTTACTTCTTACTCTAAACATGCTTTATCCTGCATTTCTCCTCCTTTCACTCTCATGCTTCATAAAACATTTTTCACTACCTCCTCCAGCAAATCCCAGTTCAATACAAATCTCAGCCTCTCTACTCTCCTCTCCTGTCCTCTCCACGCATGAAGTTTATAAAGTACTCTGTTTAGCTATTCCACAAAACTCCTCTTTTTCATACAAACTAAGGACTTATAAATCCCACTCTCACTTAGTCTATCTTTCCTTTCTATTGCTGGCAGCTGGGGACATTTCCCCAATAACTGGCCCTTACCCCATCCCAGTTATATCATGACCACGAGCTCCTTCTCTCCGGAGCAAATTCAAACAGTACAGAACTCTTACTCCTATACCCAAAAACCCAGTTAATCTTTCCTGTGCTCTCTGGAACGCCAGATCTGTCTGCAACAAACTCACCGCTATACATGACCATTTCATTTCAAATTCCTTTAACCTACTCGCGCTTACTGAAACCTGGCTTTCTCCTACTGACACCGCCTCACCTGCTGCCCTGTCCTATGGGGGCCTACACCTTACTCATACTCCCAGACCTGGTAACAGACCTGGAGGTGGGGTAGGTTTGCTTCTCTCTCCCCGCTGTACTTTTAAAGTTCTTCCACCTGTTCCCTCTCTATCATTCTCCTCATTTGAGGCTCACTGCATCAGGCTCTTTTCTCCTGTTTCAATCTGCATTGCTGTTATATATTGACCAACAGGACCAACTGCACAATTTCTGGACAACTTTGCTGCCTGGCTTCCTTACTTTCTTTCATCTAACATCCCATCCATCATATTAGGTGACTTTAATATACCCGTTAACAACATTAACTCTTCTGTCTCTAAACTTCTTTCACTAACCTCCTACCTAGGCTTATCTTTGTGCTCAGACTCCCCCTTTCACTCCAATGGTAATGCTCTGGATCTCATATTTACCAGACTCTGTTCAACCACCAATTTTACTAACTCACCATTTCCCCTCTCTGATCACAATATGCTCACATTTCAACTCTCACTAACTCCCTCCTCACCCCCTGCTATTCCCCAAACACGTACTTACCGTGACTTGCAAGCTGTAGACGTGTCACATCTCTCTTCTTCCTTTGACTCTCTTCACTCTAATATCTCAGCCACCTCATGTTCTAATGTGGCTACCTCTGTCTACTATAGTACTCTCACCACTGCCCTAAATGAGCTTGCTCCTATAAAAACTAAACGTTATAGACCCAAACCACTTCAACCTTGGCATACTACTCATACAAAAGCGCTCCAAAGACATTCACGTGCACTTGAGCGTCGCTGGCGCAAATCCCATTCAGAATCAGACTTTTGGAGGTACAAATCTGCCCTGCGCTCCTATAACACCAGCCTCTTCCAAGCCAAACAAACATACTTTACTTCACTCATTAACTCCCTTTCTAAAAAACCAGCACAACTTTTCTCCACCTTTAACACTCTCCTTTCCCCTTCTCCACCCCCTCCATGCACATCTGTCTCTCCTCAAGATATTGCTGAGCACTTCAATAACAAAATTGACACTATCAGAAGGGACATTACATTACTCAACCCCCCTAGACTTCCACCACCCTCCCTCCACACTCCCCAGTCTCTCCTGTGCTCCTTCGCCCCTGTCACTGATGAGGAAGTCTCAAAGCTTCTGGCCTCTTCTCACCTTACCATCTGCCCGCTTGATCCAAATCCCTCAAAACTTCTCCGCAATACCAATCCTTGTCTAATCAAAGCCTTAACTCACCTATTTAATCTTTCGCTCTCAACTGGACTGTTTCCTTCTCAACTAAAACATGCTCTTGTCACCCCCATTCTGAAAAAACCCTCTCTTGATCCCTCCAATCTTGACAACCTCCGACCTATCTCTCTGCTACCTTTCATCTCTAAACTACTTGAGCGCCTAGTCTACAACCGACTAACATCATTCCTCTCTGACAATAACCTGCTGGACCCCCTACAATCTGGTTTTAAGCCACAACACTCCACGGAAACTGCCCTGGCTTGACTAACTAATGACCTTTTCACCGCTAAAGCCAACAATCATTTCTCACTACTAATACTGCTTGATCTCTCAGCCGCATTTGACACTGTAGATCACCCTCTCCTCCTCCAGTCCCTCCATTCGCTTGGCCTTCGTGACACAGCCCTGTCCTGGTTCTTTTCTTACATCACCAATCCTTCCTTCAGTGTCTCCTACAATGGAGTATCATCTTCTCCCCTACCTCTTTCTGTTGGAGTTCCTCAAGGATCTGTCCTGGGACCATTACTATTCTCCCTCTATACTTCCTCCCTCGGCAAATTAATCAACTCGTATGGTTTCCACTACCACCTCTATACTGACGATACTCAGATCTATCTCTCATCTCCTGATCTCAACCCAGAACTCCTCGTGTCTCCTCCTGCCTGTCCGCTATCTCTACCTGGATGTCGCAACGCTACCTTAAATTAAACCTCTCTAAAACTGATATGGTTCTCTTTCCTCCAACTAACACCAGTAACATCCAGTAAGTATCCATCATAGTTAACAATTCCACTATCACCCCCTCTCCCCAGGCCCGGTCCCTTGGAGTTATTCTAGATTCTGCCCTGTCATTCACTCCTCAGATCCAGTCACTTATTAAATCATGTCACTTCCACCTAAGGAACATATCCAAAATACGATCATTTATCACCCAAGATGCTGCCAAAATTCTTATTCACTCTCTCATCATATCGCGTCTAGACTACTTCAACTCTCTTTTAATTGGCCTTCCCCTCCAGAGTCTGTCACCTCTCCAGCCTATAATGAACACTGCTGCCAGGCTCATATACCTCAGCAACCGCTCCTCCTCTGCCTCGCCATTCTGTCAATCCCTGCACTGGCTTCCGTTACCTTTCAGAATCAAATTCAAATTAATGACACTGACTTTCAAAGCACTTCATAACTCTGCCCCACCCTACATCTCTGAACTCATCTCTATATACTAACCCAATCGCTTACTACGCTCCTCTACTGACCTGCTACTCAACTCTTCTCTCATTACCTCCTCACATCCTCGCATTCAAGACTTTGCAAGGGCTGCACCCCTCCTCTCTCCCACGGTCTGTCCGACTTTCTCCCAACCTTTCTACTTTCAAGAAATCTCTGAAAACGACCAACGCAACACCACATACAATACCACATTTCTCACCCATTTAATTCGATCTTACCCACTCCCACACCTTGTGTATTACTCCCTTCCCTTTAGACTGTATGCCTATGCATAGGGCCTTCCTCACCTTTTTGTACCTGTATTGATTGTGATGTATGTAACTCCATATGTTCTATGTACAGTATATAATTCATGTGATTTAGTTGTATAATCACATTTACTTTACAGTGCTACGCAATATGTTGGCGCTATATAAATACATGTTAATAATAATAATAAAATAGTGTAAACTCATTGTATGTGAAATCTCTATTAAAGTCTGTACAATAAACAAGCCCTTCAG
Organism: Xenopus laevis; assembly: GCF_017654675.1. Classification (NCBI taxonomy): domain Eukaryota; kingdom Metazoa; phylum Chordata; class Amphibia; order Anura; family Pipidae; genus Xenopus; species Xenopus laevis. Next base: position 57,706,262 of record NC_054380.1, read on the forward strand.
TTTCATGTGAGATACAGATCCTAGTTTTGCCTGTCTGGGGATTCTGACCTGTAGAGAAATTCATACATGCTAAAAGTTTGATGTCCCTTCATTAAACCCAATCATTTGTTCAGGTAAAGGTAATGGTTCCAAACGTAGCTTGTTACAGGTTGTAACCAGATTAACGAGTGAATGTAGTTATTCTTTTAATAACCTAACAACCTATTTTGAGGAAAAAAAATTCAAATACAATTAAATGCAAATGAATATCTTCATGTGATGCTCCATGGCAGAAGCAGCATAGGGTTACTTGCCTAAAAATCCATAACATGAGGGCCCTGGACACCTACCTAATTAGAAGGTTATCTTCCTGACCCTCCTTCCCACACTTATTACCTAGTAAAGTTGGTGGATATTGAAATACAATATAAACTTTGTAGGGATCACCTAGACATCCTTATTGCAGTTATGTCCATAGGCCCCAGTTCCACTATTACCTGCATGGTGAGGTAGTGATTTCAGGCTCCTTAAATCTGCCCTGTACATGGAGTTGTTTTGGTTCACTTGAGATTCCATTGGCCCCTCTTCTTAATTTTCCATCTGGCGTACAGGAATATATTAACAATAGGGGGGGGGGAAATCAATGTTGGCCCCTGGCTTAAGAATTGGTGTTGAGAGCATTATTAACCACCCTCTATGTTTACATATTCTTTGCACCACCACCCATGGTGTATGGAGATGGAGGTGTCTGTTGGAGCTCCCTGATATGCATTCACCACTGTAAAAGGAGGAGGTAGAAGGTTCTTGGAACCCCAGCAATCACATGAGTGCTTATACCACCACAGATGAGACAAGAAAAAGATGGTCAAAGACCAAACTCGGGTTTTTTAATGGGCATAGGTTTTAAATCCCTTATACTCCACCCCAGTGAGTGCAGGATGGGAAAGTGGATCAAGGGTATAACCTACTAAGTCCATGGCAGGAGGGCATCCAGGGTAGCCCAAGCCACTTGTTAATGTTAAAACAGGATTCAAAATGGTCTGTCAGACCAGACATATATAACATATAAAGGTAATGTAAGGGACCCTACTTTCTGACTTTGCCAAAGGGAGTAGTGCGGGACTTTGCCTGGTAGGGAGGTGCCAGGATGGGACTGCTACAGGTTCCCAGGGTAGTGGGTCAATTGTATAAATGAAAATGTACAGTTTTACTTACCCTTTAATTTACACTTTCTTTGTATAAAGTTGATGTTTTTATAGTGTGTGTTGAATGTTATTCCTAATGGGCCACCCGCAGGTGTATTCTCGGATCCCATTAGGTGGAGGCACTGCCGAAGAAGAATTCCCAGTACCTTTTCACCTTGCAAAGGGGACTCAGGACCTGTAAGTCGATAATAATGTACAACATTGGCACCAGGGGGTTGCCAAGAAGGGTGTTACAATAATATATATATACTGTATCTTGGCCAAATCAGGAGGCCCAGACATTAATGCAAGGTTTTCTTGAATCAGTCACAAGCCCAACCTCTCCTTCCACAGCTAGCTATTAACCAAAATAAAACACAGCATTTCTCAACAATACAGAATTTAAAAACATAATTTCTTTCCAGCCATCTTCTCAGGTTACTAGGCCTGGAAAGGGACATGGTCACAAAATTTGTGTGAAGCATATCTTTTTGTCGCTCTCTATCATTTTCAAACATTAAATGCTATATTTATCAAAGGTCGAGTGATAGAGTTTTTTTTAACTCGAATGACCTCGACAGTCGAATGGTATCGTATTTAAGAAAAAACTCAAACGTTTAAAATTAGAATGAATATTACAAACCAGAAAACTCGAATTGAATTTGGATCAAATTCGAATGGAACTTGATTCGAGTTTTTTCTCTGAAAAAAAACTTTGAATGCCAGGAAGCCTATTAACATCTTCAAATGTTTCACTGGACCTCTGCCATTGACTTCTACATGAACTCGGCAGGTTTTAGGTGGTGTACTATCTAATTCAAGTTGTTCCCAGGGTCGAGGTATGATAAATCTAATTTGGAGTTTTGACCAAAAATCCAACTTAAAAATTCGAATTTACCATTCGAACCTTAATAAAACTGCCCCTAAATTGAGATGGATTACATTTGTCGAAAATTATTTTTAGCATAGGAGCAATATATATGTTCAAAAAGCCAAAAGTGTCCAAAAAAGTGTCAGTTTAAAATTACATATTTACAGTTGGAACACTCCCTGCATAGAGTGTCTCTGGAAACAATGTCACCACTAGAACTATTCATTCCAAGTAAGCATGTTTTTTTTGAGTGATCACCATATGCAATGCCAAAACTCAGTTGGACTCTGAAACCATGAAAACTTATTGTCTGAGTAAGGTTCATACAAAATGCACGATACAGGGTGCAGGGGACTGGGCATATTTGAAATGTAAATAGCCACAGTGAAAGTCCACTGAAGTCATCATAATAATTCCTTTATATAGAAAGGCATCAAGGCTATAGCAAGCCATAAATAGTTAGCTTAACACATTAAAAAATAAAAAATATATAAGACCCAATTCCACCCCTTCCTGCCACTGTAGCAAACAATATAAGGTCTCAGGACAGGATTATTAGAATCAATAGCCTTTCAGCTCTCCTATTACCAGCAGTGGGCGCTGTTGTAGCACTGAAGCACCTGCTTTATGCACATATTGAAAAGCTTGAGACACAGACATAAACTACAATCCCATCATGCTGTAGGAGGAGAAGCAAGGCTAGTGCCCGTAGGTTAGGGAACCCCTCACTGTTCTAGGGATCTCTGATGATGAGAATGTGGCACAGCATGTGAATGTAGAGGGTATCGCAGTATCCCTGTATTCTGCCATACAATCTCCCTGACCAGTCTATAATCTCTGTTACTAATAAATCTTTATTGCACCTCCCCAGTTCAGCTCTCCCCACCTCGGCTAGGGGTAGTGGATTGCTTCAGCTGCAGCATAGTTTCTCTGCCCTACAAAAGAGATAAATTTGTATGTGACAGGCCAGACGAATCAGGGTGCAGATAGAATGCTGTAGCAGGAACAAATTGGGGAGTAGAAACCAGGTAGAATGCTGCAGGATAGAGGAATCAGGCAGCAGGATGGGGTTAGTAGGGAGCAGAAAGCATGCTGCAGACCAGGACGTTTGCTTAAATGTAGCGAGAAGGTAAAATACTGCAGCACGATGGAATCAGGGACCATGATAAAAGGAGGTAGCCAGGGAGAGGAGGGAGCAGGGCGGAGGGGGAGGGAGTAGAGAGCTGGATGGAGGGAGGAGGGAGCAGGACAGAGAAAGTATGCTGCAGCCTGGAACAATCATTTACACATAGGAGCTTAACTGGGGAGGCATGGTTGAGAATTTTTAGCAACACAGTTTTTAGTCAGGGGAGGGAGTAGGACACATTGTTATTTTGCATACAAATGTCCTAAAATGGACACTATGCCCATTTCAAGCTGTAGCATTAGGAGCTGGCTGGTGGCACAGGAGAGCTGAGCAGTGCATGGCACAGTGTATGGGGCATCCCTGGCAGCACAGTGATACCTAAGGCACTCTTTCACTCTACCTGCCTGCTCAGATCGGTTTCTTACCCTTACATTCCCTGACGTTGAATCTGTGGTGCCGGAAAGGCAGCAGGTGTCTTCTCGTTCAGTGCCCTGGGCTGCCAGGTTCCTTACATGCTGGAGTTGGAATATGTACAGTGCCTTCTGAAAGCAGAGACGCGATGATTCCTGAGCAGCCAAACCATGTTGTATCCACCATTGAGAACCTGCCGGCTGAAAGCATCTCTACCAGCCCAGGCCCCCTGCACAGGATGAGGAATGTGTTCAGCAGGTGAGCCCTGAGGCCCCATGGTTTGTACCTACATCCCTATGGGAACTTTTTTATATTTGTGTATTTGGCTGGTTTGGGGGAGCAGGGAGTTTATATTATTGTGGAATAGTCTCAGCCAAATTGTCTTTGGGAAATTACAGACTGGAAAACCCAATATTACATCTGGAGAACCTAGTGCATGCCAATGCCACACAGAACTATTTTCATTGATTTTCCACCAGTAAGGCTGCTAAATTTTAGTAATCGCCCAGGATTGGTACCTTGTCTCTGCTAGTGCACTCACAGGTCCAGTAGTTATTGCCATAAAATCTGCTGCATTTCTGATTGATAAGTACCTGACCCATAAGTGCAATGACATGATAGTTACCACTATTTCAAGGCAGGGGGGTTAGATGGAATCGCAATTTGGTTGAGATTTTGGATGAATACTTATGTGCTGTTTCTTTTTCCAAAACTGTAGAAGGGTGACAATTTCTGACATTAACCTTTGTTAGCTGGGACAGGGGGGAGGGGTATATTGGATTTTGGATAGAAGCTTAATTCTTTTGGAAAAAGGTTCTTCCTAAAACCTGTAGAAGAACTATATCTGTCAAGTAAAACAGAGTAGGCTATGGCACATTGGCACCCAAGGCATTTTGATTGTGATTGCCAGTACTGACAGGCCCAAAACAGTTTTGAGGAGCTCCACCAGTATCACTTTGAATGGTTTTTTTCTTCCTTGCTGTGTAACTTGATTTCCAATGAAGTTAAAATGTATTGCTGTGTTTATGGCACAAGCAGTCAATTTAGGTCAGTTAATTTTTTTCAACTGTTACTATAGACCAGCACAATTCAATAAAAAAACAACTTCTTTATCACAAAACACTTGTGTCCAAGGTATCAATCCTTATTCAAGTACCCTGATTTTAAGTTTTCCCGCATTTTACATTTTTTATTTGTGGTCCCACCAATTTATAATGCATTTCAATTGGTGCATTTCCCTGATTTTAATTAATGTTTTCCAGGATTTTACATCAAAATTTTGTCCTCATGTACCCAAAAACTGCTTTTTTCCCTCTATGAATGTTATTATTTGTGGAATAAAGAGGTTTAAATTACCAACCAGATGTATATTTTGCCATGGTCCTGCCTGTAAATGATCAATTCCAATTAGTCTGTCCCTTATACAATTCTGCACAAATTTCTTATTGTTTTAGGTTGTGTACTTGACTGACAGAGAGGCCTTGCACATGCCCCCCATAGTGTAATATTAACGCTGCAAAGCTAAACCCTTGTTAATAACACAGTAAATATTGTATCTCAAAGTAAAACTGACTCCTGTTCTTATATCCTTTCAGCGGTTACTTTAACACATTTTCCGGATTTTTCATTTTCCCTGATCATTTACATCATTTTTTCCTGGTCCCCTGAAAAACATAAAATGGGGGTTCTACTGTACTGACTGACTGCAAAACTTAAATACTCACAAACACTTTGAAAATGTTGCCAAAATGATATCATTCAATTCACACCCTAATAAAGTTTATTCATTTGTGCTTCTATCATATCATTTATATGCAATTGGCATATTTGTCCTGTAGATGTCACTCATATATACTATATATATCTATACACACATATATCTATATCTATCTATATATAGATAGATAGATAGATAGATAGATAGATAGATATATTTACAAGGGCTTTAAATCTTCTACACAAAGGGATTCTAGTTGTGTCCAGCTCCACAAGATTCACACCTGATTTGATATGACCTGTGCTTGACAAATCATCCATAACTGCTTATATATATATATATATATATATATATATATATATATATATATATATATATATATATATATATATATATATATATATATATATATATATATATATAGACAGCTATATCTAAACTTGGACATTTGAGTCAAACATACAGCTTGACACAATACTGTATATCTGATATTAATAGAATGAAGAATCGTTTGACACAGTTTGGAGCTACTACTGTATATCTAATATATCTGCTAGCACAACTGCATCTTTTGAAAGCATCTACTGATGAATAAAGCTTTAGAGAGCCTCTTGCTCATCTAGCAAGCTTACATTCATCTCTCTCCACCTATGGTGAACTCCACAGAATGTGGCCTACCACCAGCCATGATTCTATATAAGGCTCATATCTGGCTCACCTTAAGTTCCTCTCTGAGGTAGCACATCTCAGACCTCTTGGTGCCATTAACAGTTTCTTTTCATCAGCCAAGATAAAAGACAAGAGGATAAGACACATTACTCACTCCATTTTATAACCGCTCCCTCTTGATTGATACTGAGGGAGACCTATTTCCAGAACTTTTTAAAAGGAGATCCCCTGCTTCACAGCACAACAAGGTGAAGTGTTTTGGTGTAAGTTGCCACAACAATGTAGTTTTATTCAACAGATTTCCAGCATAACTGCACTTGCTGCAGAACTAAAATATAGGATGCTTTTATGCCTCTGCCCACTGTTTTGTATTCCAAACACATACTGTAAATAGGTTCTTTGGGGGAGCCCCGAATAGTCCCTCAGAAATATAGCTACTGAAATATGAAAGAGTTTATTCAGTCAAAATTAGGACAGTTAGAATATAATAACGGCATCAAACACCTTGAATACTGTATTTCTAATATATTTTACAAAAGAAAACAAAATGTGTTCATGGGGGTTGTTGTTAGAGACCTACATTTATACTCCAGAGGTCAGTATCGGATATGCAAGGCAAGCAAGTGAGAATCATGTGTGCTTGTGTGTACAGTATATGTGGGGACGATTGCAATCTAACTGTAGCTTCATTCTTTCCCAGCAATAAAAGGGTAATTGTTGAAGTCTTTGAGAAATTTCCATTTATTCTTTAGAAGCATCATGGGCTACCATTGATTAATGAACTGTGCATTCTAAATGTGCTTTTCTCTGTTACACTAAAATAGGAAATAGAATAAGTATATGTCTAAACAACAAATGGATCTCGTCTGTACACTGAACGTGGTGACATGTGTCCTTGGAGTTTCCGCCTGCCTTTCCCAAACCAATGAATGAAATCACTCAGATTAGGGATGTCAACCTTGCAGCATTTAAGCTGTTTTAAACTACAGAACAGAAGAAGCCGGGAAATTTAGTTTTGAGCCTCAGTTTTAAAGACTTGGTTAGAATTTCTTTCCTGAAGTCTTAGACAGAGGTCATAGGAACCTTCATGCACTGTCAAGGATAAAAGCAAAATAGTGAAGACTATGAGTTTCCTCTGCCATGTGGGCAGAGTTTGTGTTGGTTATAGTGATACTGACACTAAAAAACTACTTTTTAAAATATTAAATGTACATTAAAAGTTACCTATAGGTCATGTTGATCAGTTTTTGCAGAGAGGTTTATTTTTGTAAGCAAGTTATTTTAAGTTTCTAAACCTGAATGTTTTGCCAACCTGACTGTCCCATCTCAGCCTGTCAGTTAGAGTTTCCAATGCTAACGGACTCCTGCTGCACAAATATGGCAGCCCCCTCATATAGGAACATGGGGCATCAGACAGGTAATGTAAAAGCAATGTGCAAATACTTTTTGGCAAAGTTATAAGTAGCTTTCAAAGCAATTTTATGAAAGATGTAAAAAAAAGTTAAATTTTTGGTGTCAGTGTCTCTTTAAGAGAGATGCAGCTACATAAAGGTATCTGGAGTAGGCAGGGAGGCTCGTAGCACAGATGCTTCCCCAGGGTTAACCTGATAAATGTAGTGGTGGGGGACATAATTTATTAATTTCCTGTGGTTGCAGTGTCTCTTAAAGAGAACTAAACCCTAAAAATGAATATGGCTAAAAATGGCATATTTTATACACTGAACATATTGCATCAGCCTCAAGTTTCAGCTTCTCAATGCAATGATCCAGGATTTCAAACTTGTCACTGGGGGTTACCATCTTTGAAAGTGTCTGCGATACTCACATGCTCAGTGGGCTCTGAGCAGCTGTTGAGAAGCTAAGTTTAGGGGTCGTCACAAATTATCAAGCTGAAAATGAGGTTGGCCTGTAATATACGCTGATTATTAAATTATTTTGCTAGTTGCACTGGTTTCTTTGCTTGTTCTTGGAGAGGTGTTGAGTCACCTGCATTGAAGCCCAAGAACTTGGAGGAACAGTCGTGAAATTGGCCAATGACAGACAGAAGTTGAAATCCTTTGTTGCTACCTTACATGCCATTGGCTATAAGTGACGTGAGAGAGAGCATTTGGTATGCTTTACCGTGTTGGAAAACTATTCTCCCCTGATTTCATGTCATCAAGAATTCTCAGGGAAATTTTGGCTACACCCTTAATTCACCCCAGATAATTTTCTGATCATTTCAGACATAGCCACAATACTGCCTACGTCTACCCCACTTTTTCTTTTTTTTTGGTGTGCCATAAAGGGGCTTTAGGAATGTATGGCATTAGCTGTCTAGAAAGTAGTCTCTTTTGTTCCCAGCAGAATATACGTGTTACATAGTGTAAGTAATCATCTCATTGTGTATAGTAAATGAGCAATAGCTCTCATTGCCACTGCCATTCCTATTGTATATGCAACCATATTACCTTCATTGTGCATGTATACCAGATCCTGTCTGAATAATAGGAAAGAACTTTTGCTGGATAAAAGGACAAACAGCAGCTAAAGTAAATTAAGGGTCTAGTGATAGGGCTTTCCCATTTTGTATATACGGTTGGGTCTGCATTTAACACATGTTGAAGGTCGATTGGACATATACATATGCACAGTTTATTTGGATATTTCTGTATATACTCATTGGAAACATTAACCCGTAAAGCAACATTATTGTTATCCTTTAATATCACATTCAATATTATTTAAATCAGTTGCTGCCTCTTTCACCTTTGAGAAATAACAGATGTAGCCTTGAGTGCTTAGATAAAATATGTTGCCTGCTTTAAAAGGTGAAACAAGTTGCCTGTTTAAGAGTCCCTACAGAAATGTGCAAATTGTTTCAGAGGGAAGATGAGAGTTCCTCTGATGAATTGGTGACCTTATTAGTCTCTAGCTGCAAGGCATACACTAGAGACCAGTAAAAAGAGGCAAAGTGACAAAGATCTTCTGTTGGCAATGCTGGCATTTGGCCTAAACTTGATGCTGTTATTAAGGCTGTACTGTTCATTAGAATCTCTCTCCTATGCTGCTTGCTATGTCTTGACATATAATGGTTCATACCAACCATTTGGTCAGATCTAAGCTGCAAATTATTCAGATTACAAAATGCTCTCAGTTGACTCATGTGCCATTGCCCGTACACTTTCCATTAAGAGCAATCAGTATTCGTTTAGAGTACTTCCCTTGATTCTCATCCAATATTCCTACTAACGAGATTCACGCACATTTACCTGCCATGGTGTAAACACAAAGTGCAATCAGTGACAAGGAGCAAGCACTTCACTAAAAATATATCTACTTTTAGAAAATGAAGCTTATAAGTGTTTTCCTCCATCAGGCTTAGCATTAGCATAATAGTGACTACGCTCCCAGCCATTGTTTCTACATATTTGGTTCTGTAAAGAAATGTAAAGTAATATGCTGTATAATTGTGGGTATTGACTATGGATGTCACTATAGTTCAGTGCTGTATTATACTAGGGGCACATTTATCAAAGTGTGAGATCACAGACAAACTCACTCGCTGTCTCTTCATTCCTATGGGTTTTTTAGAAGCACATTTATCAATGGGTGAAAGAACGATTCTTAACAATTCCATAGAAATGAGTTTTTCTGTAGTGAGCTCTAATTTCACACTTTGATATGTATTTTTACTGTATGCATCTTCTGCCAGCCAAATGTATTCCAGTAATATCTTGCATGTAAAACATAGAGAATTGTCAACACATTTGGAAATTAATTGGGGATGGGTAATAATAGAAATATAAATCTGGTGCAAGAAAATTGAAAAATGTACTCTTAAGAAAAAAGGTCAATCTCCTGTGTGGCTTTGTGGAAGATGGTGGTTCTGGGTGTCTTTTTGGTGCCTGTTCTTCTTGGCTTCTTTGTATATAGCAAGGGAACAAGTGAGGTTTGGCTAGAGCTTTGCCTTTGTGTTCTGTGGATGTGCCGTTCAGCTGCACTGGGAAAGCTTTTGTCATATTCTTATCCTTTGTGAGAATAAGTAGGATAGAAGATTTACTAAGCAACGAGATAACAATAGTTGGAATTTCAAGAACTCATTGATTACTACTTGGAATAGAAAGCAAGGTGGCCCTTTTTTCTGGAAACCCCATTGGTGTGGTCTTTCTGCGTTAAATATATATCATTGCCTCGTTCAAAGAAATCACAGTTTTGAGGATTTTGTGTTAAACCAATTAGGGCTGTATTTCAGAAGGCAAAATATATAAAGTAACATCCATTTTTTCAACAGATTTCTTAAAATTGACACAAATATATTTGAATCAAGCAAGATTTTCCTAGTGGCTGCTTTTTCATGCTGGAGTTTTAAACAGAAATGGTGATGCCTGGCAGTGTCAATATTTGGATTATTTTATATATCATTAAATATGAAGCTGTCAGGCTGGGCAATAGGTTAAAACATGCATATAAAGAGTACATTCTGCCAGCCTATGGGGTCTACTATCTACATAATAAAGGTTGCAATGGGAGAAGAGAGACAACAGCCACAGAGTAATGTGTCTAAAGTATTAACTGTGTTATACTGTGAAAATCAGGAATGTTAGGATGTAGTATTGCTTTAAGAGAGACAACCCTGAAAACAAGCAAAAGCATTACCATAGTGTAATCAAAAGAAAACCCTTGAATACACTACTGTATTTTTATGTTCTCATTATGCAATACTTTGTATTCTCTTTTTAATACTTTTAAGCTTACAATCTTGACGGTTTCACTTTTTGTGTATATCTATACCATTGGTAGCCCAACTGGTGTAGTATAAAAAATAAAGTGCTTTAGGAGCAGTTCTTAAACCATTTATCCATATTGTTTCTATTGTGAGAACAAAAATATACACCATTCAGGAAATATTTCACAATTTTGACTTTTTTCTAGTTGGTGATTTTTTTTCCCCAGTAACTAAAAAAATGGTCACTTTGTAATTTTTAGAGATCTAAATGTGCCCTCTAAGAAGAATTATTTATGTCACAGCTGCCGGTGAAATGGGAATTCAGATTTCTTGTGATTTACTTTAGATAGATTGGTTCTAATAAAATAAAAGTTGTTTATTACTATAATTTTCTTCTTTGTGGTATGCCAGAAACTGATTTGTTGGTTTTGTACAAAGCAACTGTAGTTGCAACAGCTACATTTGTTCCTGATGGCTGATTTTGTCATCAAATAATTATTGACTTGACTATAATGTCTGTTAGTAGCATCTCAGCGGCTGTTGTATAAGGTATATAAGTTTTATTCATACCTATGCTTTAAGCAAAATTAAACCCACTGCTCATTTTTAATATATAGGCCCCACCTCTCCTCAACTGCATCAGTTTCTGTTCCATGTCTTCTGCCATATACCAACTCTCTTACTGCAGAGTGGTGCAGTGCTGGCCACCATCTTCAGCCACATCACATTCTGTTTATGGCTCCCTGGCACTTAGTGCAGTAGCATATACAGGGGCTACTCTGATATTGGCTTCCCTGTGCTTGGTTCTTGGACTTTTATCTACAAATATAGATGTGGTTGGGGAGAGGACAAGGAAAAGCTATCTGTTAAAATCCTGAGACCTCCTACAAAAAAGCCAATCACAGCCCTTATTTGGCACCCCGAGGAACTTTTTTCACACTTGTGTCGCTCCCCACTCTTTTTGCATTTGAATGTGGCTCACGGGTATAAAAGGTTGAGAACCTCTGTCCTAAAGCATAAATCTATCCTCAGTCACCCCTCAATGACCACTCTTTATCCATATCTTGCTTTCCTAATACCCCACTATTTCTCTTCCCAAACTGTGCCTCACGTTGTACCTTGAATAATTGCCCTGTGTTCTGTGTACCAATGCTATAAAGAGATGGTGTTAAATATAGGCAAGAATGTGTGATTACTAGGCAAGCAAGTACATGATCTCTTATGAGCAGTTAATTCAAACAGGGCTGTGAAAATCAGAAGCAAAGATGTATATAAAGACAAGATGGAGATAAATAAAATTAATTTAAAGGAGATGGAAACAGGCACGGATTTTGTGGGGAGGCAACAAAGGCCCGTGCCTAGGGTTGCATAAATTAGGGGCGGCATCCCGCCCATCCCCACAGGTCGTTTTCCCGACTCTGGGGCGCTAAGCACTTAGCACTATGGTAGGAAAAGTATGAGCAAGCACGTGATCCTAAAGGAGGGAGAAGCCCCAGAGGACGCTGGGGGGAAAGGCATTTTTACTTAGCGGTGCCAAAAGTTAGGCATCCCCAGTGATTGCATCTACTTATCTGACACCACGGCCAGTGCACCTATCAGGAGAAAACGGCACCGGCCGGGGTTATTCAAGCAAGCACGGCGGAGTGATCATCTTCCTGCTTCTTCTTTCTTCAAATTTACCGGGGCAGACGCATGCACAGTAGAACAAAATAGCTGGCTTTTTCATTAAAGTTCGGCAGTTCGCTGTACTGCGAATGCGCATCCACAAAAAGAAAGAAGAAGCAGGAAGAGGATCACTCCGTGGTACTTTTAGGTACTGGAATAAACCCTGGACAGGTGCAGTTTCTGCTGATAGGAGTGCCGGCCTGGAGTTTCAGGTAAGTAAATACAATCACTTGGGGGTGCCTAACGTTTAGCACCCCCAAGCACACTGCTCTACAGACATACTGATCAATACAGTACTTCCTTCCATTTAACAGATGTCTTTAAGGGGCTGGTGCCTCATTTCTTATTTAATGCTTCAACCTTTTTTTGACAAATGCAAGGGTGTCCACTTGTGTCCAGACACACTTTTACACATCCATATTGTTGCACTCAGTGCCCTTTAATTCATTATGCAAATGGTGTGTAAGGGAACCTTGGAGCTACCACCCTGAACGAGGTAGAACAGACTTGCTTATGTTAATGCCATCTTAATGCTGGAAGTGATGCCTTCCCTGCTACAAATGTTTTCGCTGTCTGATTAAAGCTGCATTATGTGTACTTTTGTAAATATTACTCCTTTTTAGGACTCAGCATAGTGGTGCAATTTGAAGGTCAGTGAATGTACTGTATGCTCTCATTGGAACTGCTTCACTTTACATCATCATATTTTTATTACTTTAAAATGCTTTTATTCTTTTGGTGTTACTGTTCCTTTAATAATGTATAATGGAGAATTGCATTTATTATTGGACATCCCCACTATGCAAAAACTGTGTTAATACTCTTATTATGCTGTTACTATACAAAATTGGATTAGTGCCTCTACAATATGCTTCAAAAATAGAGCAATTAGAAATTAGCAGTTTGCGACTTTGAAAACAGACATTGGATTGTGTTAATGTGCACTTATTTTATTATTATTATTATTATTATTATTATTATGTTTTTTATTGCATAATCCAAACAAAGATTACAACATTTTAATGTATCATTGCCATCATTCAAAATGTACCTATTAATACATCTTGTGCATGTTTACAGTACATTTAGATTGTTCCTGTATCCGTGGCATGCTCGGTAATCGGTGGTATGTGTACCTATGAATAAAGTTGGTTGAGGGGAGGGGGGGGAGAAAGGGGGAGAAGGTAGAAATTATTAGCAGGGGGGCCCCCTGAGGAGTGGGGGAGAGAGGAAGAGGTTTGCAGATTAGAAGGTGTAGGAGCCGAAGAGATCTGGGTGTAACCGTTGTCTATCCTCTTGTGAGAGATTTTGAGTCTTTGAAGGTGGTCTAGTGTACCCAGTGCTGTATTGGTGAGCTCTTCAAATCTATAAATCTCATTTATTTTGCCTATCCACTCTTGAATCTTGGGAGGTGCATCTGTTTCCAATGTGTTGGGAAGAGCATTTTCGCAGCATTTAGTGGTTGACATAAAATGTGAAATTGGTTTGTTCAAGTTGAATAGCAGTATGTATGCTGGGTCATCTGGTATAGTAGATTTGGTGATCTGTTCAGAAAGGTTCCTGACTTGTTGCCAGAAGGGCCTTGTCTTGGGGCACTCCCAGAATATGTGTCTTAAGGTGCCTGCTGTTTGTTGACACCTCCAGCATTGGTCTGTTGTGGTTGGCCATATTTTGTGGAGTCTGGTTGGGGTGAGATACCATCTCGTAAATATCTTGTAGTTTGTTTCCTTCATTCTGCAGCACCTGGAACTGTTCAGCAGCATGCGGGTTATTGTATTAGTCTGTGCCTCTTCTAGTTCTGTTTCCAGGTCCCTAGCCCATTTCTGGAAGTACTCCAGTTGTGGCGCCTTTGATGTTTCTTGCAATAGTTTATACAGTGAGGACAACGTCTTTACGGGAGGTTGATCCGTTGAGCACATGGATTCAAATGGTAGCAGCTGTCGGATTAGTGTCTTGTCTCCTCTTAGACTCCCATGGTAATGATGAACTTGGGAAATTGCAAATAAATCGGCTGTGGATGTCTGGAATGTTTTTCTCAGCTGTTCTATGGGGATGAGTTTGCCCCTCTCCATAAAATGTATCCGTTGCAAATTGTCATGTATGAGCCATTTCTTGAACCTTGAGGTACCTTGTCCTGGTGGAAAAGCTGGGTTGTTTATTAGTGGAAGTAGTGGGGATGGGTGTTTATGTAGCCCATATTTAGTTCTGGTTTTATCCCATATGTCCAGCGTAGTGGCTAGTGACGGATGGTCTCTCTGATTCGCCTATGTATTAAGTCTATCCATGGTAAGTAAATAAGGTAGGTATAGGTTGCCTGTTGTTCCATCTGGACCCACTTTTTTGTGTCTGCTTGATGGGACCAGTCTATAGCCCTATTTACAATGGCGTCCTGATGTACAATAATCTAGGTAAGGTGTTCATCTTGACCACGTTGATCCTTCCCATCCAGGATATTGGTTTCACATTCCATCTGGATAAGTCAGTCGATATCTGCTTTAATAACTTTGACAGGTTTATTTGTATCCATTCATTGTAATCTTTTGTAATTATCACCCCTAGGTATGTTATGGAGTTCTTCATCCAGTTATATTGGTGTTTCTTGGCAAGTTGGTCTATTTGTTCAAATGGCAGCAACAGGTGGAGGGTGAAGTTGTTGAGGTTACCATAGGTTTGAAGCTCAGAGTCCAAGTGCTGAAGTGATTTGTCCGGGTCCGTAATGAAGAAAAGTAGATCATCTGCATATGCTGCCAGTTTATGCTCTACATTCCCTATTGTGGTCCCCTTTATATCCGAGTTTTGTCGAATTTTAGCAAGTAGGGGTTCCAGCATGAGAATAAACAGCGTTGGGGAGAGAGGGCAGCCTTGGCATGTGCCATTGGAGATGGTAAAGGGATCTGATATCGCTTGATTGATTTTAATCTTGCTGTTGGAGAGGTGTATAGAGAACTGATGCAATTAAGAAGTTTGATTGATTTTAATCTTGCTGTTGGAGAGGTGTATAGAGAACTGATGCAATTAAGAAGTTTGGGTCCTATTCCATAGTGTCGAAGGCATGCAAACATGAAGGGCCAGCTTACCCTGTCGAAGGCCCTCAGCGTACGTGGAAAGGAGGAGGCTTTGTATGTTGTTCTTCTTATTATGGAACTTTAAGTTGTTCATATTATCTCTCGCTTCCCGCCCAGGTACGAACACAACCTGGTCCATGTATATTAAGTTATGGAGGTATACCTGTATTCTACTTGATTTTTGCCAGAAATTTTATGTCTCCGTTAATCAATTAAATTGGGCGGTAATTGCCCGTATCCAGGGGGTAGATAAGATGGTGGCAGAACTGAAGATACAGTTAGCAGAGGATTGGAGAAGGGTATAGTATGAGAGTTAGAAGAAAAAGGTGGTGAGAGGGGAGAGGGGAAGAGGAAAAAAAAGGGGGGAACGGGGGAGTAGGGCCTAGGTAACAAAAACAAAAATCAGGGGTGGTGAGTGAGATTAAGCGCCGTTACACCGGGAGGCGCTGTAGGCACACCCTATGTAGTTAGTCTCGGCTTAAGTCTAGTGGAATCCACGTAACCGTGGAGTGTCAATTGAAAAGTGGTAGTTGGGAGAGTCCTGGGAGCTCCGCCCCAGGTGTGGGCCTAACTTTGAAACTAGAGACAGGGGTGGTGTAATATTTTACCATGGTTTCCTGTGGAGAAAATGGTTACTTATAACAGGTGCAAACATTTTGATAAGCTGTGGCATATTCAAATACTGTCCCGTAACCCTTTCTAGTCATCAGCAACTCCACTGTCTTATTCATATCAATAAACCTAAGTCAGTAAGTGAAACATTTGAAACATTTGAAATGTATTAACTCAGTCTACTTAACACTTATACATATAACGGTTCTGATCCGGGTGACTCCTAGGTTGGGCCCTGGGGTCCTGTTTACGCCTGCCCTTTCAAAGACTCTGTACCCATATATATATATTTTTTCCCCCTTCTTTTCACACATTCCATCAGCACTGAGCTCTTGCAAGCATTCGTTTTAAATACTGTGTGTAGTCCCATGCCAGTATGTCCCTTTGCCATAATGTGCACTTATATCTAACAAGCATGCTTCTCTGTGGCCAGTGAACACTACAAAACATTTAAATCAGTTATTCTTAAAGGGGAAAATTAAATATTACCTCCAGCATACTGAAGTAAGAAACTTTCTATATACAATCAATTAAAAATTCTGTACCGTTTCTGAAATAAACAAGTTTATCTTCACTATTCCTCTCTGCATATGTTTCTCTTCATTCTGTCTTCAAGCAGGAGTTGGGTCTGATAATCATTGACAGTTAGAGCCAATATATCTTATATTATATTATCATTTTGCTTAGAAGATGTATAGGGGCAAATTTACTTACCTTCGAAGTTGCGCCAGTGTTGGCTTCGCGGCACTTAGCTGCACTTCGCCAGGACACCGCTAATTCACTAAAATCCGAAGTTGCACTCAGCAAGGCGGAAGGTAGCGAAGTTGCGCTACTGTTAATTCTTCAAGCAAAGCGAAGTTACACTAGCGATGCCTAATTTGCATACAGCATGCAGTAAAAGTACAATGAACGTATATGTAGCAGCAAATACATTACGCTACACAAGCCTGGAAAAGCTTCATAAAATAAAATAGAGTTTTTATTTTGCCCTATACATGTGCCTACTGTATAGTTTAGGTGCCATATGTTAGGAAATGTAGGGGGGAAGGAGGGTTCCCCCAAAAAAATTTAGGATCTTTTTCAGCCTATCACCCTTAAAAAAGTAAAAGACACCAGCGTTTTTTGTGACTTAGAAAAAATTTCAACTTTCTTTGAAGCAAGTCCTATCTACACTATTGCACTTCGCCTGGTCTGAGGTGGCGAAGGCAAGTCTGGTGCAAGAGGTAACGTTCAGTAAAATACGCAAGTTAGTGAATTAGCTTAGTTACATCCCGTCGCCATAGCGAAACTTCGTCTGGCATCAGGGTGCGAAGTAGCGCTAGAGTAGGTCCACTTCGCTAGCAAATTTACGCCAGCACCCGTTAGTAAATCGGCGAAGTAACGAAATGAAACGCTGGCGAATTTTCTCTTCACCCTTTAGTAAATTTTCCCCATAGTGCTCACTCTAGACACCATGATATCACCAGACATCATGTCTCTCTACATGCAGAATTTGGAATCAGTTATTTGAGTGAGCTCTAATACATCTGCTAGGAAACAAAGCTCCCCTATAAGATATACTGGTTCTGTCAGTGATTATCTGACAGCCGACTGCTGCATGAAGACAGAATGAAGAGAAACAGATGCTTAGAGAGGAAAAGTGAAGCTAAACTTTATTATTTCAGAAACAATGCAGAATTTTTAATTGATTGTATCAAGAAAGTTTCTTACTTTAGTATGAGAAGGCTTATATTAAATTTTCATTTTCACGATAATTCCCCTTTAAGCTAAGGTCAGCAACCCAAAATCATTTAGGGTGAGACTCCATCACCCCCTTAATAAAGGAAATTGTCTTGATAGATTAGCTAAAAGTAATTAAAATAAGGTACAGATTCAATTTTAAATCCACAAAGTCATAAAGCAGACTCCCAGCTTTAATTTGGGTTCCCTTTAGAAAAGTGTTAGGAAAACATGATTATAATAGCTGGAACTAAGGTCATTATTGATCCTGTTTTTGATCATCATAAACCGCATGGCTTTTACTAAACTCCATCCTGTCTAAAGAAGCCTACACAGTGCAACCACCTCTACAACCCTTTACTTACCTTTTATGTGATCTCAGTGGTGTGAGGGTAGGGCATATCAACTTTGCACTTTCTGTAATAGATAAACTAATTAAAAAAATGTAAAAATGTTCACACAAAGATGTAAGACTTAAAGTGCAGGAGCAGCTGTGCTTGCTTAAACACATTGGCCACTATTGGGTCAGGCACATTTCCCTGTCCAGGCTGCAGTGAAGATGGGACTATATGGAAAAACTCTTAACTATGGGTAAAATATTGCACTCAGATTTGCACTTTGTGCACAGCAGTTGGTATCAAATATAGGGACCCGTAGGGTTAATTCCCCTATGTCTGAACCACATGGTGGAAATCCACTGCTTGTGCAGCTACAGGGTCTCCTAGAGTCTTGGGAGGGGCTGGAGCCCTTGTCCCTATGCAGCATGTCTGGCAGATACCCGAGGGTATCACAAGGTGTCGCTGGTGCACCACCTTTGGATATATAGGAGAGCCATGTGCTCACAGCCATTCCTACTTTCACTGAGAGAGGGTGGACAGAGACTACTGCAAAGATGATGGGGCAGGAGCCCCTGGCCAGTGGTAGCGTTGCAGCCCCAAGCCTGGGAGCTAGAACAGGAGGGTCTGAAGCTCCTAAATGCAAAATATGATCTTTGTGTGCTCGTGCTATGGTCAGTGCTGGGAGCTATAGTTCAGCTGCAGAGGATAAAGCTAGTTGTGTGCACGGCTAGGAGAGCTTGGAGCTTTTGATTATGTCATCACGTGGATGCTTGTTCCAGCTCTGTGTGACCAGGCGCCCTAGGCAGGCCCAGCAGTTGCGGCGCCTGCACGAATTTGCGTCCACGTGCGCATGCACGAATATGCGCTCACATGCGCGAATCCAAGGTCGTGCGAATGCGCAGAAGCTTTGAGAAGCGCGAAGAGAAGGGAACCGGACTTGGGGTAGGCGACAGAGAAGGTACGTGCCTGGCGCCCTCCCAGCTTTGCGCCCTAGGTACGTGCCTACTCTGCCTACCCCTAGTTCCGGCCCTGCGTGTGACCCCCGGGTGAGTCTGCCTGTGGAAGGGTAGAGAAAATGAAAGGATCCAGCGTGTCTCCTGTTGTGATACAGGCTTTGTGTGTGCCTGCCACATGGGAGCAAATGCCTTGTCCAGTGGGAAAGGTGTTTGGGTGGCTAGCGCTACCTGGGAACAATTGTGCTCTTTGGGGAAAAGGGACTGAGACTCTTTGTCCTCCAAAGGAGTAGTGCGGGAATTTTCCTGGCAGGGAGGTGCCAGGATGGAACTGTCACAGGTTCCCCAGGGTAGTGGGCAATGCTATGTGAATGCATATGATTAAACTGAATGTTTACTTTGCCTTTAATCTTGCATAAAGTTGATATTGTTATAAAGCACTGTGTGTGTATTACTGTTTTTCTAATGGGGCCACCTGCCGGTGTATTCCTGGATCCCATTAGGTGGAGGCACTGCCAAGAGAAGAACTTCCCAGTACCCTCTAACCTTGCAAAGAGGACTCAGGACCTGAATTGGTAAGACGGTACAGCCTTGGCACCAGGGGGGTCGCCAAGAGGGTGTTACACATAAATGACCATGGAGTTATGTACTAGCCACTGTTCTAAATATAACAGTTTATATAACATAACTTGTTTTTATACGTACAGTAGATGAATCACACCTGCGTCTCCTCTCTTAATTGGTTTAACCACTTTGTGACAACTCTTTTTGTATTAAATAGCAATACTGCAACATGTGAATACTGTATATGTGAGATATGTACTCTTACTCTTAGCTTATTTAGTACAGAAGTGGGTATACACAGGGTTAATTATTAATCATTCTAACACATGTATTGATTATAAAGGCCATTGAAAAGCATTATTTTCTATAATTCCTTATTGGCTATGTGTGTAAAAAAAATATTTTTTGAGCACATTTTAAACTTGTGTGCGCATTTTTAAAAACTGTGTGCACAAGTCAGAATAAATGCAAAATTTTGTGTTTTCACACAAATTTCTTTGTGTGCATCACAATTTGTTGTGCACATGCGCATGGCTTAGTGAAAAACATTGACCCTCGTGCTTACATATATAGCAGCAGTTATATGGTCTGTCTGTGTCTTTTATGGGAGCACTATTGATGATGATGAAATATGATGTTTTTTCAGTTTGAAAGCTTACCTTGAGAGCTTCCATTTCTACATAAGTGCTTTTTAGTTTGAAAATGTAATTTATTAGCAAGCATATTTCACATTTTATTACTTCAACAAATTAAACAGACAGTATTCCAATCACCCAAAGGATTTATTTCAATAGTTAATCTTGTTAGAAAAATAATTTGGGTTCTGTTTAGCCTCAGGGGCCCACAAACCATTGAAGAGGTATAAGTAGTTCAGAATAATGGGGTGTGGGGGTGGCATCACAATATATAGTAAGAAAATAATTAAGAGACTGAAAAAAGCATTTACAAATAATATGTATTAAAATATGCATAATTTCTTTGCTGTATAATCTGTAACTGATCACTGTATAGAATATTGATCTATCTAACTAGCTGTTTAGGTATGTTTGTTTAGATATTGTGAATGAATTAAAAGAGTAAAGAATTTGTTTACAAATCCTGGCCCCTTTGGATAAGGATATGAGCAGCATGTAGTAAGAGACAGAGAGAGTTGGTGGCTTGTAAAGGGGGTCTGTGTCTCTAAAAAGACAGAGAACTCAATAACCTTAAGGACGTACAATGGCATGAGGTCCTTTTGCTGATCTAAGAATTCTACTGGAAAGAAGTAGATCCAAATAACTTTGCTGGAAAGCAAGTCCATTAGTAAACTTACTTTTGGGACAAGGGACAAGAGAAAGCTATTGAAGCTGTTTCATACAGGCTCATTAAATCTATAAATACCTATGTTCATATACTGTTATGCACTGTGTATGCCTCCAGTCTATGAGTCTATGTAATCCTGTCATGCAGAGCTTTCTGGATAATGGATCCTGCACTTGTACTGGAAATGTTGGGCTGTACTCCTTCTAGCTGCTATATCATTGAGTCCTTTTGGATGCCTTTGTTCATCAGACCAAAGTTTTCAAATATGCCTGTAATGTTCTCAAGTAATTGGGCCATAATTCTCACAATACATGTATTTGTACAGTATTTGTATTGCAAATATAAAATGAGGGTTGTTGCACTGCAGACTTCTGTGCCCTTTTATGAGGTATACATTCTCTCTAAAGCAATCTTGACATTTTAGCTTAGGGGCAGAAATGCAATATACCCTCTGGAGTCAGAACATTTTGTGGCCTTTGCTAAAATGATTTCATAGGAATACAATGCCGCCTTTTTGGCTCCTCTCAGGCACAGATAGTGCCGTGTTAATGTATTGTTAGGCTCTTGGTGACCTTTGAGGAGACAGCTTATCATGGGGTATTGACTGAAATACGTATTGTGCAATGCAAAATAGACCTTAACTGTACAGATATCAGCTAGTGCTTACAGTGGGAAACATTAAAAGATTATGTTGGTTGATTGTGGAACATATAAATATGTATTTCAGTACTGATACAAGTATGAAATAAAACAAGTACTTTGTATACAGTATTACTAATATGTAATGATACGATTTGATACAATTTATGTTTACTATTTTCAATAATTAAGCTATAATAAGCTATAGTATAAATAATGTTTGTTTTTGGTAATTTATTACCACATTTTTAGCCTGCATCAAATACCATAATAAAATGCAATGCAGAATGAGCAAGCATAGAAAAAAAAATGAATAGAATCATTAATTTTATAAAAGACACATGAGGACAAGGTGCTAGCTTTTTGTTTTTTCAGATGCCAGTAATGCCATCTAACTTTTCCTTTAGAGCTTGAACATTTATTGAAAGGGGGTGAAAATACTGTAGTATTTTGGCTAACTTCAAGTTCCAGACTAGTACAAAGGGGTGGCAACATGCATAGCTCCCCTTGTGGTTGGTATTGAAAATGTTCAGTACTACAAAGTTAAAAAGAAGAGGTACAGTATGGCAGTAAAAAGAAAGCAGGACGAAAAGTCTAACCAATGCAGGTTCCTACATTTGCTTATTTGCTTAAAAAAACCTTTTTTATACTGCACAAATTCCCACTCCCATCAGAGGATTTTCAGGGCAATTTATCAATGTTTGTTATTTTTTGCGAAGTAGAAGTGCTTACAAAATAACAAACATTTGCTATTAAGAAATTGCTTTTCAATCCTGGAAAAAATTGTGCCAATGTGGAAAAGATTGCCTGCATTTTTAATTCTTTGCAGTTTGCATTGGAGACTCCCAATTCAGATGGGTGTAAGAGCTTCTAACAACCCACTGAACAGGACAGTGTATTTCTGACACATCTATCTGTCTAAATAAACCTGTCAGTTTGTTAAAAACATTTTTCTGATCAAGAAAGTTCTATATAACTGAAGATTTGAGATTCCTCAATTCTAATTGTATTAACTCTGCCCCTAAGTGAGGATTGATTAAATGTGGTTAAATTGAAACAAAGCATAGAAAAACCTTAGGTAGATCAAAAACAAGAAATTCATGATTAAAAATATTATCCAGTCTAATCTGGTTCTTCTGTAAACCCGTGCTCATTTTAGTTTCATTGGCACAGGTTCCCAGCCAGCAGGGAAATGTAAACAGCAGAATTACTGCCATAATTATGATGGCTTTTAGAAAAGGACAATATCTGCATGACTAAGGGCCTTTTTTGAATAGGTGCAATGAAGCAGAAGCGTGAAGGAATCTCTCCTTTCATCCTTAGTAATTATATTGCATATTTTATAACTGGAATAAAGCTTATATCTAACTTTGTGTTACTCGAATCCTGCTGTTGTATCATCTTGTTCCAAACATACATATTGGGTAAAACAAATAAGATTAGTATATTTTTTATATGTGTTTGTGTGCGTGTGTGTAGTTAAAAAACTATAGTGCTGAATTACAAAAGTCTCAAACTCATCTGCTTCAGCACTAAGGCACATACATTGGAGTGCTTACCCATCACTTAAATTTGAAGCACTGCTTTGTTCTGTACCTCACACTGGATCAAAAATCCAGAGGAAAATGCAGAACACAGCAATGATGGTTGCAAAGTAGCCCTATATGTACTGTCTGCCATAGGAATCTGAATGGATGCCTATGGATCTGGATTACCATTTATTAGGAATTGTCTCTATCCTGAACAGGCATCATTTTTTTTCTTAAGTGGCCCTGAAAGATCTGAATGATTTTGTTTTACTTCCAAACATGCTTAGTTACTCAAAATTTTCAGAACAGGATGAGCGAACAAAATCAGATACGTGTAGACCTACTCAAAATTTTACGTGTTAAGGTATACTTACTATGTTTTTGTTAAATGCTTGTGTTTGGCCATTCTGTAACATTTGCTTTAGTGCTGTTTCAGGACATATGTCCAGATTTATTTAGAAACCTGCAAAATGCTGTAAAACTAGAAAATAGAAATGGTTCTATTTTTGTGTCTGGCTGTCAATATCTGTGTATTGTTTGCTATGTTTAGCTTTGTATCAAAATTCGCTGAATTGCATTGGAGTCAATAGGAAGTCACATGCATTTTTCGCTCAGTATTCTACTGCACGCATGCCCTACATTGTTAGAGGACCTCCTTTCCAATATGCTTTCCCATTGGTTATTGTGGAAGGAGAGGGGTCAATAATATGGTGACGTTTTTCTTGCGTACTATTTGTATTTTTTGTTGCATGCAAAACTGACAAGGTAGTGAATTTTTGGTGATGTTTCACAAAAACTTTGCCAGAGCTGAAAACACAGAAATTCGTGGTGGAACAATAAAAAAATCTTCATCACTAGTGGTTATCATTAGAACAAAGATGGTTCTGTGATTGTTATGTTATACTTATTGATTTACCATTTGTTTCTACTGTTCTACTTGTCATAATTATTGCATAATTTTGGTATATTTATGTAATCAGCAAAATATTTTGAGACAGAGGTTATGCTGGCAAAAAGTAGCCACTGATGTCTTTAAGCTCAGTAGACTCAGAAGAACTTGTGGTTGGCCAAATTGCATTGATCTGGCTGGTTGACCGATGGATGCACAGGGAATGAGTAGCCCATACATTTCAAGGTCAGCTGACAATATGCACCCAATAATTCTAGATAAACCTCTACCAGCCCTAAGCAATGCCGAAACATTTTGGGAAGACTTCTGGCTACAACTCTATCACACACTAGTCACACCCTGTGACACTCGACCACCTCCAAAAAAACTCTGAATTTTTAACCCTTAGAGTGTGGATGAGCAATCCATTTACCAATAGTTAGTATTTTATTAACATTTCATATGTACTAATGCAGTTCAAGAAGTTCAGGCATTTCCTTTTTCATGTCAAGCTGCTTTTCATTCTAAGTAGGTTGCATGTAACATGAATAGCATCATTTGTTGAAGACCTCTCTGCAGTTATGGAGAGAGATTATTCAGAGAACAAATAATGGAATTCACCAGGATAAGATCAGCTCAGCTGGATCCTACAGCTTCTAGAGACTTTGATGTCGGTCCAGGTTATAGAGGTAAAATATGTCAGCGGAAATCATTAATCCTGTGCTCACAGAAACCTAGAAATCTCCCTTCAGGTGCTGTGACATTACAGTTCAGGCTAGAAAGAATCTCGTGAATGATGCTAGTTTCCTTCATCATTGTCCAAAATAGTGTGTGATGCAAGAATGAATATATGGCCTGTTCTCTAAGGAAGGAGGAAGCTGTTCAGAACATCAGCTGTATAGAGTGAATGAAATATGCCTGAGTACAAACACTGGATTGTGACATCTCTGAGGAAATCAGAGGAGAAGAAAAATAGTGGAAACCAAATGAAAATACAAGAGCCACTGTTTTTGACAAAAGCCTCATGAGGAACCAGCAATGGGAAAGGAAACAGAAAATATAATATTCTTTTTCCTTATTCTCTATTTACTAGCACAAGAAGATCTCACAAGAAAAACATAACATTTATAGGAAGAGAAACCTGTATTTGTCAGACTAAAACATGCTTTCTGAACGTACTCTATCATGCAGACCATTTGTTAATATTCCAGCCAGATAATTTCTTCCAAATGTGGCAAGAGTATAATAACACCAGTCTGCCAACTAATAGCAGCCAACCAGTAACTGGTATAGTGTAGTATATTTTTTGTATTGAATGGAAACATTGATGTGGGCATTGATTGATACAGGTGACTAGCTTAAAGAAAGAAAAAGAACCTCATGTTGCACGCACTTTGTCCATTAAAATCATAGAATCTACAACACTACTGGAACTCAAGTACCAGAATGCCAGCACCCAAGATTCTATGTCTGGGTTCTTTGGTCTGAGGGTTCCCCAAAGCTGGCACTAAAAGGGTTAAAGTAACTTTATATTGATCCATTATCTATAAGCAGTATATAAAATAGAGAGAGTGTTTCCTGCTGACAAAATTAAGGGCTATCCCTGTATTGTGATGCATCAAAACAAATCTCTTTCTAAAACTATTCAAATATAGCTTCATTGTTATATAATTTCAGTTTTTAATAACAAGACATTATTTGCACAACTTGATTTGTCACTGCGGTATCTGTTATGAATAAATATTTGAACGCAGAGTAACTCATTCCATTTATTAAAGTAATGTATGTAGAAGCCCTTTATATGAAAAGACCACATTTAAATTCAGAAACAAAAACATTCCACCCATTGTTTCTAAGATATCATTTGGACTGACACCTACAGGACAACATTTTTGCTTCTTTTGCTGAGCTGGGAAATTATGAATTATTATATGTGCTGAACACTAGTGTGATCATAAAGTGTTACAGACTAATAGGGAGCAGTATTCAGATTTTAAATATATACCACAATGTAATAAACAGTGTAATTAACTTAATTACATTGCACATACATAATTTATATATCTATATAATATTTTCCATTTATGTGTTTTATTTCATACTTCCCTAAACTTGAAGCAGTCATTTCTGTTTGCATGAGTTGGAATGAAAATATATACCCTGCCAAATGACACCATCATTCAGATTAGCCTGATTGCACAGATACTGTATACTCATTCTGTATAAAATGGTACATTTTATATCTGCTTTTAGCTCTGCTGGATAGTTTGATGGTAGTGTGATAGCTGCCTTGAAAAGAATGTTTACATAACAAAGTCTTGACTAAACATGAAATATAAATGAATTTCTGGACAGAATAATCGAGTTCTGTTACATATTTTATATATGCTCTAACAAATGTTCCTTGTAAATCATTTGAGATGTAAGCAAAAAAAATACTGTATTTTTACAGAGCTGAAACTATGGAAGAGAAACCTACATATATTATTATAAATAAACAGCCCTGGATTTGTTGGCAGGCCACAAAGGGCACAATTGTGGCCTATGGGCATACCAGCGTTAAATATTTCCCTGCTCAAGCTTTCAGGCTTATGTTAGTCAAAGAACCCACACTGAGTTTCAGCCCAATCAATGGCACTACTGCCATGAGGCGAGTTGAGAAACTCACCACAGATGGGAGCAGCCCACAGATTACCAGGGGAGGCAAAAAGCCACCCTGTTAACTAAAAGAATGTTGGCTCTTCTAGTGCATTTGCACTCTATGCAATAGTGATGCAGCCCACCGGGTGCGAGCATCTGAAAGGCCTCCTCAGGCACCCTGCGCCCAATAACCTTATGAATGTTTATTAAGCTTTGTTTGGCAGCTTTAAGGAGAAACAAACCCGAAACATAAAAAAACCCTACCCCCTACCCTTTGTAGACCCCCTCCCTCCTCCCCCCAACCTAGCTCCCCCCCCAGGCAAATGCCCCTAACTTTTTACTTCCCCCCCATGGAAATTTTCGTGACTTGCGGTGAATGCACAGTTGTTCAGGACCGGAAAATTACTACAACTGCGCATGTGCCGATAACGCAGATCTGCTTCTGAACTTTAACAAAGAAAAGAAGATCACTGTTGTGAACTGCGGGGGAAAGAATCTGCACCGAGGAATAAGTAAAAAGTTAGGGGCATTTGCCCCGGGTACCACCTAAGCTGGGGGGAGGGGGGTCTACAAAGGGTAGGGGTTTTTTATATTACGGGTTTGTTACTCCTTTAAAGTGGAAAAAACAAATATTGACGAGGTTTTCGGGCCCAATAACTCACGTGAGGTTTCCCTAAAGATTGCTCAGGTCTGAAAGCATAAGCAATCTTAAATAGGCTCCCCTGTCCTTGTATATTGCATCAAATAGGTAAAACATGGTTTAGAGAATATTATTTCTAAATCAAGACCACTGGAACACACTTTCAGGATGGTAAATAAAAGGGGAATGAAAACCCATTTGTGTTACATTGTGCTGAAAAATATCATCAAATTAGCACTATTGTCACTGACGATTTGCCGAGACTAAAATGGGGTGGTGATTGGGAGCAGGGTGTTCTCAGACTGAATGTTATTGAATTTGTACTTTGGGTATTTTAAAACCCAAAGGAATTGAAGGGTTGATTCACCCCTATATTCATTTTTAGTATGTTACAGACTGGCTAATTCTATGCAACTTTTCAATTGGTCTTCATTGTTTATTTTTTTTATAGCTTTTTTAATTGCTTGCCTTCTTTTTCTGACTCTTTTCAGCTTTCAAATGGAGATCACTGACACATCTAAAAAAACAAATGCTCTGTAAGGCTACACATTTATTGTTATTGCTACTTTTTATTACTTATGTTACTGTTTGCTCCCTTACAGAGCATTCCTGTTCCAGTCTCTTAATTCAAATAAATGAATGGTTGGTAGGACTATTGGGACTGTAGCAACGACAAATAATAAAACATGAAAACCAATTGCAGATTGACTCGGAATATCACTTTTTACATAAAACTAAAAGTTAATTTAATTGAGGTGAACAAACCCAATAAATCTATCATGCTTTTTGCCAACTCGTTATTTGTCAGTATCCAAGGTGTTAATGAATTGTACAGGTGGTAGAGTGAGGCATTTGGTGTGTTTAGAATGGTTGTGCATCAGTGCAGGTTGTGGTTGTTTGCATTAAAAAAGGTAAAATTTTTAACATCCTGACGTGCCCTGGAGATTTTGCAAGACTTGCTACCAGTGTGGTGTGTTTACCTCTAGTCTGGACACAACCAGGGTCGGAACTAGTGGTAGGCAGAAGAGGTACCTGCCTAGGGTGCAATGATAGAGGGGGGCTGGACAGGCACCTGTTAAAGCGTCTTCTGCCTACTCCTAGTCCATGTTCACTGCCCTCTGTTTCCCTCCCATCCCTCCCCTCTGCATGCATGGACATGCGTGCGCACGCGGGGGGCGGGGGGCGGGGTGTTAGGGTGGCCAGCTGGGTTACCTGTGAGCAACCCTCACCCAATATATAGTATTCAATACCTCCTTGCAGGATTCTCTGCTAACCCAGGCTTGGAAGTTCATCCTGGCCCACAGCTCATTGCGCAGACTCCTGAACATGGCTGAATGTCCCTGTCTCTGGTGTTTCAGTCTGGCAGCTCAGTAATTCAGGTGCAGACTCTAAACTGTTACAATTTTGCAACATTGAGTTGATGCTTTTTCTCAGCAACATCTGTTGAGTATTAGCAACTATTGTATCAATTCTAACAGCTGCCTGTAATGAAACCCAGAGATTCTGCTCAGCAGGGACAAACATAAGAAATGTATCAACTAAATGTATCCATTTAGAATAGTTTACAGGGTCGGCAACCCCCCTCCCAGGACTGCTTCAGAAGGTGAAAAATGACACTTTACACTTCAATATTAGAATAACGGTCACACATAGAAAATGGAAAGTCATTTGAAAAAGTTGTTATTTCTGGTGATCTACAGTATCTGAAAACTACTAGTTGTTTGAAGGTGAACCACCCCTTTAATACCCATTATTCAACAATTAAAAGATGATGCTGTTTCTCCCCTAATTCTTATCAAGCCGTAAACATGATAACATTTCAGGGATATGATGAAGGGAGGGTTTTTCCCATTAATGTCATCCTGGTTGTCCTGGTTAATAAATGGGTTAAGCTACTAGCGTGTGCACCTCCTCTTTGTGTATTTTTTCTTGCTTAATCCCACATGTAATTATATTTTCATTGTGTAGTAAGAGAAGATAAATATTCAATTAAAAACTGATTCAATAATAGTCACAAATTTTATATACTGTAGGTAGCTTCACCCCTTGATTCCCTGAACTACATGCCAGGCTGTATTTATTAAGCTGTTATTGTCTAAGCCCCACTAATTTGCTATGAGTAGAACAGGGAAAAGAAGGGAGGAACTGAGTAGCTGAGTGATACATACAGCAAGTGGTGCAACATTGCCTGGTAAATGTTTAACTATGTTTAACTATGTTCACATGAGGAAAATTGTAGTCAAAAATCTTCAAGAATGAGATGTAAATGATCATGTCTTGACCTAAAATGAACCCATCCCATACTTGTGGCAAAACTGTAACATGGCCTTTTTGGCACTACTTCAGATAGTTTGGGTATTGTTAGGTATGGTGAACTTAAAAGTAAGAATGTTTCTTTATGTGCGCTATCAACTAAACCCATTTATATTCAGTTTCCTGCCCACTGAATGTTAATCTATTTCCACTTACCATTTCACAGAAGGTCTCTCGTTGTCTTCTTCCTCATTGTGCTTTCTCTTTCCAGTCCTGGCAAGCTGAGAAGTGAGCATTATCCACTGTTGACTGCAATTAAAATATAATGGTAATTTCAACAATTATTACAGTTCATGTTCATGTAGAAGAAAGCAGATAAGATTTTTTGGTTCAGGTTTGACAGTGAAAGCCAACTCTGCTTATGTGGGTCCCAGTTACATTACTAAGCCAAATACTGTGCCCTAATATAATTGTCTGGAGCATCTAAGGGTAGAGCTACAGGGAGAATAGGTTTAGATGTCAATAAGGCAGCTGGGAAACAAGCCAGATGAAATTGTAATATTATATATATTATATATTCTTGGCCTCAGGCACAAAAAAACTTAATTGCAAGCTCTATTTGCCTGGTAGTCACCAAACTGCTCTATGTATGTAGATATAACAACAAGTTTCTAGGGTAGTTGCATTGACATTGTTAAGAAAAAGAAAAACAGATGTTTAAGTCAATGTGAACGAAGCTAAACAGAAAGAGCCAGTATATTCTGTATGCCTGTGTAGTGCTCTCTGTTTTGCTTTCTTATTAACCCTGTATATTCTGAGTTTTGAGTAGTTGCTGGGACCCAGGAATGAGGACACATGCAGCATTACAGTGCAGATGAGGGATTTTGTTCCCTTTATTTTAGTGTGAATTCTGTATATGCAACCGACTACATACTGTAAAATATAGGGCAGCCCAGTTTGGCACATGCACAGTGATTTCTATTCAGTCTCACTCCAGCTTTTTTCTTGGCTCTAATAGTGACTAATCTGGTGCCTCACTTACGTTCTCACCATTTCTTCGTTGTCCAGTTGGTCTTCGAAATCCTGTGAAATACTCACTCTGAAATACTCGCTCAATGTATGAAATCTGAAAGAGAGAGGATGATTTAGTAATAAAAAAACAACATTTTCAATGGGGCAGATTTATCAATATTCAATATTATGCTTTGTTGGCTGGTGCAATTTTAAAAGAATTGGAGTAATGGCCCAGGGTATGAGGTATACAATTAAAGTCACTGGGGGAAAACCTGTTAGCTAGTTTCCAGTCCACATTACTGAACTCATGAGGTATCCCTTACCTTGCTTGCACACACAGCAGTTAATCAAATAAATATTGTTAGGGACAGATACCAAGATGCACAGGTTTACTGCTGTTAAAGTGCCCTTAATCACACAACATGTTTTAAACCTAAGAAGCTCTTTATTAAGTAGCAACAAACAAGTTCCCTCTGTCATTTTTTCTGTCCTTGTATTTTTATACACATCAGTTGCCATATCCATCCGTGTGGGGCTGAAGCAGAGGCTTTGGAGCGCTTTGGGAGATTTGGACAAAAAGCCTATTTGATCTATTAGATACACCTGCAAGCCCTGCCTGGGGATCAGCTTGGATGAGCTTGGGCCAAAACCTTGTTTGCTACCATAATGAATAATTTTGAAACTATGTCCAAGTGACTGATATAGCAGTGTGTTGTGCATATCTTAATTTATGACTTAAGGGGAGCACTGACTGAAATTTCCCCCTTAAAGTGATGCTTTAAGGTGCATAAGAAAATGTATATGTTTTAAAAAAATATATAAAAATACTTGAGATTCACCAGCTTACATCAATCTCCAGAGGGGTAAACCGAGTGACATCAGCATCATTCCAACAGTTTTTTATTGACATGCTTAAGGGCTGTCATTGGTTTATCAGCATAGGGAAACCAGTGGCTGCTGGATCAAGGTTATAGAAGCATGTTTTAGCACCATGTTTCCCATCTCTAGAAATATATTTAGTAGTAAGAGAAATAAGATGGTGTCCTAAAATAACTCATCTACCATTGCCACAGGGCTCAAAATTGTGTCATTTGTTTACTTTATTCAATTCAATGGATATTTATTTTCTGTAAAATATCAGAATTGGTTAATGTAAAATTTCACTCCAGCTTTATCACTGTCTCCTGTAAAGTTTGGGTATGGGGCTTTTTGCTATTACACAGAGAAGAATAACAACCGATCTTTTATTCTTTTTCTTTGCATAACTTTAATTCTGCATAATATCCACTGTATTGCCCAAAACCTGTCCTTCCAGAAACTCGTTCCCCAAGAAAGAGTCTCTATCTACTCTTCTAGCATGGCTTTCTATTTAATGTTCCTAAATTAGCATGAAGTTGAATAAATAAAACAGTCAGGACTGCACCTGCCATGAGGCAAGGTTAAAACCTTGTCTCAGACCACAGCGAGTGGCCAGTTACAAGGGGAAGCTAAAAGCTGCCTCTGGTAAATTTAAGAGACACATTCTTCAAATGGAAATTTTGCTCTTCTAGTGCAGAGAGTGAAATAGAGGCACTCCCTTGACTCACCAACACCAAAGAGTTTAGTGGGTACCTGATAAGAAGGGCAGCATTGGGGCTGCTGCTTTAGATGCCATCAGCCCCAGAAACAGCTCTGAGAACAATAGTAAGAGACCATGGCATTTAATGGGCACACTGTACAATATAGGTTCTATCGGGCCAATCAATAGTATACATAATACTGTCACTGTGTACAGTTGTCATTATTTCATGTGAGGTCTGTTGGTAGATCCATGCTTTACAAAACATATCATTGACAAGGAACAGCTGCAAAAAGGCTGATTTGAATGCCAAGCAGCAATTTTCATGATAATTCTGCATAGCCAAACAGCTTATGTAGTGCAGATGTAATATTAGTTTAAAAATATTTTTATTTGCCCACATTCACGGAATGGTTGATAAAGGTTGAAGACACTCGCAAATTAGAGGAAATAGCATATATCGCAAGAAATGATAGTGATCGATACTGGGATATTTGGAGGCCTTGGTTGAAAAATATCCGACCTAATACATATTAAAGGTCACTGAGTTGTCTAGCATCATAAGTATCACTATTTCTTTGAACGATTGTTGTATTATGGTTCTGTTTACATTATCACATTACCTAAGTACCCTCTCTTACAACATGTTTATTTGCTGATACACACTGTACTTTAATGGATATTTAAGGTTTTATGATGTATCTCTGTATGTATATCGCTTCTTATACCATTGCTTTGTATAACTTCCAGTTGACGTGTATATTGTATCTGTATGCTTTCTTACTACCCCTTTCCCCTCCTAATACCCCCTCCCTTTTTATTTCTGTATCCTCATCCCTCCCCTTCCCTGCTTTAAAATTTGAAAATAAAGAATATTTAAAAAAAAATATATATATTTTTTTATTTTTGATCAGTTAGATAATTCATTGTAGATTTACTAAGCAGACTATTTTTTGATTTTTTTTCTATTAATTTTGGCACCATATATTGATATGCTCTATCACACTTCAGTAAAGGGATGCCCAGATCACAAGCAGCACAGGGAAGCAGATAATCGGCTACTTGCATTTGAAAGGGTGGTCCTGTAACTTCTCTAATGCAGAAAGCATTACATTGGCACAATATGAATAGCATTGCACTAGTTCAGAGTGGAGCTCTGTATGCCCTTTAAAAGAGCATCCAATGAAAGGGAGCCCCTGTGTGCAGGCATAAAGTATAGGACTCAGGAGCACCCTGCACCCCTGAAGGACACGGAAGGGTGTGCCAGGAGATACTCTTGTATCACCTGTGTGGCACCCTCTTCATTGCACCCTGTATATAAAAATGGGTGAAACACTTGTAGCTTTAGTCAGGGTTCATTAAGAGTGGAGCCTATGACTGGACTGTACAACTAGAGGGTATCGAGGAACAAAAAAAAGTTGTTTGCTTCCCTCATTCCACCTGTTGTGAATAAGTCCTCAAATATTTTAGCAGATGGTTTGAACTCAGAGTTTATGTCAAATCCATAAACCTACATTTTTATCTATAAATAATTTTCATGATTGTTCTAAAAGGAGTGACAGGCACTTTCATGCAGCTGCCAGCAGAGATTCTAAATGTGCCTTCACTCATCCACTAATGGCAGTAGATAGATTATATTGTGCAGAGGAATGCACGATAAATTGTTTAATTATGAAGGGCATATTGCCTTTTCTGCTTCCTAGCACAAAGTAGTATGATCATGTACTTTATTTTTTAAGTACTTTATTTAACTCTTTCACTCCTCACTGGTTTTCGTCATGGATAAATAATAATAATAATAATGGGCAAAATGCATTAGTAGGCTTGCCACCTTTTTTGGAATTAAAACTAGCTTTGTAACTTTTTGGATTTTTTTTTATTCCTTATTTATAACATTGATTTCAGGATTCAGGAATTGTTTCCATTTACTCGTCTTGTTACTCCCTTCCACCAAGCTTGAAGCCGTTAGCACATATTCTATTATTAGAAAACCCATTATCCAGAAAGCTCCAAAATATGATAGGTACATTTCCCATAGAGTTTAATTAAAAAAATCTTATTTTAAATGATGTTCCTTTTCTCTGTTATAATAAGGTAGTAGCTTGTACTTAAAGGCACATAAGCTACACAAATCCATCTTAGTGGTCAGACACTTGGATTTTTTTGTTGTTTTCTCAGTCTTGAGGAATGATTTAATAAATTATAGAAATATCCCTTATCCAGTATAGAGAATTCCAGATGATAGAGCACATACTTTTGTGTCAATACAGGAAGCTGGTTTTCACCTGAAATATCTATTTATAAGTCTGCTGATAACATGTTCTACAGCATGTTAATTTTTACAAAATCAAAAGTCTTATTAGGATCACTGCACTGTATCCTTTTATAAAAGAATCCCCCTTCCACTCCACACTTGATACACAAAATGTATCATTGAAGTGGGTGAAATGGGGCTGCATCCAGGGTCGGACTGGGCCAGCGGGATACCAGGAAAAAAAAGGTGGGCCCCCATCTCTTGTGGGCCCCACCGGCCCAGATCCGCACCCTGCGCCTTTACTCTTTCTGCCATTAACAGCTGCAGGTGGTGGGGTGGTCAGAGGGGGGACCTGCGGAAGCAGCCTGGTGGGCCATGGGCCCCCCAGTCCAACCATGGTTGCATCACTAATGTAGACAGCAGTATTGCACTCCCTGCATTAGCAGAGCCGAATTTCTGGTTTAAAAACCGGATATTTGCCTCTTATGGTTACAGGAGGTGGCTATTTGCCTCCCTTGGACTTGGTCTATAGAAGGCCAAATCAGCAGCCTTAAGGTAACTTAACAAGAGGAAAATCAGAACTCCTCCATAATTTGTAGTTACCTTACCACTGGGGGGGGTTTCAGTGCATAAAGACATCTTTCGAGGCATACAGTGTGAATCATTTAGCATGTTGGAAAACATTTGGTATCCTGTGTCCAAATAATGTGTGGAGTGTTGTATCCTTCATGGATAAGGACTGTATATGCATAATAACCATTTGTCTTGTCTAAGTCATTAGTTTGTATTCTTTAACTTCAGTTAAAGCTCTCGTGGCTATTTAATCATTTCTATTTTTTACAGAGTGTAGCTATTATCATAAAGCAAAAAAAAATGCTTGGGATCTGAGGTTTTCAGGAAGGAGCTCTTTACTTAACATAAAGTCATATGAAAAAGTTTGGGAACCCCTCGTAATTCTTTGGAGTTTTGTTTATCATTTGTTGAGCTTTGAAAGTAGCAACTTTCTTTAAATATATAGTATGCCTTATGGAAACAGTAGTATTTCAGCAGTGACATAAAGTTTATAGGATTAATTAGGATTAGGTCTAACAAAATTATACAGGTGCATACATTTGGGCACCCCAACAGAGATATTACATCAATACATAGTTGAGCTTCCTTTTGCAAATGTAACAGCCTCTAGACGCCTCATATATAGGGATGTAGCGAACGGCGGAAAAAATGTTCGCGAACATATTCGCGAACTTGCGACAAAACATGCGAATAGTTCGCGAACGTCGCGAACCCCATAGACTTCAATGGGAAGGCGAATTTTAAAAGCTAGAAAAGACATTTCTGGCCAGAAAAATGATTTTAAAGTTGTTTAAAGGGTGCAACGACCTGGACAGTGGCATGCCAGAGGGGGATCAAGGGCAAAAATGTATCTGAAAAATCCATTGTTGACACAGCGCTGCGTTTTGTGCTGTAAAGGGCAGAAATCACACTACGTCACTCAGGTGATGTTTCTGGACACGGAATGTGAAAAAGCTCACACAGCTAGGTGGCACTTGGTTAAAGACTGGGCAAATAATGCCTGCAAGGTCAACGTATACACTACAGCCGTTGGATACGGAATATATTATTGCTGCTTGAAAAACGTCACTCGGGTGGTGTTTCTGGAGACGGTATTATTATTGATATTTAGACAGCTAGGTGGCAGTTGTTTGAAGAACAGATGCAGATGAGAGATCAGCAGCAGGACAGCTGCCCACAGCAGCTACATACAGAGCACTGCAGTAGAAGGTAGATTACTAGCCAGCAAAGCTACCTAACCTAAAATGTCCCTCAAATCCCTGCAGAGTTCTGTCCCTACAATACAGAGCAGTATCAAGTAGATTACTAGCCAGCAAAGTTACTATCAACTGTCCCTCAAATCACTAACAGCTCTCTCCCTACACTAGCTCTTCCAAGCACACACAGGCAGAATGAAAAAACGCTGCAGGGCTTCAGTTTATATATGGAAGGGGAG
Source organism: Xenopus laevis (assembly GCF_017654675.1). Taxonomy (NCBI): domain Eukaryota; kingdom Metazoa; phylum Chordata; class Amphibia; order Anura; family Pipidae; genus Xenopus; species Xenopus laevis. The sequence continues at coordinate 57,742,569 of NC_054380.1, forward strand.
TGGTCCAGGGGGTGTGGGGGTGGTCCAGGAGGGAGAGCTTCCTGATTGGCTGCCATGTATCTGCTGGTCTGGGGTGAGAGGGCAAAAATAAGCGCCAGCTAAGGCGAACCCAAATTGGCGAACGTCGCGCGACGTTCGCGAACATTCGCCGAACGCGAATAGTCGATGTTCGCGCGAATTAGTTCGCGGGCGAACAGTCCGCGACATCCCTACTCATATACCCTTTGATGAGTGTCTGTATTCTGTATGGTGATATTTTTGGCCAATCGTTCATATAAAATCTCTCCAGTTCAGTTAAATTTGATGGCTGCCGAGTCTTGTTGGAATAACCTACCCCTGTGTAATTTAAACTTTGTGACTGATACTTGAACATTATCCTGAAGAATTTGTTGATATTGGGTTGAATTCATCCGACCCTCGACTTTAATAAGGGCCTCAGTCCCTGAACTAGCCACACAGCCCCACAGCCCCACAGCATGATGGAACCTCCTACAAATTTGACAGTGGGTAGCAGGTGTTTTTCTTGGAATGCGGTGTTCTTTTTCCACCATGCAAAGAACTTTTTGTTATGACCAAGTAACTCAATATTTGTCTTATCAGTCCAAAGCACTTTTTTTCAAAATGATTGTGGCTTGTCTAAATGAGCTTTTTGCATACAACAAGTGTCTCTGTTTGTGGCGTGAGTACAGAAAGGGCTTCCTTCTCATCACCTGCCATACAGATGTTCTTTGTGCAATTTGTGCTGAATTGTAGAATGTTGTACAGATACACCATCTGCATCAAGATGTTCTTCCAGGTCTTTGGGAGTGATCTTTGGGTTGTCTGTAACCATTCTTACAAACCTCCACATATGCCGCTCCTGTATTTTTCTTGGCCTGCCAGATCTGGGTTTTACAGCAACTGTGCCTGTGGCCTTCCATTTCCTGATTACATTACTTACAGTTGAAACTGACAGTAAAAGTTTTTTGTAGCCTTCCCCTAAACCATGATACTGAACAATCTCAGATTTTCAGATCTTTTTTAGAGTTGCTTTGAGGATCCCATGCTGTCACTCTTCAGAGGAGAGTCAAAAAAAAGTACAACTTGCAATTGGCCACCTTAAATACCTTTTCTCATGATTTGAAGAACTGTGATTCTATATACTAGATCCCATATTTAGTCTAGAAAAAAATATCTCCCGTTTTCATCTGTTTGATAAGGGAACATAATCTTAACACGTACAATACTTGACACTCTACAAGATAACATATAAGTGAAGTATGTAGGGATGACTGGCAGGCATATTATATATATTTGTTCAAGCTCCCACTAATCATAAAGTACAATGAGAAAAATGGACCATTTGCCCTTTGAAAAATCTTCCAAAAGGTCATACAAAGAAGAAACAACGGGAAGAGGCCATGGGTGCTTTGTACCAGACTATGTAAGATCAATATACTGTGACTGCCACAGGGTAGCTTTGGGCTTGATGCAGAAATTCCATTTTTGTTCTATGTATTCTCTGGATGTTTTGTTTTATCTCTGTGTATTGATTTTCTTGTTTAGAACATGTATTAACATTAAATGATATTTACTTTTCTGTTATCCAGAATGCTCGGTGTCAGGATCAGCCCGGGACTTGAACTCTGGTGGTGCTGTTCTGCTCATTGCAGCACTTACCTGATGAGCCACTGGGGGCTCTCAGGGCTGATTCTGAACTTTTGAGTGTATTGTTTTCTGTTATCTGCCATTCACAGTCCGTTTTCCACCCACCTCGTTTACCCTCATGTGTTTCCCATTTCCTAATCACCTTCCCTTTATAAACCCCGCCCTGAGCTTTGCTCAGTGCTGAGTCATTGATTGTATCCTGTTTGTTCCTGACCTGCTATTTTGAATCTGAATCTGAATCTGAATCTGAATCTGAACCTGAACCTGAATCTGAACCTGAACCTTGAAAACCTTGTTTGTCTTGTTCCTGAAAACCTTGTTACCTTGTTTCCTGAGTGAGTACCTTTGTTCCTGTGTTCCCCATTTTTCCCTCACCATGTGGATTCCTCGATCAGCCATTTTGCTTGTTCCTGCCTTTTGTGTTTCTGTGTTCCGACTGCAATAAACCTACTATAATTTCTTCACCATCATGTCTTTGCCTACAATTACCTATGGCTACACCCCTGGGCGTCCACCATATCCACTCCCCTTGGAGTGGCTATCCTCGGTCACAACGGTTCCTCGTTGTGAACGTTACAGAATGACTCAGCCCAACTACAGGAAGCCTTTGGGAAAGCCCTCCATGCCTTCTGACTCTGTTGTTAAACTGCAACTCCCTTGGGATGGAGAGGGTAAGGCAGAAGACGCCATCCATTTCACTGATGATGTCTGGCAGGATTTTGTCTCCGATGATGAGTGGGAGGATTCAGCCTTCGATGAGGACTGGGAGGATCTAGACTCGGATGAAGATGAACTACAAACCGCTATCTGGCCTGTGTCAGATCGGCCACTTCCAGTTTTTGGGCCCTTGTCTCCTCCACAACCTTCTGCTCCTGTGGCAGCTGCCAAACCCAGGTCACCCTCTTTTTCTCTCAGACCTGAACCCCAGTTTATTAGTTTTTCTACAGTTTCCCAGCACCCTCTCCAGTCTCCAGCTCGTGTGCCGGCTCTTCAGTCACCTGCTCGTGTGCCGGCTCTTCAGTCACCTGCTCGTGTGCCGGCTCTTCAGTCACCTGCTCGTGTGCCGGCTCTTCAGTCACCTGCTCCTGTGCCGGCTCTTCAGTCACCTGCTCCTGTGCCGGCTCTTCAGTCACCTGCTCCTGTGCCGGCTCTTCAGTCACCTGCTCCTGTGCCGGCTCTTCAGTCACCTGCTCCTGTGCCGGCTCTCCAGCCACCTGCTCCTGTGCCGGCTCTCCAGTCTCCAGCTTTGGTGCCGGCTCTCCAGTCTCCAGCTTTGGTGCCGGCTCTCCAGTCTCCAGCTTTGGTGCCGGCTCTCCAGTCAGTCCTCTCTCCTGTGCCGGCTTCCCAGCCAGTCCTCTCTCCTGTGCCGGCTTCCCAGCCAGTCCTTGCTCCTGTGCCGGCTTCCCAGCCAGTCCTTGCTCCTGTGCCGGCTTCCCAGCCAGTCCTTGCTCCTGTGCCGGCTTCCCAGCCAGTCCTTGCTCCTGTGCCGGCTTCCCAGCCAGTCCTTGCTCCTGTGCCGGCTTCCCAGCCAGTCCTTGCTCCTGTGCCGGCTTCCCAGCCAGTCCTTGCTCCTGTGCCGGCTTCCCAGCCAGTCCTTGCTCCTGTGCCGGCTTCCCAGCCAGTCCTTGCTCCTGTGCCGGCTTCCCAGCCAGTCCTTGCTCCTGTGCCGGCTTCCCAGCCAGTCCTTGCTCCTGTGCCGGCTTCCCAGCCAGTCCTTGCTCCTGTGCCGGCTTCCCAGCCAGTCCTTGCTCCTGTGCCGGCTTCCCAGCCAGTCCTTGCTCCTGTGCCGGCTTCCCAGCCAGTCCTTGCTCCTGTGCCGGCTTCCCAGCCAGTCCTTGCTCCTGTGCCGGCTCCCCGAAAGCTGCCTGTGCCGGCTCCCCGAAAGCTGCCTGTGCCTGCTCCCCGAAAGCTGCCTGCAGCCCAGACGGTTCCAGTCTCCGTGCCTGCAGCCCAGCCGGTTCCAGTCTCCGTGCCTGCAGCCCAGCCGGTTCCAGTCTCCGTGCCTGCAGCCCAGCCGGTTCCAGTCTCCGTGCCTGCAGCCCAGCCGGTTCCAGTCTCCGTGCCTGCAGCCCAGCCGGTTCCAGTCTCCGTGCCTGCAGCCCAGCCGGTTCCAGTCTCCGTGCCTGCAGCCCAGCCGGTTCCAGTCTCCGTGCCTGCAGCCCAGCCGGTTCCAGTCTCCGTGCCTGCAGCCCAGCCGGTTCCAGTCTCCGTGCCTGCAGCCCAGCCGGTTCCAGTCTCCGTGCCTGCAGCCCAGACGGTTCCAGTCTCCGTGCCTGCAGCCCAGACGGTTCCAGTCTCCGTGCCTGCAGCCCAGACGGTTCCAGTCTCCGTGCCTGCAGCCCAGACGGTTCCAGTCTCCGTGCCTGCAGCCCAGACGGTTCCAGTCTCCGTGCCTGCAGCCCAGACGGTTCCAGTCTCCGTGCCAGCAGCCCAGCCAGACTCCGTTCCCGTGCCAGCTCACAGACGACTGCTTCTTCCCGAGCCAGTTTCTGTACGGTTTGCCCTGGCCTCCGGGCCTGAGGACCTGTTTGCCCTGGCCTCCGGGCCTGAGGACCTGTTTGCCCTGGCCTCCGGGCCTGAGGACCTGTTTGCCCTGGCCTCCGGGCCTGAGGACCTGTTTGCCCTGGCCTCCGGGCCTGAGGACCTGTTTGCCCTGGCCTCCGGGCCTGAGGACCTGTTTGCCCTGGCCTCCGGGCCTGAGGACCTGTTTGCCCTGGCCTCCGGGCCTGAGGACCTGTTTGCCCTGGCCTCCGGGCCTGAGGACCTGTTTGCCCTGGCCTCCGGGCCTGAGGACCTGCCTGCCCTGGATAGTGCCACTTTCCCTGCTACTGGACCTGGTAGGGCGGTTAATCCTGTCTCTATCAGGTCTATTGCTGTAGGTGTTGGTATTGCTGTCCTGGCTTGCCTCTTCCTATTTCTAACGGGTGCCTGTGCTCCTGGTCCGCCACCTGTGATGGGTGCCTGTGCTCCTGGTCCGCCACCTGTGATGGGTGCCTGTGCTCCTGGTCCGCCACCTGTGATGGGTGCCTGTGCTCCTGGTCCGCCACCTGTGATGGGTGCCTGTGCTCCTGGTCCGCCACCTGTGATGGGTGCCTGTGCTCCTGGTCCGCCACCTGTGATGGGTGCCTGTGCTCCTGGTCCGCCACCTGTGATGGGTGCCTGTGCTCCTGGTCCGCCACCTGTGATGGGTGCCTGTGCTCCTGGTCCGCCACCTGTGATGGGTGCCTGTGCTCCTGGTCCGCCACCTGTGATGGGTGCCTGTGCTCCTGGTCCGCCACCTGTGATGGGTGCCTGTGCTCCTGGTCCGCCACCTGTGATGGGTGCCTGTGCTCTTGGTCCGCCACCTGTGATGGGTGCCTGTGCTCTTGGTCCGCCACCTGTGATGGGTGCCTGTATTCCTGGTCCGCCACCTGTGATGGGTGCCCGTGCTCTTGGTCCGCCACCTGTGATGGGTGCCCGTGCTCTTGGTCCGCCACCTGTGATGGGTGTCCAAACTCCTGATCCGCCACCCGTGATGGGTGCCTGTATTCCTGGTCTGCCACCCGTGATGGGTGTCCAAACTCCTGATCCGCCACCCATGATGGGTGCCTGTATTCCTGGTCTGCCACCCGTGATGGGTGTCCAAACTCCTGATCCGCCACCCGTGATGGGTGCCTGTATTCCTGGTCTGCCACCCGTGATGGGTGTCCAAACTCCTGATCCGCCACCCGTGATGGGTGCCTGTATTCCTGGTCTGCCACCCGTGATGGGTGTCCAAGCTCCTGGGCCGCCACCTGTAATGGGTGCCTGTATTGATCTTGTCTGTCTTCATGTCCTGGTTTCCGACTCTGGCTGTGATATCTTGGCTCCTAATTCTGCCAATGTTCCTGTTCTGGCTCCTGACCCCAGCAATTTCTTTGTTTTGTTTTCCAATCCTCAAGAAGCTCCTGTTCTCGTTTCTGGCGAGGCTTCGGCCCATTTCCCCAGGGTTTGGACTAAAATGGATGGGGGACCATTTGATCCTGGGATCGCCCGGAGGTCGATCCTCAAGGGGGGGGTAATGTCAGGATCAGCCCGGGACTTGAACTCTGGTGGTGCTGTTCTGCTCATTGCAGCACTTACCTGATGAGCCACTGGGGGCTCTCAGGGCTGATTCTGAACTTTTGAGTGTATTGTTTTCTGTTATCTGCCATTCACAGTCCGTTTTCCACCCACCTCGTTTACCCTCATGTGTTTCCCATTTCCTAATCACCTTCCCTTTATAAACCCCGCCCTGAGCTTTGCTCAGTGCTGAGTCATTGATTGTATCCTGTTTGTTCCTGACCTGCTATTTTGAATCTGAATCTGAATCTGAATCTGAATCTGAACCTGAACCTGAATCTGAACCTGAACCTTGAAAACCTTGTTTGTCTTGTTCCTGAAAACCTTGTTACCTTGTTTCCTGAGTGAGTACCTTTGTTCCTGTGTTCCCCATTTTTCCCTCACCATGTGGATTCCTCGATCAGCCATTTTGCTTGTTCCTGCCTTTTGTGTTTCTGTGTTCCGACTGCAATAAACCTACTATAATTTCTTCACCATCATGTCTTTGCCTACAATTACCTATGGCTACACCCCTGGGCGTCCACCATATCCACTCCCCTTGGAGTGGCTATCCTCGGTCACAACGGTTCCTCGTTGTGAACGTTACACTCGGGACCTATGGCTTTCTGGATAATGGATCTTATTGTAATTTGGATCTTTATACCTTAAATCTACTAGAAAATCATGTAAACATGAAATAAACCCAATAGGCTTTTTCTGCTTCCAATAGGGGTTAATTATATCTTAGTTTGGATAATGTACAAGGTACTGTTTTATTATTACAGAGAAAACGGGAATCATTTTTAACAATTTGGATGATTTGGATAAAATGGAGTCAATGGGAGATGGCCTTTCCGTTATTTCAGAGTTTTTTGGATAACGGGATTTTGCATAATGTATCCCATACCTGTAAAAGATTTTACTGTATTAAATGGGATCATGGAAAATCTCCCTAAATAGTTGTCCGTGAACTCCGATGCCCTGAATCTGCACTGAGGGGTAATGAAAGAATTAGGGGCATTTACCAAGGGTACCACCTAGGCTGGGGGGAGCAGTGAGCTGGGTCTATGTAGGGTTTTTATTAGCAAGGGTTTGGTTCTCCTTTAAGAGCATACAAGCTGAACCCAAAGCTGCGAAGATCTAAAGCACCGAATACCCGATTTGGGGAAGACCCAAAGTGCCAAAGACCCGAAACTTTAAAGACCCGAAGCACAGAAGATCAGAAGCTGCAAACAGATCCAAAGCTGCGATAAGACTCGAAGCCACGAAAGGAGCCGAAGCAGAAGCCACGAAAAGACCCAAAGTCACGAAAGGATCTGAAGTCGCAGACACGAAGCTGTGAAAAGACCAGAAGCCACGAAAGGAGCAGAGAACAAATTAAGTAGCTGCCATCGCCAAGGACAAGGAAGAAGAAACTAAGGTAAAGTAAGTGCCACTGAACACCAATATTTTTTTTATTAAATCCCTTGCCACCAATGTTTTTATTTTTAATATTCTATGGGTCCCCTGACCACCTATGTTTTTTTTCTAACTTGTAGAGGGGGGGGCTGGCCATTTTTTTAACTTTTATAGGGGTTCCTGACCACCAATTATTTTTTTTTAACTTTTTTTAGGGGGACCCTGGTCACCAATGGGTTTTTAGCATTCATATTTTACTGTGTTGTGGGTGTGTGGGGTCCAGGGCGGGGGCTGTGGTGGTGTTACAAATTTACAAGCAGTGGTACCTGTAACTTTTATGGGGGGGGCCTTTTTTTAAAAAAATTTTAACTTGTAGGGGGGCCTGGCCACCAGTGAAGTTTTTTTTTAACTTTTATGGGGGGGCCTTGACCACCAATTATTTTTTTTTGAACTTGTAGGGGGACCCTGGCCACCAATGGGTTTTTAGCATTCATATTTTACAGTGGTGTGGGTGTATGGGGTCTATGGTGGGGGCTGTGGTCGTTTTACTAATTTACAAGCAGTGGTACCTGTATTATCAGTACTTTTGTATTATACAAGTATTAGCATCAATGCCCCTTAATCTAAATGAATATATTTAATAATTGTGAACTAGCTAGAGAGTAAAGAACTTTCCTAACAATCATCTGATAAATAAAGAGTATCTAGATGAAGAAAACACATTACCCTTGCATTGATGGTCACCTGAATTTATTAAAATGTGAATAATTCAGATATGTTCTGGAGCACTCACATTTCAGTCCTATTTAGAATATTAATGTTTCCATCTCTGTTCTTTGTCATTAGTTTGTTTGAGCTTTAATGCCCATTAATGTTTGATTTTTATTGGGTAAGCAAGTTATCACTGAAGAGTTGAACAGCTTTTTACAGAAATTGATGTTGCTTTTTCTCTTCAGGCTGCTATAGGAGTGAGAAAATTAAATTCAACACTGGCAGAAAATAACATTTGCAGTTTAAAATTTGCAATACTAGAGTTTTCTAAAATTGCTTGTACCACAAAGTTTTTTATTGGCACTAATTATGGTGAAAAAAAATATTTTTCTACCTAAAACATATGTCTTGGTTGGATAGGTTGGTAGTTTCTTTATGAAACTGTACTTTTTATAACTCCACAAAACAACAAAACAAAAAGTTTATAAAAATGAGATGATAATGCACATGCATTGAAGTGATGTAATGCATATAAGCATCACATCACTTGCATTAGCGTGCAGGCCCACAAGATACCCTCTACACCCCTCCTCCACCACCAGATTTAATGGAGAAGTAACATAGTAACATAGTAACATAGTAAGTAAGGTTGAAAAAAGACACATGTCCATCGAGTTCAACCTTTTTTTTTATTAACTACCTATCTGCCAGTTGATCCAGAGGAAGGCAAAAAAACCCATCTGAAGCCTCTCCAATTTGCCTTAGAGGGGGAAAAATTCCTTCCTGACTCCAAAACGGACTAGTCCCTGGATCAACTTGGACCATGTTATTCCCCATAACCCTGTATTCCCTTACTTGCTAAAAAGCTATCCACCCCCTTCTTAAAGCTATCTAATGTATCAGCCTGTACAACTGATTCAGGGAGAGAATTCCACATCTTCACAGCTCTCACTGTAAAAAACCCCTTCTGAATATTTAGGCGGAACCTCTTTTCTTCTAATCGGAATGGGTGACCTCGTGTCAGATGGAAAGACCTACTGGTAAATAAAGCATTAAAGAGATTATTAAATGATCCCCTTATATATTTATACATAGTCATCATATCACCCCTTAAGCGCCTCTTCTCCAGCGTGAACATCTCCAATTTGGCCAGTCTTTCCTCATAGCTAAGATTTTTACCAGCTTAGTTGCCCTTCTCTGTACCCTCTCTAATACAAAAGTATCCAACAGTGGTGGGGTTTTTTTCTGCAAAAAATGTTATTTACCTTATAGGCAATAGAGGGATATCCCCCTAAATCTGCCACCCTAAGCACAGACTCTTGAATGGCTACATGGTAACTATGCCCCTGAGCATAACCGAAAATGCCTCTCACCTTAAGGTGGTTCCTTTCCCACTGGGTATGACTCAGACATAGGAAGTAGTGTCAGATTGTACTCCGCCACTGTAAAAAACAGAACAATTACCTAGAGGAATGAACGTTGGTGATTTTGGGCCTCAGGAAAAGGAGGAACCATTTTCAGCAAGGTAATATCCCAAAAGTCCAAGGCCCTACATTAAGACTGACTGAAGAGATATAAGGCCTTATTTATGTCGCCAGATTTTTCCCAGCAGTAAATTGCATCTAAAACCACTATCATTAAAGGTATCCAGATACACTCATCTCACTGCGATATAGTCACGCTCAGTGCAAATCAGTCTTTTCATCTTCCGTTTTGAATGGATTGAGTACTGCTATGGCTATTGACGCATGGGGCTGTGCAAACCCATTACCCCTGACCAGGAGGTAGCACCAGGGTTCAATCAGCACCCTGCGTCAATAGTATCCTCACACCTAAAAAATTCAGGCACAGATGTAATTTGCACACTGAACACCGGAATCAGACTGCGTATGATTTACAGTGAATTGCATCCAATTCAATGCTCTCATTGCACAGGCAGTGTTGCTAGGATTCTGAGTGAAAAAGGCACATTGTGAGTAAAAGAAACATGGCAATTGCATTTCACACAGTGTCAAGGTAATGAAATACACCATATAATCTCTTCTCATAACCTGAAATTATTGCTGTGGAGTAGCAGCAAGCACTTTTTAAGCTAAAGGAATAGAGTTTCCTATGCTTTCTTTTCAGAATTCTCATATGCACAGTAAGGCCTGCTTCACATCTGCTTGCACAAAAAACTGGATGTTATTGCAGGTGTTGAACTGGCATCCATTGACTTTTATTGAAATCACGTTATAATCAGGCTGTGCAAATTGGTTTCCAATGGAGTCCAGCTATTATGCTGTGATACTGCCATCTGAAACTTGCCCGTTAGCAGTGTGTGAATATGCAAGAAGTTGGAACAACTGCAATCACTTATTAAACAGATGTGCAGGATTGCACATTGCAGAATAGAACCAGAGCTGATTTACATGTTTAATGATTAGGCTTTATTTTTCAGTAGATTTATTTTGTTCCAGCTTTGTCCATATTGTCTTATATTGTTGCTCTATTTCATCAGTGTTTAGTCCCTGACCAACCAGAGAAACACATTAGAATTATACTCCGTTAGTGTGGTGGCTTGATTACATGTATTAAACTAAATGAATACTGGAGGCTTTATATCATATATATGAAAATTAATATGACATTAGTGAAAGTTTAGACCAATTAATTGAACGTTTAAAGTGAGCATTAATGTCCATAAATAATAAAGTAGAGAACAGATTCAGGAATCAGACAGGCAAGGTAGCTTTGGAATTTTAATGAGGAGTCCTATTCCCTTGGTACTTTTTAGGAATAAAGTGACAGTTTTTTATGTGAATTCTTTATTGTAACAGACACAAGTATATTCATCCTAAAATTAGATAACCAGATATAAGCTAAACAACTTAAAATATAGAACACTGATCTTTTTCCTTGAAAATTTTGATTCGGGTACATTTCACTGATTTATCACTATAAAAAAAAAAGAACCTGTTAAACAGATAAGCAGAGACAGTAATAAGCTAAAATATACTAAAGCAGAGGTTACAGAGAAGATAAGTAATACAAAGTTAGTCTCTTCTATAAAAGAACGACTTAAGACACCCATATGGCAGTAGAATTTGAGTTAATCCAGTCTGTTTGATCTGTAGACCCAACTTTTAAATAGTGACCTTTTTGGCCATCAGCATCTTGATGAAAAATATCTTCTGATGCCGCAGATATGCAGCAAGAATAGACATCAACATAAGCAAATCAGATTTCATTACTACTGGCCACTTGGAGTTAATATATGTTGATATCATATTAAATATAATGAAGCAATAAAGGTAGGCGAATGTTATGAAGTAGAAAACATTGAAAACTTTTAGTGAAATGTAACACTTTCTTGGGCTATCCTGCCAATTAGGAGTTAAGGGTGTCCAGTTAGGAAGTGAGCATAGGTTACATTGCGAATCTACACCCAGGGCAGAGACTTCGCCAAATGGAAGCTTCATCATTAATATGTTGTAAAACTACAACCCACAAGCTAATTAGTGCAAAAGTAGATGAATTGGACGCCAGGAAGTTCTTAGTGAAACAAAAGAGTGGTATTTATTGTACAAATATGCAAAATGCAATTGACCACAGGTTTACTCACGCAGGAGTTGTAGCAGGTATAGCATATCACAGAGGAGGAAGGATAGCAGGATGATGATGCAGCATGATAGATAGTGATGGGCGAATTTGCGCCGTTTCTCTTCGGCGAAAAATTCGCGAAATTCGCGAAACGGCGAAAAATTCGTGAAACGGCGCCGGCATCTCGTTTTTGACGCCGGCGCCCGTTTTTGACGCCGGCGCCCGTTTTTTCCCGCGAATTTTCCCGGGCGTTTTGCGAATTTATTCGCTGGCGGCGAATCGCGCAAATTCGCCGCGAATTCGCGCCTGGCGAATAAATTCGCCCATCACTAATGATAGAGACTGTCACTCCCATAGTCAAATCGTCAAGAAGAATACCTCTTTCCCAAAGACCGATATACCAGTGAGGGGATCGGGATCAATCAGGTAGGGTACAGGCAGTCCACTGCTAAACTAGATTCCCTATCACTGAGTTCCCTGCTCTAAAGGCAAACAAGAAGCCTTTGGGAAGCTACTCCCTGCTATTATCCTTGATGGAGCACACAGCTGCTCATGCTACACAACACTGACTATCTCTCTCTCTCCTACAGAGACTATTACAGGTCTGCCCTAATGATAGCTAACCTCATTCAAGGGATTGCCTGGTTCCCGACTTCAGCACCAAAATTACAGGTCCCTGTGGGGTAAATGGCTTTACTGGGACCTCGGTGATCCCAGGCTCAATGGGAAACACCTAGCAGCACAGACACCAGGAGCCAAAGAGAAAAAGGCCACTCCCTGCACAACACTATATAGCAGTGTGGCAGGGGAGTGTCATTACACTCTTTGTCCAATAGGTGAGGGGGTTACACTTAAACTGTTGCAAGGCTTGTGCCCAATGACAAAGGATAAGAGTACTATAAGGAAAGGTAGGGGATTAACTCTATAGGGACTAGCAGAACCTATAGGTTCCTACAGAAAGATATTCATATGTATGTTTTAGAACTGATAAGGTTGTAGTATAGTGTCTATTTATGCAAAACTGCCCCTCTTCAGAAAGGTATCCGTACATGGTCCTCTGCAGCTTGAGCACCACTGAGCCCCTGTAGCCTGCGGTGATGAATTGTGTCTGTTGTCATTAAGCTTTTTTTTTTTTTCTCAGGGGACCCAAATTAAATGAGGGAATGAAACTGGTTATACAAATAAGTAATAAGACATTTATAATCTATTGCCTTGGGATTTGCCTTGATCTAAGCATGGTATGCCCAATGTCTTCCTCGCAACTGCTTATTTAGCCAATGTAACAAGTTTGCGGGACAGTTTTAAGAAGATAATTTCATACAGTATATATGAATCTATAAAATTGATAAATGATCAGGCTGGGGGACCATATAATTTGAAGGTCTCATCTGGCAAGTTGCATAGCCTTGGCCTAAGAACCAAACCTAAAAAAGGCATATTTATTAAGGAGATATTTATTTTTGCATTCTGATGACAGTTGGTCATGGCTTCTCTTTGTATTGTACAGGTATGGGATCCGTTATCCGGAAACCCCTTATCCAGAAAGTTCTGAAAGTCTTCCATAGACTCTATTCATTATAATCAAATAATCCAAATTTTTAAAAATGATTTCCTTTTTCTCTGTAATAATAAAACAGTAGCTTGTACTTGATCAAAACGAAGATGCAATTAATCCTTATTGGAAGCAAAACCAGCCTATTGGGTTTATTTAATGCTTACATAATCTTCTAGTAGTCTTAAGGTGTGAAGATCCAAATAACGGAAAGACCCGTTATCTGGAAAGTCCCAGGTCTCAAAAATTCTGGAAAACAGGTCCCATACCTGTACTGCCAACCAAAATAACCCTCTTTTTTCACTATTTGAGTTTTACCAAAAATTCAAGAGCCATTGATATAATTAGAGACAAAAGATTAGCAAATGTATTTTTTTCATCAGCAATAACTCATAGGGGCAGATTTATCAAGGGTCGAATTTCAAACTCATGGGGGTTTTTTAAAACTCCCATTAACGCGAAATTTGACCAATCAAAATTTATTAAAAAAATCTAATTTTCTAAACTCAGGTGAATAGGATAAACCCGAAAACTCAAAAAAAAACTTGAATGTTGGAAGGCTGCAAACAGTTCCAAATTTATCCCAGGATGTCTCCCACTGACTAAAACAGCAATTTGGCAGGTTTTAGAAGGCGAATAATTGAGTTTGAGTTCTTAAAGGGCCAGAGTTTAATAAATCTCGAAAATTGAATTCAAAGTTTTTAAAAACTTGATCAAATTTTAACAATTCCCTAGTTTAATTCGACAGTTTTGACCATAAAAAAATTTGAAAATTCAAATTCGAATTTTCTATTTTACCCTTGATAAATCTGCCAAATAATGTGTGCCACCACATAAATCCACTTTAATAGACCAGGGCCATAGCACTCTCAATATAACAGTTAAACACAAAAACAACTTCTACTATCCAGATTCCAAATTACTTTCCATAACACTAAAATGCTCTTATTTTATGTTGCTGCTTTGAAGGTCCATTATGCTTTTGATTTGCAGCCCTGAGCAAATAAGTTCCATTCACCTTGCTAGGAATTCTTGCTACATTTGTTTTTTCCCCATTTTGTGAGGAGATGCAATAATTTACAGAGATTGTTAGCCAAAATATCATCAGTAAAATATTCCCTGTAAGACTGCTGCTAATGTTAATATGCAAAATGTTAAAAAAATATTTTCCACCAATGTACAATTTTTAAAAAACTGTGTTCCCAGAAGGGTGGATAGGTGTGAGCAGATACTAAAAATGTCATTTATGCAAGACCTTAAGCGCTCATTTACAGAGCTCTTGTGCCCCCGGAATTACTGCTCTATGCACTTGCTGCCAGAGTTAGAAGATGGAACCATACTCTGTTCTTACCACAAGGCTGTACTGCCTGCCTCTCCTACATTTCATCCCTGAATGAGCACTAGTTAGCGGTCCGGAGAGGGATCCCTAGGTATCTCCATAAGCCCACCCCTTACCAGTACAGAACTAACATAAACAGTCACTGCTGTATTAGCAAGGGGATCCACAGATCTATACGCTTTACAATGGAGTGCAGTGGCGTTTGGCAAGTTACATAATGCTTGAATCGTGCAAAAATTGGCTGATTGTAACTGAGCCCTAAAGGGTATAATTTATGAAGTATTTGTAACATTTACCAAGCACACTATTGCACAGTAAATGTTACCAATCATTTTGGTAATGATTTGGAAGGGTATTAGTGCTCAGAGGGCCTAAGTCAATGTTTTGGCAGTATGTAGGCACAGGTATATATTATTGCAATGTTCCTGAGGAGTACACAGCATTTTCTGGTGAGCAAACGATAGTGAGCTGCAAAGGTGTGCAAGGCTGATTAATGTTAATGTGGGACCATTATTCAAAAACAGATCCTGTTCTCAGGCTTAAAACTATTAGCCTGTAGATATCAGTTATGGGAGCTTTTGGAGAGGTAATAAGAGATGAGATACTGAAGTACAGTTCAAGTCTCAATATATTAAGTTTCTGCCAGCATGATTTTATGTGTACTAGATCTTGCCAGACAAATTAAATTACCTTCTATGAGGAGGTAAGCAGAAGGCTAGACATTTGGGTGGCAGTGGATGTGATCTGCATAGCATTTGATTCAGTACCACTGAATAGGGATGTAGCGACCGTCGGAAAAAATGTTCGCGAACATATTCGCGAACTTGCGTCAAAAATGCGAACAGTTCGCGAACGTCGCGAACCCCATAGACTTCAATGGGAAGGCGAATTTTAAAAGCTAGAAAAGACATTTCTGGCCAGAAAAATGATTTTAAAGTTGTTTAAAGGGTGCAACGACCTGGACAGTGGCATGCCAGAGGGGGATCAAGGGCAAAAATGTATCTAAAAAATACATTGTTGACACAGCGCTGCGTTTTGTGCTGTAAAGGGCAGAAATCACACTACATTTCTAAACTTGTGTAATAAACTGCTTTAAAACGTCCGGCGTCTACATGCCAATCAAGTCGTGTAAAGGTTACAGCCTGTTCACACGCAAAGACAAAACGCGGCGCTTACTGCAACGCAAAAAAACGCAAAGAGCTTTCATGAATGATACCGTCAAGTGAGCAAATAATAGTTTTTAATTACTAGTTGCTTGTCACCTCCAGGATGTTCGTCCTGTTGGTGGCAATATTTCTGTAGTGGTGTGTTTAGCAGTCACCGTGCTTGTGCGCACGTGCACGGTCAGGCAGAGGTAATTCAATGTACAGTGAAGTGAACCAAAAAACACTGATTCTGCAGTGTCGGCCCAGTTTTGGTCTACTTTATTGATCACCTGCGGTGACCATAAAAGATGCGATTTTGCCACTGTTGCAGAACCCTGAAAAATTAGGCATGTGTACTTTCCTGAAAAATTATGTTTTTTTTGTCGCAGCCACTGAAGCACAGAGGCCAGAAAAAATATGCCATGTGAATGCTAAAAATATAAAAAAATTTTGTCGCAGCGACTGAAGCACAGAGGCCAGAAAAAATATGCCATATAAATGCTAAAAATAGTCATTTTTTTTGTCGCAGCCACTGAAGCACAGAGGCCAGAAAAAATATGCCATATAAATGCTAAAAATAGTCATTTTTTTTGTCGCAGCCACTGAAGCACAGAGGCCAGAAAAAATATGCCATATAAATGCTGAAAATAGTCATTTTTTTTGTCGCAGCCACTGAAGCACAGAGGCCAGAAAAAATATGCCATATAAATGCTGAAAATAGTCATTTTTTTTTGTTGCAGCCACTGAAGCACAGAGGCCAGAAAAAATATGCCATATAAATGCTAAAAATAGTCATTTTTTTTGTCGCAGCCACTGAAGCACAGAGGCCAGAAAAAATATGCCATATAAATGCTAAAAATAGTCATTTTTTTTGTCGCAGCCACTGAAGCACAGAGGCCAGAAAAAATATGCCATATAAATGCTGAAAATAGTCATTTTTTTTGTCGCAGCCACTGAAGCACAGAGGCCAGAAAAAATATGCCATATAAATGCTGAAAATAGTCTTTTTTTTTGTCGCAGCCACTGAAGCACAGAGGCCAGAAAAAATATGCCATATAAATGCTAAAAATATTCATTTTTTTTGTCGCAGCCACTGAAGCACAGAGGCCAGAAAAAATATGCCATATAAATGCTGAAAATAGTCATTTTTTTGTCGCAGCCACTGAAGCACAGAGGCCAGAAAAATATGCCATATAAATGCTAAAAATAGTCATTTTTTTGTCGCAGCCACTGAAGCACAGAGGCCAGAAAAATATGCCATATAAATGCTAAAAATAGTCATTTTTTTTGTCGCAGCCACTGAAGCACAGAGGCCAGAAAAAATATGCCATATAAATGCTGAAAATAGTCATTTTTTTTTGTCGCAGCCACTGAAGCACAGAGGCCAGAAAAAATATGCCATATAAATGCTAAAAATAGTCATTTTTTTTGTCGCAGCCACTGAAGCACAGAGGCCAGAAAAAATATGCCATATAAATGCTGAAAATAGTCTTTTTTTTTTGTCGCAGCCACTGAAGCACAGAGGCCAGAAAAAATATGCCATATAAATGCTGAAAATAGTCATTTTTTTTGTCGCAGCCACTGAAGCACAGAGGCCAGAAAAAATATGCCATATAAATGCTAAAAATAGTCATTTTTTTTGTCGCAGCCACTGAAGCACAGAGGCCAGAAAAAATATGCCATATAAATGCTAAAAATAGTCATTTTTTTTGTCGCAGCCACTGAAGCACAGAGGCCAGAAAACTCAGGATTTACCTGTCCAAAAAGTTTTGATTCAAATGAAACCAAACCAGTAGGGTTTGCACCCTAGTTTGTAACGGTGGCGGAGGGAGGAGGACGCTAAAGGACAGCTGTGTGTGGAGTCATGCGGCGTGCAGAGAAGGACAGCTGCATGGGGAGTCAGAACAAGTCTTCCGGCGTGCAGTAACCCTCCGAGATCCATGCCTCGTTCATTTTAATAAAGGTCAGGTAATCCACACTTTTGTGACCTAGGCGAGTTCTCTTGTCAGTTACAATCCCTCCTGCTGCACTGAAGGTCCTTTCTGAGAGGACACTTGAGGCGGGGCAAGACAAGAGGTTCATGGCAAATTGTGACAGCTCTGGCCACAGATCAAGCCTGCGCACCCAGTAGTCCAGGGGTTCATCGCTCCTCAGAGTGTCGATATCTGCAGTTAATGCCAGGTAGTCCGCTACCTGCCGGTCGAGGCGTTCTTTGAGGGTGGATCCCGAAGGGTTCTGGCGCTGCCTTGGACTGAAAAACATTTGCATGTCTGACGTTACAGAGTGGCCAAAGTGCATTGTCCTTGCAGGTGCGCTCGTGGCAGGATTACTGGCACCTCTGCCCCTGGAATGTTGATGAGTTCCTGAAGTGACATCACCCTTAAAAGCATTGTACAACATGTTTTGCAGGCTGGTTTGTAAATGCAGCATCCTTTTGGACTTGTGGTACGTTGGTAACATTTCTGCCACTTTATGCTTGTACCGAGGGTCTAGTAGCGTTGCGACCCAGTACAGGTCCTTCTCCTTAAGCCTCTTGATACGGGGGTCCTTCAACAGGCATGACAGCATGAAAGACCCCATTCTCACAAGGTTGGATGCAGAGGTATCCATCTCCGCTTCCTCGTTATCAAGGACTACATCATCCACGGTCTCCTCCCCCCAGCCACGTACAAGACCAGGGGTCCCCAAACGGTCACCACAAGCCCCCTGGGAAGCCTGCTCCTGTTGGTCCTCCTCCTCCACAAAGCCACCTTCCTCCTCTGACTCCACTTCTGACACCTCTCCCTGAGTTGCAGCAGGTGCCTGGGCTCGTTCTGGTGATTCCGACCAGAAATCGTGCGCTTCCTGCTCCTCGTCACGCTGGTCTACAGCCTCATCTGTCACTCGTCGCACGGCACGCTCCAGGAAGAAAGCAAAGGGTATTAGGTCGCTGATGGTGCCTTCGGTGCGACTGACCATGTTTGTAACCTCTTCAAAAGGGCGCATGAGCCTGCAGGCATCGCGCATAAGCAGATTCTGTAATAAATGTTCCTACCGCACACTCGCCTTTCCTCTCACTGCGTTGGTGGTGCTGGTTTCTCCGTTGACCCCGGCCAGGTCCCTTAGCAACAGCAAACAAGAAACGGATCCGCACACACGCTATTATCAGCAGTTGGGGGGACACCCCTCTTTATTATATCACCTCGTGATCAACGTTTCGGGGGGATAAACTCCCTTCCTGATGAAGGGAGGTTTATCCCCCTGAAACGTTGATCACGAGGTGATATAATAAAGAGGGGTGTCCCCCCAACTGCTGATAATAGCGTGTGTGCGGATCCGTTTCTTGTTTGCTATCGCGCATAAGCACCCAGTAACGGGGGAAAAAAATCCCCAGCTCTGCAGATCCAGTCCTACCACCCAGTTCAAACAGGTATTCATTGACGGCTCTTTGTTGTTGCAGCAGACGTTCAAACATGAGGAGCGTTGAATTCCAGCGAGTCTGGCTGTCGCAAATTAAACGCCTGACTGGCATGTTGTACCGCTGCTGAATGTCAGCAAGGCGTGCCATGGCTGTGTAGGAACGTCTGAAATGGGCCGACACCTTCCTGGACTGCCTGAGAATGTCCTGGAATCCTGGGTACTTCGAGATAAAACGTTGGACTATTAAATTCAGAACATGTGCCATGCAGGGCACATGTGTTAAATTGCCCAGTCTCAGTGCTGCCAACAGATTGCTTCCGTTGTCACACACCACTTTTCCGATCTTCAGTTGGTGTGGGGTCAGCCACCGATCGGCCTGTGACTGCAGAGATGACAGGAGTACAGATCCGGTATGGTTTCTGCTTTCCAGGCACGTCACCCCCAAGACAGCATGACAACGGCGTACCTGGCACGTCGAATAGCCTAGGGGGAGCTGGGGGTGCACAGGTGTGGAGGAGGAGGACCCAGCAGCAGAGGAGGAGGAAGCAGAGGAAGAAGACGAGGTAGAGAGCGAAGGAGGAGTAGAGGTGGTGGCAGAACCGCGTGCAATCCGTGGCGGTGACACCAACTCCACTGTTGTTGTTGAGCCACGCATTCCCTGCTTCCCAGCCATAAGCAAGTTCACCCAGTGGGCAGTGTAGGTGACATACCTGCCCTGACCATGCTTGGAGGACCATGCGTCAGTAGTCATATGGACCTTTGCCCCAACACTAAGTGACAGAGATGCGGTGACTTGGCTCTGCACATGGTGGTACAGGTGTGGTATTCCCTTCTTGGAGAAAAAATTGCGGCTGGGTACCTTCCACTGCGGTGTCCCAATTGCTACAAATTTGCGGAAGGCCTCAGAGTCCACCAGCTGGTATGGTAAAAGCTGGCGGGCTAAGAGTGCAGACAAGCCAGCTGTCAGACGCCGGGCAAGGGGGTGACTCGCAGACATTAGCTTCTTACGCTCAAACATGGCCCTCACAGAAACTTGGCTGGGGGCAGATGACTGGGAACTTGTGGTCAAGGTGGAAGGCGGAGTGGAGGGTGGTTCAGACGGGTCAAGGACAGCAGAGGTAGAGCAGTAAGATGCTGGACCAGAAGGAGGGTGGCTTTTAGTTTGTCTGCTGCCTTTGAGGTGTTGCTCCCATAGTGCTTTGTGCTTGCCGTTCATGTGCCTTCGCATAGAAGTTGTACCTATGTGGGTGTTGGGCTTCCCAAGACTCAGTTTCTGACTGCACTCATTGCAAATTACAACGCTTTTGTCAGAGGCACACACATTAAAAAAATCCCACACTGCTGACCTATTTGAAGCTGGCAATCTGGCGGTAACAGTAGAAGTTGGCGGCAATGGCGGGTGCGTTGGCCGGCTGACCACAGGTGGCGATACATGTTGTTGCCCTACTGTTCCCTGCAAGCTGTCCTCCCTGCTTCTTCTAAGTCTTATTCTCCTCCTGCCTCTCTGACTCTCCGTCTCTCCATCTGAACTATCCTCCTCTTGCTCTCTTCTACTGGGCACCCACAAAACATCAATCTCCTCATCATCATTCTCCTCAGATGCATCAATTTCTTCTAACAGCTCACAGAAGGAAGCAGCAGCGGGGACCTCCTCATCACTCATTATGTCCATCTCTGTTGTGTTTTCTGCCAGAATTATATCTGGTGTAACGTCCTCATCTCCTTCATCTTCTTCTGCCAATAATGGTTGCGCATCACTCAGTTCAAAAAACTCATGTGTAAATAACTCCTCTGACTCCAGTGAAGAAGGGGCGCCGGTGGTGGAGGAAGTGTTACGTGGGGTGCCCATAGCAGAGGAGGATGAGGATGTTGTGGCAAAGTTAGAAACGGTAGAGGATGGGGTGTGCTGTGTAAGCCAGTCAACTACCTCTTCAGCATTTTGGGAGTTCAGGGTAATTACCTTTGTAAAACTGGGCAATTTCCTAGGGCCACAGGATAGCATAGCAGCACGGCCCCTAGTGCCTCTGCGTGGCGGCCTGCCTTTGCCTGGCATTTTTTTTAAAACAACAACAACAACTCAGGTGGTGTTTCTGGAGACGGTATTATTATTGATATTTAGACAGAATGTGAACAAGCTCACACAGCTAGGTGGCAGTTGTTTGAAAATGAAGAACACACTGGGCAAACAATGCCTGCAAGGTCAACGTATACACTACAGCAGTGGATACGGAATATATTATTGCTGCTTGAAAAACGTCACTCAGGTGGTGTTTCTGGAGACGGTATTATTATTGATATTAAGACAGAATGTGAACAAGCTCACACAGCTAGGTGGCCGTTGTTTGAAAATGAAGAACACACTGGGCAAACAAATTGAAACAATGCCTGCAAGGTCAACGTATACACTACAGCAGTGGATACGGAATATATTATTGCTGCTTGAAAAACGTCACTCAGGTGGTGTTTCTGGAGACGGTATTATTATTGATATTTAGACAGAATGTGAACAAGCTCACACAGCTAGGTGGCAGTTGTTTGAAAAATGAAGAACACACTGGGCAAACAATGCCTGCAAGGTCAACGTATACACTACAGCAGTGGATACGGAATATATTATTGCTGCTTGAAAAACGTCACTCAGGTGGTGTTTCTGGAGACGGTATTATTATTGATATTTAGACAGAATGTGAACAAGCTCACACAGCTAGGTGGCCGTTGTTTGAAAATGAAGAACACACTGGGCAAACAAATTGAAAAAATGCCTGCAAGGTCAACATATACACTACAGCAGTGGATACGGAATATATTATTGCTGCTTGAAAAACGTCACTCAGGTGGTGTTTTCTGGAGATGGTATTATTATTGATATTTAGACAGAATGTGAACAAGCTCACACAGCTAGGTGGTCGTTGTTTGAAGAACACACTGGGCAAATAATGCCTGCAAGTGCACTACTATTGGTGCACTACTATGAAGAACAGCAAACAGCACTGGACACGTTAAAGAACAGTGAGATAAGTAAAATAAAAAAATATATATATATATTTAAAAAAAAAATTACTCTGGTTGGTGCTGAACTACTAGGAGCAGCACACCAGTCCCACTCCCCACCCCAACACAGCTAGACTAATAGCACTGGGCTCTTATAGTAGCAACTAGCAAAGTAAAAAAACAAAAAAGAAAATAAAAGCAGTCCTTACAAGGACTATTGGGTTACAGGCAGCAGTCAGCAGATGAGAGATCAGCAGCAGTGCCCACAGCAGCTACACACAGAGCACTGCAGTAGAAGGTAGATTACTAGCCAGCAAAGCTACCTAACCTAAAATGTCCCTCAAATCCCTGCAGAGTTCTGTCCCTACAATACAGAGCAGTATCAAGTCGATTACTAGCCAGCAAAGTTACTATCAACTGTCCCTCAAATCACTAACAGCTCTCTCCCTACACTAGCTCTTCCAAGCACACACAGGCAGAATGAAAAAACGCTGCAGGGCTTCAGTTTATATATGGAAGGGGAGTGGTCCAGGGGGTGTGGGGGTGGTCCAGGAGGGAGAGCTTCCTGATTGGCTGCCATGTATCTGCTGGTCTGGGGTGAGAGTTCAAAAATAAGCGCCAGCTATGGCGAACCCAAATTGGCGAACGTCGCGCGACGTTCACGAACATTCGGCGGACGCGAACACCCGATGTTCGCACGAACTAGTTCGCGGGCGAACAGTCCGCGACATCCCTACCACTGAAGGTTACTGATTAATTTAAGGAAAATTGGCCTTACTTATTATACTGTATTAAGGAGTATTTGCTTGGAACATGATGTTTGTACTTGAATAGAGCACTGGCTGAATGATAGATTACAGAGAGGGGTGACACCTAAAACATTTTCTAATTGTCCTTGGTCCTTTGTTTTTTATTTTTTTTACTAAAGACCTTATGGTTGTTATTGTAATTGCTGTCTCAATTTTTCCTGATGATAATACAGTATATAGTGCAAAACAATAAATTCCTTGTAAAATGTTGACACTTTGCAGAGAGATTTTGAATTGTATAACTGGCAAATGAGTTTCAGTTTTGAAAAGTATAAGGTTATTCACTTTGGTAAAAACAATACATGCTAGTTATACACTGAATGGTAGTGATTGGGTGCCTCCTTAACAGACACCTGGGGGGAATGTAATATGTTTTGTTAGCGACCGTGTTTGCTCCATTTTTGACTGGTTAAAGACCTCAACGACTTCCTTGCAAAGTACAAAAATATTTAGCGAAACTCCAGACCAGGTGTTAAATTGTGAATTTTATTACATTTCCCCAGTGACAACTAAAGCAAATAAAGTGCTGTCTTGCAGAGAAATGCTAATTATCCTGAGGGATGGATGCAGAATTTTGTCTCTGGGAAGGCATCACCTTGACTATATGCAGTTTTGGCCCCCAATCCAAAAAAGGATATTACAGAGCAGGAGAGAGTGCAGAGACATGCAACTAGACTTAATAGAATAATTCAACTACAAGGAGAGACTTCCAAGGTTGTAGGGCTCATGATTTTTGTTTACATATACATTAGATGACATTGTAGACACAAGGTTGGCACATAAAAGGGGTCATCAACCTACTTGCTTATTAGATGAAAATGTTGAAGGTTGATTGGATACACCCAGAGTAAACCCATGCATGGTAAGTAATATACAAATGTACAGCAAAAGAGATTAAGAATAATAAAATAGATACTGACATTAAACCATTTTTACATCTATAATAGTATTGGCTTTGTTTGCCGCTTATAATTTTGCACAAAGCTTTTTCATTA
Source organism: Xenopus laevis (assembly GCF_017654675.1). Classification (NCBI taxonomy): domain Eukaryota; kingdom Metazoa; phylum Chordata; class Amphibia; order Anura; family Pipidae; genus Xenopus; species Xenopus laevis. Next base: position 57,766,196 of record NC_054380.1, read on the forward strand.
CCCATCTTACTCCCCATGCTCGTCTATGAGGGGATTTCCATAATTCTGCATCAGAAGTCCGTTAGCATTAGACAGGCTGAGATGGGACAGTCAGGTTGGCAAAACAGTCAGATTTAGGAACATCATCTAAAAATTATTTACAAAAACAGACGTCTCAGCAAAAAATGATCAGAATGACCTATGGGTAACTTTTAGGGGCAGATTCACTAAGGGTCGAATTTCGAAGTAAAAAATACTTCGAAATTCGACCCTCGAATTGAAATCCTTCGACTTCGAATATCGAAGTCGAAGGATTTAGCGCTAAACGTTTGTTCGATCGATCGAAGGATTTTTCGTTCGATCGAACGATTAAATCCTTCGAATCGAACGATTCAAAGGATTTTAATCCAACGATCGAAGGAAAATCCTTAGATCAAAAAAAGGTTAGCAAACCTATGGGGACCTTCCCCATAGGCTAACATTGACTTCGGTAGGTTTTACCTGCCGAAGTAGGGGGTCGAAGTTTTTTTTAAAGGGAAAGTACTTCGACTATCGAATGGTCGAATAGTCGAACGATTTTTCGTTTGATTCGTTCGATTTCGTTCGTATTCGAACGAATTTAACCAATTCGATGGCCGAAGTACCAAAAAAATACTTCGAAATTCGAATTTTTTTCATTCGAATCCTTCACTCGAGCTTAGTGAATCGGCCCCTTAATGTACATTCATATTTTAAAAAAGAACTATATTTTAAGCAGCACCTGAATAGAAGCTTGGCAATACAAGGAAAATGATTATATATTCACCCCTTGTTACATCTATTAGAGAAACTGAAAGGCAAAATTGACTACAAAGTTATAAAGGCCCTGTAAGCCATCCTGTTTAATTAAGTGTGCTTAACTTTAATGAAATAATTTGTTCATATTTTAGGTGTTTACTATTTCTGCTACACAGATGTACTGTACTGAGCTTTTACTTACCATATCAAATTGATATTTTGCGAGTGAGTCTCAGGGGCAGTATTTGGCTGTGTATTCAGCAATGCTCAGGAATGAAAGTAACTATCAATATTGAAAATTGAGGAAAGAAAAAACCTATATTTCACCATGGAGGACGGCTGACTATGTATTGTTAGAACAAACATCTTTATGAATAATTCATACTCACAAAAAAAGGTTTTATATCTTTGAAGTTTAAACCAGAATAGACATCTATAAAGATTTTTTTTTCATTGTTTTCTACAAAAAGGATAGTGGAAGAGTTCCTGGAGCAATTGTAATTACCCTGGGAATACTGTCATTGGTATTAGCGGAAAATTATGAGATCTTTGTGCCTTATCTTCTAGGTAGCTGTTAGGTTAGAGGGCAGCTGCATAGATTTAGGTTTTGTGCTTAGACCATATTTAAGAATTTGAATTGACTATTTTTGGGATTGAAATTGGGAAGCCCATGTCTTACTATTTTGTTATCTATAGAAATGTAAATTCTGAATACTGTAGAAATTTTCTTTTTTATATAAACCTCTTAAAAAAGCTATACATGTTTTAAGTATGCATACATTTAAGAGACTACACTCTCTTTGATATATGGCTAATAGGTGCTTATATGTGAATCACGTGGAAAACAATTCATTGCCAATTGATAATGTTGCTTATGCAAAGACAAATCTACTCAATTGACAATTTTTACATCAGTGTTTTTTGGCAAGGCTAGAATAGGTTCCTTGCATGCATGGCAGTAGCTGCTGCTACATTACGGGGCAGATTTATCAAGGGTCGAAGTGAATTTGAGGGATGTAAAAAAATTCAAAAGTCTTTAAATTGTGTAACTCATTAACAATTTTGCCCAGTTTCTTCCGTATTCAAACATAGCATTAACAGTAGGATGCAAGAACTCTGTAAAACAAATGTGTCTGGAACAATGGCAACATGGAAAACAAGTTTTCCCTACTCCTGCTTTGACTAAGCTTTCAAATTATGCAGACTGATAAAATGAAAGGCCTCACATCTCTTGTGCCTGAGAGGTCTCTCCACATAATGGATTATATTCAATAGCCACTGATTGCCCAAGAGATGGCATACATCAGAATATGTCATGAGAGGCAGACAGTTTCACTAAGGAAATGTTACATTTTAATCACCAGTGCAGAAAATGACTGCAGTGAAATAATACTGTTCAGTGAACTGTTTATTTTATTTTGCCTGCTTATGCGTGTCAGTCTCCTGTGTGCTTGATAGCTATGGCATTTTTGTCTAATTAGCCATTTTTCAAGTTGAGTCTTCTACAATTAAATATCAAATCCTTGTATTTAAAGGACAGAAAGTGTTTCTTTCTTTGCTACTGCTACTCTTCAGAACAGCTATTATGAACTAGAGATGTTTCCTGTATCCTCACCAGTAAGAAGTCCTGTCAGGGTAGTAACTTGAGCGCATTGCCCCCCCCCCACTTGTCTGCAACTTCCTCACCGCTTCTCCACACAGGTACGAGTGTGTTAATTAAAAGAGAAAGATGACTAGAGGAAAATTTTAAAGCAGACCCGTAATCCAGACCTCCCCTTTTCCCTGGGCCCCCCATGATCACAGGGTCTGATTTCTCTATAGTTATACAACTGGGTCCTTTGACTCCCACTAGCCTTAAAGCTGTACATCCAGTTCCAGGCTGGCAAAATGTTAGTGAGCCATTTATTTCAAGGCATTGTGCCTATACCTTGTTCTTTTATGGGGTTAGCTTTTAAACGGATTACTTTATTCCATGTCCAAAATAACCTTGGGGTTTAGAAAGTGCTATACAAATATTTTGTAAAACCTGTGCAATATGATCATTTCTAATCACAGTTTTTCAAACCTATGTATTCTTTATTGACTATGTGTCAACAACATGCAAGTTTTGATGCGGGTCTTCGTATAACTATAGGCATAACCTGTGGCATGGCTATAGAGCAAGCAGACCCTGTAGTCGCATAAGACTATGATTTTGTACCATCTTTTTAGGATAAGTGAAAATGCATGCTTCTTCTATATAGAAATCTGTTTACTTATTCCTTGGAATGTGTTCTCTAGGAAAGAACCCAGCTGCAGCTACATTTACTACTTTGTGCCTTCAGTGCCAACATGGGCATAGTTTAATTGATATCCCTGAGACTAAGTACTCAGCAGTTATCTAATTACATGGCTATAGTATAAGTTTGGGGGAATGCTATAAAAATCCTGGTTTGAGTTTATTGAAGAGCAATGCTAGGATGTAAAAATATACCTTGTCCTTGTTAAATGTAATTTATTTGGTAACTACACCCCCCATCTGTCTAACCCTAATTCAAAGTTTTGTGATGAGGTTACCATTATTAATGGAAAATGGTTATTGCAGTGCTAATCAAATTTATTATTTGAACTGTCCCAATTTGTCATATGATCGAAATACCTTTTCTATGCATGTAAAATGATCTGATATTTATTGTGGAGTTTTTACAATTTTTATGAAAGCTTCCTGCTTCTAAATATTCAACATTTGTGGATCAAATCCTAGGTAGTAGTGATGAGTGAAGTTTTGCCACGAAAATGATGCCCATAGACATAAATGTTGTGCAACAAAAATCTGCAGTGCAATTTGTCGAGCATCAAAAAACATTTTTGTCACCCATAGACAAAATTTTAAACTAAGAGAAACAGGACTTCCTCAATATAATCTACTGTGATGAAATCAGTTATACAATTGAACAATGATTTAAGTTATAAAGTGTGATTTATAATTTTCTTTCTCATTTAACAACTAAATGTGACACCAGATTCTAAGGATGTGAGGCTGCCCAACCCAAAGAATTAAAAATGTTTATAGCAGAAACAGCTGACCCTGATATAGAACTGTTACTGAAATGTAGTCCCATAATGTAAACCCTACTTTAAAATGGGTTGATTTTTTTTTTTTGCCGTAAGAAAGCAAGTGAACATGAAAAAGCGCCCAGTGACAAATGCTTTTTGCATGAAAAAATGCAGCATGGTATTTTGCCATTAGGCCCACTGAATAATACAATGGAGGCTCACCAGGAAGCATACTGCACATCCACCCAAACTGCCATATTAACAGACTGACAAATATAAGCATAGCCATAGGTAGTCACATTTAGACCATAGTATTCTTAGACATATTATGAATGAACTTTGTTACCGCCTGTATAGATTTAAAAAACAAAGACTGGCAGAGCTATTTAGGGGGTGTTATGATGACATAAAAAGCATAAAAGCTAAATTACAAAAGACAGAATATCTTTCTGTAAATGTTTTCAAGTAAGAAGTGTGAAACCTAGTTATTTTAAATGTGTTTGCATTTTTAACACAAGACTGAATTGCAGCCTGTTGGGGGAAGTTATGAAAGCTTGCATTTGCATATGTAGTGGTGAAATCATAAAAACAAGTGTTTCTCCTCACAATATCTTCTAACTTGGGAGGAACTTTACAACTTAAATGAGTTAAAGTAAATGAGCCATGACAAGAAGTCAGTTTATAATACATTCACTTGGTTATATTGGAATTGGCTATTGGGAGTCATATTTGTGGAGCCATCTGGAAAATGTGGAACTGCACGTTTCTCAAGGGTGTAACAGGAAGCAAATTTCACAAGTGGATCAGGATCTAGAAAAAAAATGATAGAAGGCTGTAACACGCAAAGCTTGTAGTCCACAGTATAACCAGGTCTCTGACACTGCACATGGTTTACAATAAGATACTGACCAGCATATGTAATAAAAGGCAATGTTTGCCCAGACGCAATAACACATAGCAACCAATACAATGTTTTCATTTAAACAGGTGACCAGTAAATGCTTCATGTTGATTGGTTGCTATAGGTGATTGAATTTCTTTTTTTAGCTTTATGTCTCCTCAGCATTGTGATCATTGTGAGCTTTTTTAATATTTTTCTCTAATTCAGTTACAGACCTGTGAACTTTGGGTCCTATTGCAGTACTTAAGGGTGAACGAAAGGTCAACAAAGAATTAGGCTATCAATGCTTTGGCCATGTGTACCAGCCTATGGCCAAGATCTGTTCCTCCAAAGATGCCCTCAGTAGCTCCCCAGTAGTTCATTCTGCTTCAGAATTAACAACCAGCCCTGTAGCATCAGCTTTTGTGACAGATGTAACCTTATTTTCCACAAATGTTTTGATGATTTCCAATAAGCTTAGCTTCAAAACAGCAGTCCAGGGCACAGTTAGCATGTGACATTTAAAGGATGGCCTAACAAGATCTGAAGATGGTGAGCAGCTGTGGACATCTTTGAAGGCATGGATCATTACTGTCAACTCATAACGCTTATCGACCTCTGGGCTGGTACAGTATATTTAGTATATAAAATACCTCATTTCTAGCCATATGCTTATTTAGGATTCAGTTCTCCTTTAAGGCTATTAAATTATACTGTGGTCATTTTAAATCTGCTAAGAGAGTTGTCACATTTATTCTGCCCAAGAACATAAAGGCTATAATTTGCAGTGAATATCTATTCATATTGTGCTAGGAATGGTAAAATTGTTGTGCCATTTCCTTAATAACTAAAATGAGATATATAACAAAGAGCTCTCCTTAAACTAAGTGGAATGCAAAGTGAGGATATTTTACTGGATGATTTCCTGGCAATTTGCTTCGAAATTTTATGAACAAAAGAAGCTTTCAAAAAATGGCGTTTTCTCCGGTAACCCATCAACAGAACTAAATTTGTAACAAAGATAATGAATGTACAATGAGATATTTTCCAGAATACAAAAGATACCACTACAGTCATTATAAAATGAAACACACTGCTGGTTACAGAAATATGGTAAAATATTTAAAACTTGTAAAAATCTTGGGAAAGTATTCCTAAACTCACTTAAAATAAAATGCCTCAGTGTTATTATCTATTGTTATCTTTAATGCTATCGCTATTAAAGGGGAACTGTCATTTTTAAATAATATCCACAAAACGATAGCGGATATTTAATAATTGTTTCTAAATTTTAGGTTTTATAATTTGTTTCTTATAGTTTTTAATTTGTCATTATTCTTAGCGTAATCCTTCAACCCAGCAATTTTTCAACTCTGCTGTTTGTGAGTAGTGCATAGTGAATTATGTGAATCAGCCAATGAGCAGGTAGAGTTATTCATTGAGTCACAGCCAAAGTGTGTTGGTTACATCTCGAAAAGTGTGTTAATTTGAAGAACACACTGATAAGTCATATATTATGTAAACAAATGCATGCATACAAGGCCACCACTACCCTTTCATCCTTATAAAATATTGCCAGGGTCGGACTAGGCCAGTGGGACACCGGGGAAAATATCTGGTGGGCCTAGATCTGGTCCCTGCACTCCCTCTCCCTGCACTCAGAGAGGGAGAGGACTTTGCTGAATATTGCATATACTATATTCCAATGTTCCCATTATAAATCCACCACAATACCCATATTGTCAGTCTGAACTTCTGTGACCTCTAGAAAGGTACTTGATATGCAATATTTTGTCTTCACACATGAAACTTTGCAGTAACTTTCAGGGCCAGATTTACATAGCGGACGCCCCTAGGCCCTCCCCTTTATGCGTGCAAATTTTCATGGAGATTGTATCTCCTGTGCATCCCCAGTGTTTTTGAACCAATGTGGGTGTGGTTGGGCAGCATGCCGCCCCCCCTAAAATCCTGCCGCCCTAGGCCCAGGCCTAGGTGGCCTTCCCACAAATCCAGGCCTGGTAACTTTGTTATAGTTTTTATAATTGTATGCCTTGGACAGGCATTCAGAATTACTAGCACATATGCAGCCATTGCATACAAACTTACAAGCAGCTTCTTCTTAGATCTCATCAGACAAGACTTGATGACTGATTAGAAGGACTTGTATAATAAACAATTGGAGCCAGTAATGTTAGGATGAGCTAAAATGACACAAATACACAACAGAGTCTACTAGAAGCAATGGATGTGCAAGAATCAGAATATAATATGATATGGTAAAATAAAATGAAAAGTTTAACAACAAAACAATGTTTCCTGTCTATCTTGTGAAGTCTTGCAAAGGGCTTCATTAAAAGTATGCACTGTACTGTATATCAGTGGAAATTAAATAAATGGTCAAGTAATAACTGAATAAAAAGTACAGTAATAAAGTTCAACCTAAACACAGGTATTGTACATAAATGTTCTGAACTAAAATTCTGTCTTTGTCTGATATGTTATCCAACTATATAAACCAACTATCAATAAAAAATGTCTTCATTTGTAGGTTTCCATATCTAAATCTGAATGCTTCCTGGAGGCAAAGTTCTCAAATGTGACAAAACATCCCTCATGACAGCAGACCCTTATTTAATATGAAACTGGAATTTCATTTTTTTTCCACAAATCGCAATTTTTTTTTTAGTTTTCTAATTTTTTTAAAAAAGATCAAATAATTTTAGATTTATCAAGTTTAAAAACCACGACAGCCTTTCATGCCAAACTTTGTCAAGTTAAAGTAGTCAAGGTGCTATAGAAGTCAATGGGAGGAGCGCTGATCTTTTAATAAATTCAATGACAATCATATTTAAATAAGCCTCCACGTTAAGATTTAATCAACTATTTTAATCTAATAAACCAATTGTGAGGAATTTTTAATATTAAATTGGGTTATTTTTTGTAAATATGATTTAAGTTTTATATTATTTATAATATTACATAGTAACATAGTAAGTAAGGTTGAAAAAAGACACAAGTCTATCAAGTTCAACCTTTTAGTTTTTTTTTAATCTGCCTAACTGCTAGTTGATCCAGAGGAAGGCAAAAAAAAACATCTGAAGCCTCTCCAATTTGCCTCAGAGGGAGTCCTTCCTGACTCCAAAATCGCAATCGGACTAGTCCCTGGATCAACTTGTTCTATGAGCTATCTCCCATAACCCTGTATGGGGAATGCTTCATTTTCTAAAAAGCAATTCAACCCCTTCTTAAAGCTATCTAATGTATCAGCCTGTACAACTGATTCAGAGAGAGAATTCCACATCTTCACTGCTCTCACTGTAAAAAAACCCTTCCGAATATTTAGGCGGAACCTCTTTTCTTCTAATCGGAATGGGTGACCTTGTGTCAGCTGGAAAGACCTACTGGTATATAAAGCATTAAAGAGATTATTATATGATCCCCTTATATATTTATACATAGTTATCATATCTCCCCTTAAGTGCCTCTTCTCCAGCGTGAACTTCCCCAATTTGGCCAGTCTTTCCTCATAGCTAGGATTTTCCATACCTTTTACCAGCTTAGTTGCCCTTCTCTGTACCCTCTCTAATACAATAATGTCCTGTTTGAGTGATGGAGACCAAACTTGTACGGCATATTCTAGATGGGGCCTTACAAGTGCTCTATACAGTGGAAGAATGACCCCCTCCTCCTGTGACTCTATGCCCCTTTTGATACAGCTCAAGACCTTATTTGCCCTTGATGCTGCTGACTGGCATTGCTTGCTAAGCCAAATTTATCATCTACAAGGACTCCAAGGTCCTTTTCCATAATGGATTTGTCTAGTGCAGTCCCATTAAGGGTATAAGTGGATTGGATATTTTTACAACCCAGGTGCATGACTTTACATTTATCAAAATTGAATCTCATTTGCCACTTAGCTGCCCAGATTGCCAGTTTGTCAAGATCATGTTGGAAGGATTCCACATCTTGGATGAAATTAATTGGGCTGGATAGTTTTGTGTCATCTGCAAACACTGATACATTACTTACAATACCCTCCCCTAAGTCATTAATGAACAAGTTAAATAAAAATGGACCCAATGCCGAGCCCTGAGGGACCCCACTAAGAACAACTTTGGGTTATGATTCTATGCATTTCAATGGTGCAGGTAAGTTGAGTTTGTGTGTAAAGTACGACGAGTTACTACAACTGACAGATGGGCTTAAAGGGGCGGTTCATTTTAACGTTAACTTTTAGGGGGTTATTTATTGAAGCACAATTTTTTCGCAGCATCCGTTTTGACACTGAAAACCTAAAAAAGAAGCAATTTTTTTGCGATTTATTATGCCCATAAGCTGTTCCAAGTCCAAATCCGAAAATACTCCATCTAAAATGAATTCATGTAAAAGTCAATGGCAGATGTCCCCTTAACCATTTGAAAATGTTTTAACCCTCACAAAATGTTTGGAGTTTTCGAGGTATGACGCTGGTTTTTCAGCGAAAACTCAGATTTTTCAAGCAACAATCCAAAAAAGTCGTGTTTTAACCTGATCTGATTTTTATAGCTTTTTATCAATGAATAAGGGCAAATCGTGGATTCTAGTTTAGTTGGACTTTTTGTATTTAAAAAAATCTGAAAAATTCTGATTTTGATAAATAAACCCCATAGTATGTTCTAGAATAGTTAATTCTGAAAAACTTTTTAACTGGCCTTCATTTTTTTTATGGTTTTTAGAATTATTTGCCTTCTTCTTCGAAATATTTCCAGCTTTCAAATGGAGGCCACTGACCCATCTACAAACAAGTGCTCTGTTAGGCTACAAATGTATTGTTATTGCTACTTTTTATTACTCATCTTTCTATTCAGGCCATCTTCTATTCATATTCTAAACCCCGTGGGGGGTGGGTGAGGGACCTGGACCACAGGGTCTGCTTCCTCTATAGCAGTAAAAAATGGTCCCCTCCCCAGCTGCTGTCCTAGCTTTGAGCGGGAGGGAAGGCACGGAGAGCTTAATATGCTAGATGTAGTGCAGGTAATGGGAAGGCAGAGTTACATGCAGGATTAAGTGCTAATGTTGCACCATAGATCTTAGTCCACCACTGTGGTCACAGAGTGTATCCAGATTTAGTGATATAAGCATTTTAACTCAGTTTTTCAACTGTTATTGTAGAGCAAATAAAAGGGTATCTAAAGCCAAGCATGTCCTGTACTTACCCATAGTGGTAACATCAGATTTTAGTCATTCACCAGTTCTTTGCAGTGTAACTAGAGACCCTGTATGATTAAATACCACTCAAATGTGTACTCCGGCATTGCACCTCGCTTATTTAAGTGTCATCTTTTTTTGCTGCCAGGGATTATTCTTTGAATGAAAAATATTCAATAAATGCACAGTGGTACATGCAGTTCTTTTACATTCTTAAAGAATAAAAAAGGTTTTCCTCAGATATAATCTGTTTTAAAGTCTTGGAAAATACAATATATAACGTGTTAGCAAAAGAAAAGAAACAAATGTGGCCTTGTGCTTTATTGTGAATATCAAATGGACAGCAGGTTATTAAGTAGCATTTTTATTCTGTCTGTGATATCTTGGCTTTTTCTCTGCTTTTGTTTTTTATACATTTTTATCTTGGGCAGCACATAATCTCTCCATTATATTTCTCTCTTGTGCAGTAGTATTACAGAAAAATATGAGTATTCTTCATACATACATTGTTGGCAAAAAAATGTTTTAATTAGCACCCTAGCCTACCTTTGCAGTGTCCAGCATAACATTGTATAAACTATCCACCTCAATACCCCGTCTTGGGTGCAATACGGCAGGGAGGAGCAGGGGGTGGCGATGGATGTATGACTGAGCAGGTGTGGGCCAAGCATGCAGGGAACACCAGCCTAAGTATTATTGCCTTGGTCAGCAATTAATTTTGGCCCAGCTCACCTCAGCCTCTTAAGCAATAATTTTAACACTTCTTTTATCTAGTATTTTCAGGTTTGGTTTGGCTACATGGGGGTTCTACAATATTTCGAATTAAGAGCATCCCTGGGCTAAGTACATTTCAGTTCCCTGGTTGGCATATGGATATATTATCCCAATTAGGCCTCCTATTATATGGTCCCTAAACACTTTTTTATGATTTCACCATTGTTGTTGATTTTTAAGAAAAGGAACAGAGCTCCTCTACATATAGGGTCAGACTGGGCCCAGACCTGCTCCCTACTTGAAACACCGCTGCTCTCCCTCTCTGGCCCTGGTCACTGCCTCTCTGTCCCTCCCTGGCACGGTCACTGCCGCGTGAAGCAATAGGTAAGAGCCAGGGTGCCAAAGTGCAGTTGTAGGTGCAATGGGGAGGGGCTAAAGGGCTGGTTACAGCTGGGGGGAGTCAGAGTGTGCTTTGCAGCTGGGGGCCCAGGGGTGGTGTGGGGGCCCCTAAGGCAGCAGGCTGGGTGGGCACTGGTCCTACAAGCCCGATGCTGCCTACATATAGATGGGAGTGTGATGAATGCATTACTGCATCTACTATATAGAATGTACAACAATTGCTGAAAATCTGTTATGGTGCCTTGTTCCTTAGTATTTGAAAGACAACTTATTAATGTAATTAAAGCAGTAAAACCTGATGGTCCTGAAGATTTAGAAGAAAAAATTATTTTAGGTTTCCTTGGACTCATAATTTGGGATTTTGGTAGCTTCTCAGTTGCACACTTTCACATAGATTAATTAAAGCAATTAGTCAGCAATCCCATTTAACCTTAATTAATGTTTCAGGCTTGATGCTGCTCATCGATCCCTAAACATCTAGCAAGAATGATAACGTATCCATATTACATGATCCATTAAAATGCCACATTCCATTAATTTACCTAATAGTTCTTTATAATAGTCATTTTCAATTAGAATTATTCACCAACTGGGCTTAAAACTTTACATAATTTTGTCAGGTAACACACAAGTTGGTAATGCAAAACATAAAAAAGTAGGGACATTTGAAATGTGTTCGCTACTGTATGTTAAAGGGAAAACTAAGTCCTTCAATGGAAATATGTTGTAAAAAAAAGCAGATGCATGCTATTTTTTATTTAAAGCCAAATATTGTTTAAATAGGTCATATATATTTTTTTTGTTTCTGTTTTTGGCTATGTTAGTATAAATGCCTTCTTTTCTTTTCTTAAAACCATTTCCCGCATGAGTAGTTGGCATCACTGACCTATACATCCTTCCAGTATCTGTAGTTATCCCCAAGAAAACAAAAGCAAGAAAACAATGAGGGTCTCTTATCACAAATGCCAGTAAGTCCGAAATGTCCTCACCATGTAGAGTGCCAATTTTTTGTTAGTGACTACACAATTGAGTTACATTAAAAAGTGGGCATCAGGAGCATTTTCAGGTGCTTTTTCTCCAGCAGAAATATGATGATGAGGGAAAAAGCCATGTGTGTCTTAGGGCACATGGGCCTAGCTGCCAAGCTATTTTTTGAATGACATTCTTTGGAAAAGACATTGGTTTTCCAATTTGTTCCTTTGTGGTTTATGTGCAGCTGTTGCCTGAGGCTTTCAAGCAATATGAAACTGTTAGCCAATCCTAGATGTTTGTCTTTTTTTTGTGAATGTTTAATTTCTTTTTATTGTTCTGTTTTATGTTTTCGTCAAAATATTTGTACCTTTTTTCTTATGATAGATAGTCATTAGCATATAGCATTATTATAACCATGTAAGGTAAAAGAGGGTATTCTCGCCAAAATGTTGTTTCTACCCTCATGTACCCAGCAGTGCTTAGTGATGACAACATTCAACAGGAGTTTCTGCAATAGTGTAGTAGTGAAAGTTGACCTGTCATTCTATGTACCTGCACTAATCAAACTTTGTTTCCTTCAACCCACCATCATAGCAATCATGCAGGCATCATTTTGTGGAAGTTGTTATCAAGGCACCATCCCTAAATCTTGTGCATGTAGTATTATTTATAAACGTTAAAGCATAGTTACAGCAGTAGTCACATCAATCAAATGCTTTTCAGAGTGCAATAGCTGCAGTTTAATGAGGCAGGGCTTACTTTTGGCCTTTAGCATGCTGAGTGGTAAGAGCTAAAATGAGTGAGACAGAGGCTGCTAGAATGTAGATTGAGAAGTTATAAAATGTTCATTATACTCTTTTAAATCCATGTTATCCCATGATTTGTAAGATTAGGAAAATACATTCCTTGACAGAATAATAAGGTGATGTTCTGCATTGTAACCCCTAACCCCACTATTCCTCTTTATTGGAATGAAAGCTGCTCACTATCTTTTTTGAGCCTGTCTCTTGCTCCTAGAGCAACAATGACAAAACTTTCTATCACGAGATAACTTTATCTAACTTTTACCAAACTACAGCCCTGGGCCTGTAACACCTCTCAGAGAGGTGAGGTCCCAGGAAAAACCATGAGCACATGGGGCTATACAACTTTATACTTTTAAACGCTACCATCTACTTGGCAACAAGAGCCTAGCTCAAGTTACAGTAAATCCAGGAAGGGAGACATAGCTGCCTGGGTAAATCCAAAGGACCACAAAAATACAAGGGGAACTGCCTGAGTTAACCATACCTGAACCTCAGGGTTCCTACATGCATATTCATTTTAATATCTTTAGGTTTTGGGCAGATTTTGATTATGCAAGCTCTTATGCTATAGAACAAGAAGTTGTATCTTTGTACTCTGTAACAATGGCTTTGAAATATGTAAGAATTGGGTGTAAAATGCAAATAAAGCAAACAACTTACCCAATAATTATCTGCACTTGAATCACCTATAGTCCACAGTTGACAACAAAATTGTGCATCTTCTATAATCATATACCCTACATACATGTCTAACAAGGAAATAAAGTACCTGCATTCTGTTTCTTGCAGTGCTTTACTCTATCTTGATAAATTAAATATTATATATTGACAATAATCTCCATGGGGCTGGGACTTATATGAATGGTGTGTAATCACTATAATAACACTGTGTAAATATGTTAGCGCTCTATAAATAAAGGATAATAACATCATGATGATAAAATGTATTAACTGGTGATTGCTCCCGCACACCAGTCTGTGCAGATATATCCAAATCCACTTGGTGCTCAGTGATAGAGGTAACCGGCAACCTCAAATCAGATACTGAGAAAAGGCACATTGGCACACAAAGGGGCTTGCCCCAAAACGTTGCACTTCTGGTAATAAAATTTTGCAAGGTTTTCAGGTGCATTCACATCTTGTGTGCCAGTGTGCCTTTTCTCAGGATAAAATGTATTAAGCAATGAAGACACTCTAGAGATCCAAAACCTTGACCTTGTCTAAATTCATGATTTCGATTTACACACTGGCTTTGTTTATATAGCTGAAGGCATATAAGTTTTTAGTGACAGCAGCTTGTTAGCGGACATCACTAGTTTCCAGAGAACAGACACATATTTTATTTGGCTGTCGAAAACCAGTAGTGCCCATCCCTCTTGCTGGTTCATATCGAAGAGGGCATCATCATACAATTGCCATAATAACCATTAAATTTGCTTCTAGTGCAAAGTGACATCTGCCCATTTGGAATATTAAAACTTAAATGCCAAAAACCAATTTGATAGCTAAATTCTTCTAACTTTTAGTCCCATAATTAATGTAGATTATTGGTACTCGATATTGGTACTTGATTTGCAAGCAGGTTGAGAAAGCATACTGTTTTCTAATTCCTAACTAGAACATTTTTACATAATTTTTGGGTTTGTTAAAGAGCCAGGATGTGGCTTGAAACGTAACTGTATCTTTTGGTCATAGCCAAGTTACAATAAAGGCTTTTTTACTTATAAAAACGGTGCTGTCCATATTCGAAACTCTACATCATTTTTGGAACCTTCAATGACATATAGAAAATTCAGACGACCCAGAGTACACTGTTAATCAATAAACGGAAACACAAATCTGCATTAAATTAAGCATCATATTGAAAAATTTCATTTTATCACCGGCTCAATCAGTGTTCCAACCTTTAAGCTGGTCCAGTGCCATGCTAATAATATCTGCTTTAGATGGCTATGTGAGAGCGATAATAGCATGCATTGGATTGACTGAAGGCACACATTAACCACAGACTTTCATGTACATCAGTTGGTATTGCTTCTGCATAGAAATTCTGTATAATCAAGAGAAGCTGTTAATTGCTTCAGCACAGTGATGGCCTGTCTGTTCCTTCTTTTTAAATCTACACAAGGCCCAATCTCTGTTTTTCAGAAACATTTTTGCCTTTTCGATTCATTTCAGAAGCAGATTTTGACATTTACTTTTATATTCACAGATAACAAAGGCAAAAATATATATTTTTCTATTCATATTGCTCTTTTTCCAATAAGGATTAATTATAACTTAGTTGGGATCAAGTACAAGGTACTTTTTTAGTATTACAGAGAAAAAGGAATAATTTTTGAAAAATTACATTTTTAAAAAAAATATAGTCTATGAAAGATGGCATATGCATAATTTGTAGCTTTCTGGATAACAGTTTTCAGATAACGGGTTTCTGGATAATTGCTACTGGCAAAGTTTATTTTCCAGTATACCAGAATAGCTATACCCATACGGCGAATTTATGAAACAGTGCTTATTCGCTTAAGATTCATTAGACTTCAGATACTGAGATTCCAGTAGTGCCTAAAGATTTATGTTACCCTACCTACAGAACCATTATGTGAAATATTAAATTTTTTAAATGCATAGCTAGATTAAGATTGATAGGGATTCCACCTGTTGCATTCTGATACTGAATAAATCTGGTTTTGTACCATAATGATAGTCAGGGCACAATACACATATTTTTAGTATTTGAAACCTGGAATATGACTGAGGCTTCCCTCTTTAAACCATTTGAGATAGAGTTTGGGAAATTATTTTATGCCTCTAGTGTTAACTCTTTGTAACCTTTTTGCAGTCTCTCTACTCCTAATTAATCGTACTGTCATAAATAGATCATCACAGTGCTAAATATTGAAAAGTGTTGGAAGTGTAAAATGCGTTTGCTTTGCTTATATTTCAGCAGCCATTTATATGCTCCTTTTTTGAGTATGCTGGGGTAACTAAAGTGCTCAGTTCAGCTCCCTAAACCTATTTATAGCCCTTCTGGGAGACAGAAATCAGAGGTTTTGAAAGTGAGAGCAGACAGGAGCAGAGATCATTCAGTCTATCACAGCAGTAGGTTCTGCTACATCATTACCACTTGCTCAGCATCTTCAAGGTGCTCACTGGGGCTTAGACTAAAAATAGGCGAGATATTTCAGAGCATTGATTCCAATATTTTATTTGTAGAAATAGCCCAGTAATAGGCATCTCAGCTCTTCTGCTGTTAAACACTATAAAAAGATGTTTGCTACAGTAGTAACTCCTGTAGGAATGATATTTTATACTATGTAATGATACGTTAGCATAACTTTAATTACTATTTTCATTAACTTTTGTAGTGGGTTTCAGTGTGATATTTAATAATTAATGTTGGCCTATCATATCAGTACTTGGACCACCTTTCACAAGAAAGACATATTGGATGTTTTATTCAAATGATTAAATCTTCAGTTAAAGGAGTGTTATTGGCTGCACCAATTACTTTCCCAAAAGGGTTAACATGGTGCCTGCCCTACATGGAGCTAGCAAACCAGTTCACATCCCTTCATCTGTCACAGGATTGTGTGCATCCATTCGGCTGTCAGTGGGATGCTGGGAACAGTAGATCAAGGCCATATGGAAGACCAAAACCCACCCAACCATTCCTTATAGCAAGATTTCTATGACGAGCCAACCCAAAAGAATGTGTATATGCACTCCTTCCCCCCCCCATTTTTCAGCTATATCATTATAAATATGCACACAACCTATACAACTCACAAGATTGCTCAGTGAGAAATCCTTCAAAGAATATTTTGTACCATCATGAAGTTACAATGCTATTTTCTTTTGAATTATAAATACAGAAAATACAGATTTTTGTTTTAAGGATAATTTTAGATGCTACATGAAATATTCTAATTAATATTTTAAAGTCAATTACATATTCTCTGTAATGGAAAATTCTGTAAGAAACATTGCATGTTGTACCATCAAGTATTTTTAACATATTGAGTGGGAACCAGAACTTGACCAGGGATATCCAGCCTCTGGGCATTCAGACATGTTACAACTACAACTCTCAAATTAAGATTGTGGTGAATACTGGCAGTTCTCCTGTAGTTCAGCAACAGCCACTGGCTGGACATCCCTGACATATAGCATTTAAATATCAACATGATTGATGTTCAGCAGGAACCCTCAAGTTGTATGAACTAACAATCCGAATGCATTTTTACACATGGCTGGCCTAGTCATGTTCTCTCAGCTTCAACCTGCTGGAATACAAAACAGTCTCCTATTTTGTATTCCAACAGGACCCCGATCTGTGAAGTATGAAAGTGGAATTGAATGAGCCCTTAAATGACTAATGAACATTCAAATGCACCATAAAAGGATTCAAAAGCACTATAGCATACAAGGTTTTAATTTATTTTGTAGGAGCAATATAGCTAATACAAATAAACCACAGCAACTTGCCAGAACCACAAAAATATTACAGTAAATGAGATGCATGGGTGCACATTTATTAATGGGGGAAATAGAGTTCAGCCTGATAAATATGCCCCTAACTAAGGAGGAATTCCATCCTAGTAAACTGTGTCAAACTCAGTTTTCACCATTTGCAAGATATGTCACATATAGTATGTTAAAAGAAGAAGATTCAAGAAAGCATGGCAGTGCATGTGCAACTTGTTCTATGCTGTTGTTATATAAACCATATGCCACGACTGTCCAATAATAAGAACATAGAGGTAATTTACGAACACATTGCAGTATGAAAAGTGAAGTTTTAGACACAAATCAGCATTTTTGTTACCCACAATGAAGCTTGATTCTAAAGGGCAGATTTTTTATGTGGTGTAAAAATGGCATAATAATTTGCCACACAGCGCTTAGCATTGGCATGTAAAAAATGGTGCACATCTGGTGTTCCCATGACGTAAAATAAAATACACCTTGATAAATCCAACATTTATTTTACACAGCTTTTAACGCAGTTTATTGGCGAATTTCATTCTACACAGCATAATAAATAGGCCCTGTTATGTCTAGATTTCTGGTGTCATTGCAAGCATTAGCTTGTGGTTTTTACTGCGTTAATAGGCACACTTGTACTTAACTTAGCAGAAGAGGCAGAATAGACACAGTGTCACATGGCACAACTATAGGGAAATGGAAGGGATGTGTTTGCACACAAGTACCTTTAATGAATGGTGTTGTAAGCTCACCATTTGCCTTCATAAATTACCCCTTTTATCTTTATGGGAAATGCTAAAGTAGTACTACTGATGTAAAACAGATCTATACAAATCTGCTTTAACTATGATTTTAAATTGTTTATACCAAAAGTATCAATCTAGGCTTATGCAATAAAAGGTAAGCAGTTTCCTAAAGGTCTAGTCACCTATAGCAACCAATCAGCAGTTTGCTTTTACTGCCCACTTGCTTAAAAATGTGCATCTTATTGGATGCTAAAATAAGCAAATAAGGAGATATGTATAGACTAGATTGATCGAGAATGTTTGCATTCTTAGGGAAGTGTTTGTTTTGTTTATATTTGCATAATAAGGAATAATCACTGCACCACTGAAAATAATAATAACAAATGGCAACTTTCAGTGACAATATTGTTATGTTTTAACATATGGTGGATTCAATATATGACTCCTTTAAGTGCCTATTATATTTGCATTTACATCATGTTTGCAAATTCTGCAACAAACCTTTTACCTTAGAGTAAATTGTAGATCATGTTGTCATGGTAAATGCTACAGTGTATGCTGTTCAAGTCATGATTTAAAGCCCATTTTTCTGGTTAATAGAACAATACCCTTATTTCCTGGGCTTCGTGTAGCCTGGAAAATCCATCCTTTTGTGTAACCTAGCAACATCCCTACCTCCCTGTGGACCGTTCAGAAACAAGAATCTGTATGATGCAGCAGTAAGTATGTGTTTGAAAAAAATTTAATTTCATTCCTCTGGATATGATTGTTCATTTATTTTATGGGTTTATTAAGTCACACTTTACTTATGTCATATTATAGGCCTAATGGAACTAGATTCACTAATAACCTCAAAAGCCACCTAAGTTTTGAAATTTTACCATAGCGATAACCCATTTTGCACAACCTGCCTCAAACCTTTTGAAAGCTTTGAGTTAAAGAATGGCACAGAAGCCAATACCTGCTCAAGGCATAATTTTAGCAAGACATAACTTTGGCTACAATATATAGATAAACATGTAATATCTCTGCCCTTGGTTAACATGTTTTGCATATACAATGCAGTGCTTTCCAAGAATTTGAGCATAAAATCTAGTGCAAAAAACTAGCACATGATTAACCAATGCAGACACAAATGACTTTCCAATGGCTCAGCAACTATGGTGACCTAAACCTCTACATGCTTCTGCCACCACAGTTTCAATTTACCATATATTCTGCTCCTCTATAAATGTGTAATAACTGTACATTGTTACCATAACTTCATTAGTTTAAATATGAATCATATTTTATTTAGTAATCATTTTATTCCCCTAGTACAAGCAGTGTATGCACAGTTTAATAGCATTTTAATTCATTACAGACAGAAAATACACATAAAGGTATGTTCTGTGCCAAGTAGACTAGAAAGGGTACTTACATAATATGTAAAGTGATGAAGAATAAGTAACTAAAATGATGTGGAAAAAGATGGAGGCTGTTTAATTTTAGAAGTATTAAAAAACATGAAATGGAAATTAAAGCATAAAATAAACTGTAGGAAATCATAATTTTGAGAGTGACTGTCTCGGAAGATGCTTATGCTAAATCAGTCCTCTGTGTGAGGTTTACAATTTCTAATGAACGCACACACTAATATAAAACAAAATGTTAAAATATGAATCTTTTAGCAATTTATTTAAAGTGTTAGGGCAGCTGTGTGGTGTTCCTAAGTCAAACCTAAAATATTGTACTTTAAATATACAATGGATAGAAGCCAACACTGCATTGGTCTCCACTGGCAAGAAAGTACATTGGTCCTAGTCACTAACCATAGTCTAGTCCAGAGCTGTCCAAGTGGAGGCCCACAACCCCCCTTGTGTGGCCCCCCACCTACCTGCTGTGTTTGCTTGCCATGTGTAAACTTTAAAGGGTATAACTACAGAGATTAACTGGCCCCTGCATTGTTTAAACCTCAAATTCAGACTAATCCCCTGTATTGTTCACACCTGTGATCCCCCTGCATTGTTCACACTTGTGACACCTATATTGTTACACCCCTAAAGACCTGTACTGTTCACACCCGAGACACAGACTGAAACTGCCCACATTGTTCACCTGTTCACACTTTATACAAAATGCTAATAGGGCACCAGCACTGTATCACTGTATGTAGTACATATTAGACTGGTCCTGATTGGTTTCCCTGTCTCTTGCTCTGTTCTGCCTTCTATATGCTCCCTGTGTGTGCCCTGTTCTACCTGTGTGTGCCATGCTCTGCCTGTGCCCTACTCTGCCTGTGTGTGCCCTGCTCTGTCTGTGTGTGACATACTCTGCCTGTGTGCCCTGCTTTGCCTATGTGTGCCCTACACTGCCTACGTGTGCCCTGCTCTGCCTGTGTGTGCCCTGCTCTGACTGTGTGTGCCCTGCAATGCCTTTGTCCTACTCTGTCTGTGTGTGCCCTGCTCTGCCTGTGAGTGCCCTGCTCTGTCTGTGTGTGACATACTCTGCCTATGTGTGCCCTGCTCTGCCTGTGTGTGCCCTACTCTGCCTGCGTGTGCCCTGCTCTGTCTGTGTGTGCCCTGCTCTGTCTGTGTGTGCCCCGCTCTGCCTGTGTGTGCCCTGCTCTGCCTGTGTGTGACATACTCTGCCTATGTGTGCCCTACTTTGCCTGCGTATGCCTTGCTCTGCCTGTGGAACTTAAGCCTGGTATTTGTTCTTGGGGTTTGTTAGCATTTGAACATAAATTATTGTTAGGGGCCCCTAAGGTGTTTAATCCTGTGCTGGGAGTGCTGTGTTATCCAAGGGGAAGAGGAGGCATTTAGATTTAAGGGTATTATGACAACTTAAGGGTAATATGACAATTTTTTTCACATATGAGTGATATCCCTGCAGTGAGCACCAACCATTTAGTTTTTTGGTGTGCTACCACAATTAATGTGGACATGGTATTGTGGTAACATAGGTGTAGTTTAAAGTGGGGGTGGTTTAAAAACAGGGAGTGGTCAACACTGGCTTCCATTATCGGCCCTCCACTATGTAGGCCGGAAAAATTTTGGCCCTTGGTACCACAGAAGTTGGACAGCACTGGTCTGTAATGATCTGACTGTTGTTAAATAGGAGAAATATTAGTTCTCTAGTAGTTCTTATTTGGTGACCCTCTGTGCTGCATTTGTATAGATATTTATTAGAGTATCAGCATTAGTGGAGTTTGAATATGTTTATTATTTTCCACTGATACCACAGGAAAAAAGAGCAGAGATAAAATACTTACTGTAGGTAATTCCTGCCTGGCTACCTTAATGCATAACTCTGCCAATATATTATGCCAATCCTCTCATATTTTCTCATTATATACTGTATTATCATAGTAGGCTGTTGAATTTATATAAAAGACTTCCGCATGCTTGAGGCATTTATGCATAAAACCATGGCATGAGTTGAGCAAAGTTGTTATGAATTATACATACACATGCATTCTCACTTTTTAATAGTAATATGTTGATAAATATATAAAATACACAGCATCAATATATAACTATACCATTGCATTTTTGGGGGCATTATTATATAATTATTTAATTTATTTTAATATGTGAAAGTTTTAATGAGAACACTGAAAGAAATAAAAATAATTATTTATTGCTCAGATCTTATCATGTGTGCAGATTTTATGTACACATGAAAAGACATATAAATGGATAACTATCAAGCTGCTTTTTATTATGCAAAAATCCTTTCAAAATCCCCTCCGCGTCTGTTTCAATCTGTTTGATTTTTATACAAAAGTAGTTTGGACTTCATCTATAATAAAGCTAAGGCATTAGCCTTCAACTTTTAGACCATTTTAAGAAACATGTTTGTAATGATTTGTTTTGGAATGCATTATATTGTTGTTAAGGACCATCATCAGGGAAACTAGGTATAATACATAATGCTTCTATATTGTAAGAGTGTAAATAATAAGGCTGATGAGCTTTATTGTAGACAGGGTCTAATTTGTAAATCCCTTCAGCATCATCTATCACAAGTGTCTAGCCAATAAACACACTAGAGCTGTCATAAGCAGCAGACGCATTTATGGAGCGGGTAGAATTGATTTCAGTGTCGGACTGGCCCACAGGGATACCAGGAAAAGTCCCGGTGGGCCAAGGTGTCAGTGGGCCCTCATGCTGCTAGACATTTGGCCTATTTCATGGCCATTCCCTATTTCTATCAGAACAAAGTGGCTAAATAGATCATCATCATCATTTATTTATATAGCGCTGTCAAGATATGCAGTGCTTTTTGGAACCATAGATTATAGTATGTAGAGAAAAGGAGAATAGATGAGTAAGGAAAGAAAGAATAATAACTAAGCACAGACTCCTGGTCTAAGATTAATTGGTGGGCCCCTAGTCAAAGGTTTTTGGGTGGGCCCCTGGTGTCCCAGTCCGACACTAATTTTATTTTGATACCTATGTAAGGCTCTTGAAGGTGAGGGTGTTCTGGATGGCCAGTGAAACATTCTGGTGTATTATGAAATGAGTATGGTAATTAATTCTACACATGCACCAGTCTCCGTATCTAATTTTCATGAACTAATCTTTATAAATACAATAGCAGAGTTTGTGGCACTTGGGAAATAGTGTTTTCTTTAAATAAACATATTCAACATATTCAAATGCTATAATAACATTTATTTCTTCCTATCCTTACATATATTAAAACTGAGTTGATGAATGATTATATGTTGATTATTGTCATTATTATGACACAGCTCAGAGCCCTCCGTTGCACATGTGTACACAAGTGGCTCAACTAGTTTTAATATATGTAGGGATTAAAAAATTTAAAAAATTATTATAAAGGTAAACTATTAAAGGGATGGTTCAGCTTTGGGTTAACGTTTAGTATTTTATAGAATGCCCTATTCCCAGAAATTTAAATTGTTTTTCATTATTTATTTTTTTATAGTCGATGAATTATTTCCCTTCTTTTGCTGCCTTTTCCAGCTTTCAAATGGGGTTCACATGTTATTAATTATCGTTCCATTTAGGTCCACTCCTGTTCATATTCCCATCTATTATTTTAACCTGGTTGCTAGGACAAATAATGCTACCCCCCCCCCCTCAACCACCACACACTTACCTTTTCTGTGCTCAAAAAGCACACTAGTGCATGATTCTTGGAACTAATTTGGTGCTCACAATTGAACTTGCCTCAAATACATGCAAGTGCAGGGCAAGTACCTTTAATAAATGCCTTCAATACATACAATGACATACAGAACAATTGTGGCTGAGGTATTAAATGATCAATACTGATGATATAAATGCATACAAATTATATTTATATTGTGTTTTTTTAAATAAAGCAATCTATTTATTTCTTAGAAACCATGAAAATATGAGACATATTTCAAGTGTTTCTATTGATGCAATATTAAGAGAATATTGTTTCAGTACTTCACATATACTGGAAAGCTGTCATGAGATACATTTTACCTGGAAACTCTTGCTGTCCATAACATGCGTTCCCTTCCAACAATTCAAAGCTATAATTGAACATTAAAAGAAATTCTTGCCAGTCTGATTGTGACATCACAGTTATTACTAAAGCAGCATGGTGTCTTGGGCAGGTGTTCAGGATTAATAGAAAGATAATGATGAGTTTGAAATTCACACATTATTATAATAAATATATTTTTCATAATTAGTTGAACGTTGGTGCATGGACCTGACATTGGAAGGAAATACATCTCTGGTACTAATGTGTAACTTACTATTTAAAACCATTTCTTTAGGAGCTGTAGTGAGACAAGCAGGGAAGCTCCTAAATCTCAACTAATTAAAGTATCCCTGTAAGAGAATCACTGTACTAAGACCTAAATGGAAGAAATTGTGCTTGTTCTAACACATCTATCTCACCGCTCAACATCAGCTGCTCCCATATGCATATCCCTTCACTGGCTTCCAATCTCTAGAATCAAATTCAAACTACTGACAAGTGTTTGACAAGTGTACTGACAAGTGACATTCAAGGCCCTTAACAGTGAAGGCCCTCCCTATGGTGCATATTTATCAAGGAGTGAAGTTAGAGATCACCACAGTCCACTAGAGTGAAATTCCGTCACTCTCCATTCATTTCTATAGGATTTTTGAAAGAGTATTTATCAATGGGTGAAAGTGAAAGTTCACTCTTCCTTTAAAAATGCCATAGAAATTAATGGAGAGTGGCAGATTTTCGCTCTAGAGAACTGTGGTGATCTCTAACTTCACATACATATGCCCCATTTCATCTCTGATCTCCAAATACACTCCTTCACGTAACCTTATCTCAGTTTCTAACATTCGCCTCCCTTCTCCTCTCATCACTTCCGCCCATTCTCGTCTACAAGATTTCTCTCTCGGGCCTCTCTTTTTTCTCTCTGCCTTCAGCTGACTTCAGACAGTCAAGAGTCAGACGAGTCAGACTTTCTCCTTCTTTCCAAATTTTCAAACACTCCTTAAAGACCCACCTGTTTAAAGAAGCTTATTCAATGTACGCTGATTAATCAATCATTAGTGATGGGCGAATTTGCGGTACTCGCCGCCGGCGAGTAAATTTGTGAAACGGGCACGAAGATTTGCGGGCGAAAATTCACCGCCGTCAAAAAAAATTGACACCGGCACATTTTCGCCAGCGGGAAATTCTTGAATTTTTCGGCAAAACAGCGCCAATTCGCCATCACTATCAATCATTGCTGTATCAAAAATCAAAATTTTTTTCTAAAATCCTAATGTCTCAATTGTACCCTATGACAAATAAGAGATATGGAGAGCACTACTTACACTCTTCAGGTGTTGTTGGTGGTGCTATTCCTTAGATGTACGGCCACGTCAACATTCAGCAAAATTTCACAGGAAAGGCAAGCACTTCACCACTTGCTGTGCAAATAATCCTTTATTTTAGCCAGTTTTACCACAGAACAACATTTTTATATTAAACATCCATATCTGTCATAAATTAAATTGAAATCTCAAATGTCTAACATATCGTGCCTTCCCTGCCTCTATACCTCAAGCACACTTTTACAGTACTTTAATTTCTACACTACTTAGATGTCAATGACCTCCCCACATCCCCCTTCACTCTCTATACTTGGCTTGGGCTTCATGCCTCCATTCTGGTGCATAAATAAGATTTTGGGATGATGCAAAGCTCACCTTCAACATTTTACTGAAGGGTCAGAGACCGTCACAGATTGCTTTTAAAACCATTCATCGATCTTTATGTTCCAACATTTAAAATGTTATGAGCAAATATATCCCACTTTCCTCGGTTATATTATCAAAAGGGTGTATTTATTTGGTTTAGTTTTTCATTCAGTTTAAAGGAACTGTAACACCAAAAAAATTAATTTAAAGTAATTAAAAAAGGATTTACTGTTGCCTGGCACTGGTCAAACAGGATGTTTGCTTCAGAAACACTACTGCAGTTTATCTAAATAAGCTGCTGTGTAGCTGTGGGAGCAGCCATCCAAAGCTGAGAAAGGAGAAAAGGAACACGTTTACCAGCAAACATATAAGCTTCAAATTGATTCAGCAGAGCTTATCTGTTATTTACTATGTGCCTTTTCTATTTTTTTCAGCTTGAATGATTGCCCCCATGGCTACACAGCAACATGTTTATATAACTTATAAAAAGTCTTCATATCTGCTCAGATGGTTGGACCTGTGTTTGTGAAACAGCTTCATGAACTTAAACATAAATAGACATCAATTTAGACATCAGAAACGTCATTAAGTGGCTTACAGAGGGCCATGGAATGGAGACAAAAAAGTATTGTGAGTGGTGGCAGGTCATAAAAGGCTGCAAGTTATAAAATGATGGACAAGCTGTGACTACGACATGCAGCAAATGATTAAAAATGTAGGCCTGTAAGGCCTGCAAAGAGGTGTAAATGAGAAGCCAGCCAAATAAACAGAAATAACAACAGGTAGGAAAAAGGAATGGGAATACTAAAAAAGTTGCCTGCTATCTTTCTCCAACAGCCAGACTCAGTTTGCATACACAGCTGTTGTGGCATCTGTATGTGTGCAAAGCAGTATATATTCGAAGGAAAACCCATGACAATACATAAGTAAAAATTAAAGTGGACATGCCAGAATTATGTCATACACATACCTTCATGATATAGGTCTATATACTAGCACAGCATTACTGTTCTTATTTATTTTTTAAGTCTCTCTTGAACTTTTCCATTTTCTCGAAAAGCAGAAATGTTCTCAGAGAGCTCTTTGTATTGACCTTTTATATATTTTTCATATTCCCTTGTTAGCACATCTTATAGCAGGAACTAGCGCAGGCTTTACATCCTTTTTTTTACTGCTTAAATGTTTTATTTCTGTTGTGAAGTTAATTACCATCTGCTGTTATTTCAGATCCAATGTGATATATATACACTATATATATATATATATATATATATATATATATATATATATATATATATATATATATATATATATATATATATATATATATGTATACACACACTATATAGGGGCAGATTTACTAAGCTCGAGTGAATTTTCGAAGTTAAAAAAGTTTGAATTTCAAAGTAATTTTTTGGGTACTTCAACCATCGAATAGGATACTACGACTTTGAATTTACTTCGATTCAATTCGAAGTAAAAATCTTTCAAATATTCGACCATTCGATAATCGAAGTACTGTCTCTTTAAAAATAACTTAGACTTCATACTTCGCCAAATTAAAGCTACCGAAGTGCAATGTTAGCCTATGGGGACCTTCCACAGCACTTTTCTACGTTTTTTTTTTGATCGAATAGAAATCCTTCGATCGGTCCTTAAAAATAGTTCAAATCATTCGATTCAAACTATTGAATCGAACAATTTCTATTCGAATCAAATATTCTAAAAATCCTTCAACTTCGATATTCAAAGTCGAAGGATTTCAATTCGAGGGTCGAATTTCGAAGTTTTTTTAACTTCGAAATTCGACCCTTAGTAAATCTGCCCATATATGTATGTATGTATGTATTTATGTATGTGTGTATGTATATATATATTTATATAGTTTTTCAAACATGGAATTTAACTTTGATTAAAGCTTTAATCATTAGATTTTAATTATACTAGAATTATATATTGTTGGCTTTCAAGACGCTAACTGGTTTTGGGAATAGATGCATCCTTGGAGAGGCTTCTCTGCCAACATCATAGGTATAAAGCTGGCCAATTACAAGATTCTGTTTTATTATTACAGTCTGTTTTATTATATTATTACAGGAAAAAGGAAAATAATTTTTTCAAAAATCTAGATTATTTGGAAAAAATGGAGTCTAAAGGAGACAGTCTTTCCTTAATTCGGAGCTTCCTGGATAACAGGTTTCCGGATAACAGATCCAATACCTGTAATGCAAAAACAATCACAAATAAAAGCAAAGAAAACCAAAAACATTGCATATGAAACAAATGTATGATCTGCAGATAAGCTCTCAGTTATAAAAACAAACTGCAGAGAGTATACGGGGTGTTAACTGTATAGGTCAGATTTTATAGCACACACAATTTTCTAACTGAAGATGATTCACTATAAACAATACACTAAACTATACATTTCCAAATGCTCCACCAGTAGAATATATAAGCTTTCATAATACTGCAATAAACTTCCATGGCATGTTTAACTGTGTGAAACTGAAAAGAAAATCCAACCTTGGTGTTTCAAGTGCATGCTGGCTTCATAAATATAGATGGACACAGAGAATGTGACAAAAAAAATGTGTTGCTGTGCCATCCAAAGCCATGTGCTTTTAGAACATAATTGACTTTACACTCCAATATTTTCCAGCTATTGTGGGTACTGCGGCTATGATAACATTGACATGTCTCTATTTCCAGTTTCCTTTTTGATGTATGCCATGCCATGTGCATAACTCCCAACTGTCCCGTTTTGCGCAGGACAGTCCCAATTTTGACAGCTCAAACCACAGTCCTGGATTGTTACTGAAATGTCCCAATTTTCTCTTTGATCTCCTACACTAAACAGCCAGAAATAGATACAAAGTTTCTAAAACTTAATTGGCTTTTGGCAGAGAGCCCAGACTATGTGGCAGGTGCACTTAGACACATGTGTTACAATTTAAGATAAGCAAATAAACAATTGTAACTATTTAAGATAAGCAGGTCTCTTGGGGAAACTGTGACTTCCAGTTTAAAGGGCAGTTCACATAACACATAATAACACACAAAACCTGACCCTAAAATCGCCAGAAATGTGTTGAAACTCCCCATAACTTGCCAAATTTTGTAAAATGGACATGGTAATTAGGGTGTGTGATCAGAAATTGGTGTGGTCTATCTTTCTATTTTCAAAATGTTGGGTGGTATGCATGTTTTACCAAGCCTGAGTATGCATATGTTCCCAAGTGACTGGTGGTGTCTTTATGTTAGCAGGAGTACATATACAATACATTTATACAATAACACACACATATACTGTATATAGATAGATAGATAAAACTTATTCATATCTTGGCAACTACCAAACTTCAATTTGTTATAACTATAGCATACATCAAATCACTGAGCCATTAAGAACAAGAAAGAACATGGATAAATGAAATCAGCAGAAAACAGAGGAACTTAATTTTAAATATTCATGCAAGTCATAATCTTTATTCAGCACATGTGGAACTAAAGTATTTAACCTATGTATGCACCACACCTCACGTCTTCTCAAGATCTGTTCTCTATACCCTCCCCTCCTAGGTATGGGGGGCCATTTCTAGGACCATAAATGTCCATGTTCAATATAGTGTATATATACAGGTTATTTCATTTTACCCTTCCTAATAGTAGAGTGGTGCTGAGTGATCTGCAATGTGGTCTCACCCACACAGAGGAGACCACATGGGCAGACCAGGACGTATACCACAAATTTGATCAGAGAAGTGTGATATCCCCTAATATGATAAATTGTCTCAGTTTCTGGATGTATGAAGGATCTACCTTTAATCATCATAACTTAGTAACATAGTAAGTTAGGTTGAAAAATACACACATCTATCAAGTTCAACCTTTTAAGTATATATATATATATATATATATATATAAAACTTGTTGCCTTATATAACCTGTTTTTAACTGCAGAGTATAGAAAACGTTAGATTAGGGAGCACCGACCATCAATTTGAGAAAGCGGATGGTGTGCAGGGTCAAAATTATAAGTCATTAATAAGAGAAAAAAAATGACTAACCCTTGAAGTGGCACCTTCCCATCCCATGATCCGATCACTCAGTTAACCAATTTAAAACATAACTTTTACTATGTGAATTAAAAAGGAAAATCTAGGAAAAACATTAAAATAAGGGAAGGAACGGGGAGACAGAAAGACTGAGGGTAGGGGAAAGGCAATCAGTGTTTATGGGGCAAATTCACTAAGATTCGTAGTTGCGCCAGGCGCAACTTCGCCGCGCTTCGCCGCACTTCGTCACACTTCGCAAGGCGTAGTTTCGCCAGCGCTCCGCAAATTCACTAAAATCCGAAGTTGCGCACAGGGGTAGCGTAAGATTGCGAAGTTGCGCTAGCGTTGATTCGCTAAGTGAAGCGAAGTTACGCTAGCGAAGGTTAATTTGCATACGGCGCCAAATTCAAATTTCAATGGAGGAATACGTATAAGCACTACAAATGCCTAGAAAACCTTCAAAACATCAAATAAAAATTTTATTTTGCCCTACACATGTGCCCACTGTATAGGTAAGTTGCCATGAGTCAGGAAATGTAGGGGGGAAGGAGGGGAGCCCCAAAAAATTTTTAGATCTTTTTCAGCCTATCACCCATAATGTAGAAAACACGCCAGCGTGTTTTGGGACTTAGAAAAAAATTTTGACTTTTTTTGAAACAATCCCTATCTACTCTATTGCGCTTCGCCTGGTCTGAGGTGGCGAAGGAAGTCTAGCGTAAAAGGTAGCGTTCAGTACACTGTGCGTTAGTGAATTTGCGTAGTTACGTCCGTAGCGAAAATTCGCCAGGCGTAAGGGTGCGAAGTAACACTAGCGAATCTACGCCAGCGTTCGTTAGTGAATTTGCGCAGTAACGAAAATGCCAAACGCTAGCGAAGTAATGCTTAGTGAATTTGCCCCTATGAGTTTCAGAGTGGGTCTCAGACCTGCCTAATCGGCTTGCAGCCAGCTGCTGTAGTAAACTAGGGATACCCCTTCAGTAAACCATTCATCAACTACCTCTTCATTAATAGCGGTACATTTTTGCTTACCAAAATCACAGTAAAGCAAATTTTGTGACAATTGCAGTGTAATAAAAGAACAAATCCTGACACATATACTGTATGTGTAACAGTGTAAGCATGAAAGTGAAAATTATTATTTAGCTTAAAATGGTTCGGAAACTGTCAGAAGGACAATTTGAAACTCAACAGTGGCAGAAACTGTAGTTTGCAAAACCCATTTGTAAAACATATAGTGGTTAAACTGAAGATTAGGGGTTGATTGCTTGCACATTAGCATAACGAGTACGTCATATAAATGTACCCTTCCGACTGACGTATTATTTTAAATGTCAGAGTATGGTAATCACTTTAACCCCCAGTTATCATACTCCTCTTTCAAGTCACAAAAACCAGTAAAGGTATTGCTGACTAAAGGGGTCAATATTTCCGCTGGGGTGCTAATGTCATTAGGAGCATTCTCTTTGTTTTTTAAAATGACTGCTCCAAAATTGCTTCCCCTTCCACTGCCCACTGCTCTGATCACTGTTACAGGTTGTAGCAACCACGCTTGAAGAGCTGAGTTGCTCGAAGCATCTGCTTCCCAACAATAAACCAATTAATGAATAATAATGGGTATAGGGTGAATTGCAGTGATTATTGATGTCATTGGGGCAGTGGTGTGCACAGTGGTGTAACTAGGCAACAGCGGGCCCGGATGTAGAATGCGCACCACCCCCCTTACGAACTGCATGTGGCAAAAATCTCCCCCCTGCCCTGTTGCTTTCGATAAAACTTATCGAAGCTCCAGCAAGCCCCCACATGCCTGGTAGTTATGCCACTGGGCATGCATCAACTACAGTAATTGCTAAATGTCTCATATTTGCAAAACACTTTTTCATCACACTTAATATGGTGTTTGCTAAACATTCTTTGTATTATTACCTGTGCCTAAGCTTTGAGAACCCTTCTGATACCATGCCATTGGATTCTTGTCCATTCTCTTGTGCCAGCTTCCTCATAAATTATTGTGGCTCGGAAAGCTTAGCAGGACAGATGTGTTCTTTTTCCAGCCTCAGTTTTTCCAGTTCTTTTTTACTACTTTTACTATATCATACATACTGTATATAATACATGGAATTGCTTGCTTCTAAAAGTCAAACTTGGGTACTCCACCCACATCACAGTAAAAGAAAAAAATAATTTCAAGCATAATATACAATACAGTGCAACCTTTGCATAGAGATTGCTTAACCCACTGGAGATGAGGGCTACCATACTCCAGACTGGTGTAACAATAGTGTTTTCTTTTTTATTTAAAAAAGCACCCTATGAAGTGCTCTGCCTCCCACACTGAGAGGGAGCTCCAGGCAGCCATGCTGGGATACAGCTTACGTACCCCCTGTCCTATGACACATGCATGAGTGAGCCATAACACTGGGTCAGACCACACAAACCAATTTATGTGAGAGGTGCCCTTTAAATACACATTTGCACTGGTTGTAAATTTATTTGTAAATGTAATTACTCTGACTCGTAAAACAACATTGCAAAAGAAACTCCTGTTTCATTGTTTTAAGAGTCAAACCCAAAGAACAGAAATTGATAAACTAAATAAAACATATGGACATTTGTACTTAATATGTACTAGATAATGTAGTTCTTAGAAGTATATTATTTCTTTCATCACACAAAAAACAAAATCAGTTTTGGGTGGAAGAACCCTTGAAAGTCAGTTCCTAATTTGCCTACTATGAATAACTGATTGCTGCTTTTTTAAAAGGGGTCCTCCACTGAAAACCAGGTTTTTAGCATAGTCAATGAGTAAATGAAAATTAAATGAATGCAACTTTTCATTATACATAATTAAATATTTTCCATGGTTTTAAAGTAATTTATTGATGTATTATAAAAGTGTTTATTTATCATTTCTTTCACTTCATGTTTTTGGATGGAGGATCCTTTAAATGTTTTATAATGGATTATATTCTGCATTGCTTTACTGCTTGGGTAATAACATATGATTACCATATTGACTGCAGATATAAAAAATAATGACAAAGACTAATAAAGTAGGCTTTAATCCTCATCAAAGGCTCATTAGGTTAAAGGAGATCTAAGAATAATAATTGATCCAATTAAGCTGACATTTCCCAGCACATTATATCTGACTTGTGGTTTACATCTGAAATCAAAAGACCTTAAGAGTTCCACAGAGCTAGGTCTGGACTGAGAGTTAAAATAGGCCCTGGCATTTCAGGTACGCAGAGGCACAATCAGCCCACATAGAGGCCCAAACAGCCTCCATCAGCCCACTAAATACTGACTTTCTATGGGAACTTATAGTACCCTCTCTGGCATTTGCCAGAACCCACAGATTGCCAGTCCGGGCCTGCCAGAGCAGTTGGATGATAATTACTTAGATATGGGTAAGCTACAATTCCAGTATTAGACTTGTCTACCATTTACTCACAGTTAGGTTGGAATTCTTTTTATAGTTCGGTTCCTAGGATAATTCTAATTGTATGTAATAGGATTTAATAATAAGCAGCAGTACTGTACTAATGTGCTGGTATAAGTGCTGCTTACATGAATATAAATCCAATCCCACACACTGGCAAACTATATTGTAGTGTGAAAAGATTAGGCAACACATTTTTTTTTTATTGTTTCAGAGTTCTGATAGAAATCAAGAGGAATAAAAGAGGAGGACGAACACAAGTGCTAGGGAAGAGGGTGCCAACTAGAAAAAAAAAACTCAGAAACGCCTACATGATTTATTTTGTTGTCAGGAAGATTTGAATTAGTTCTCTCTCCTGATCCCCATTCTGGAAAATAAAGAACTAATTACTATGTAGAGCATATATAGTTTGGAAATACAGTACATTTATAAAAAAACAGTAACAACAACAAAAATTATACTGCTGTTGTACTGTTACACTTCACTGGTAAAAATAGTATCTGGTTCAGAAGCACTACTGCAGATTATACTGCATAAACTGCTGTTTAGCCATGGGGGCAGTCATTCAAGTGGAAATTGGGCTATAGTATGATCTTTATAGTTCACAGGAAGGTACATATAATTTATGGCTCACTACAGAATGATATATTGAAAACCTTTCTCATATAAGGAACAACATTTGTATGTTATAAATAATACGTTCCCATGGGAGCCTTGTGGTTCTGGTATATATACATATGCCAATGGCTATACTCAATATCAGAATAGCACAATGTACGGACCCACGCAGTCCACAAGGATATAGTCAGATCCAATTTTTTTGGAAATTATGTTCCATTGAAACTTGCCCAAAATATTAAAATAGCAGTGTTCACAAGGCCTTAAACTTATGACACAAGACTCAGGGTTTTGACTTAATGATTAACCCAATTACATTCTTCATTGATAATGGCTGCAGAATCCCTGAAACTAGCCTTAAGTTTTATTAGAAAAAGATCAGTTGAGCTGTTTTCAGTACACCAGACCTAATGACATTTTTCCATTGTTTATATTTTTACTGTTTTTCTCAGATTTAAGTTTAAGGTTTAATTTTCCAGCCTCCTGTGTACCAGGAGCAATTAGTAAGATAGAGTCACCCTCTAAACTGTTAAAATGTTATATATTTTTGATACGTTTTTTAAAGGGGCATAAATGTACTGTATGTAGAGTGGTTCTTTTCAGCCAGCATTGGACTGGGCCGGCGGGACACCAGGAGAAAACACGGTGGGCCCTGGCCCTTGTTGGCCCCCGCCGACCCAGGTCCACTGTTGGAAACTTCTGCCTACAGGAGCCAGCCACATCACTCTGCTCCCCCCCCACGTGCATTAAGTATGTGTTGTGTGCGGGTGGGTTGGTTTAACTTGTGATTGGAGTGGTGGTGGCACTTGCGACTGGGGTGGGGGCCCCCAGGCACCAGTCCCGGTGGGCCCGGACACCCCAGTCCGACACTGCTCTCAGTCTCTTTTGTCATTTACTTTAATTTCCTATTTTAAATGCTTTCTGAGAGATATTAGCAGTTTTATACTACCAGGCAGGCTTTCTACTCAACACCTTTTGAAGGCCCAACATGCCACAACACTAAGGGGCCCATTAACTAACAATCGAATTGCGTTTTTTTCCCCATGAATCACCATGAAAGCCTTTAATGTGAATCTTCAACAAGCAAAAGTTGTTGAGGGGCTGTAGAAGTCAATGGGAGGTGAGCTGGTCAGAATGTTAGAGCTGTTTATTGAATTTGTATACAAAACTATCCGTAATACACAAAATTAATGTCTTTCATGGTATATAAGTATTTGTGACCATACACAGATAAATAAATATACGAAAGACTTATTTCTATTAATGAATGAGAACATACTTACCTACTGTATGTCTAAAAATGATGTAAATGGAAGCATCTTTTTGAAAATGCTATGGGAAAATATGGCATTCATCCATCACACTTTTTTCCACATTTTTTTTAAAATAATTAAAGGTATCAAAATATAAAGTGATTATTGCTGGTGAACTGTCTCAATACAATAAATGTTTGGAACTACCCCTTTAACTAGAACACTGGTTACAGCTGTAGATTTCAATGTCAAAAAAAGGTCAAGAGAAAATGTAAGTTGTAGCCATGGGGGCAGCCATTCAAGGAGAATAGGGCAAAAAGGCACATAAGATTGAAATGCTGTATATTATAATAGTGTTAGGAAAATAATAATTGTCAAATGTCATTTATGACTCTTTAAAGGACTGCAGAATGAAAACTGATACAAATGTTAAATATATTAAGTATAAAGTATATTAAATATAAAAATGTAATTAATTTTTTTATTTTACTGGTTCTGTAAATGAGGGGTCTGTTCTTCTAATTACTTGTCATTAAGCATTCAAGTACATAGTTTAGAGCATCCTCAGATTACACCTCCCATTCATATTTTCATTTAGAATATTTACCTGCCATATTGCTCACCTGTAATTTTCAGATGAATGTAAAATTACAGTGCCAAAAATAGATTTGTTACATTTAGGAAGTATGCTTTATTGAGGACTGGGTAGAATGCTTCACCAAGGGCAATATATAGGGAAGCTCTTAATCTTATGTGTATATTCAGGTAATGTATGTTCTTTACACATAATGAGCTAGGTGAAATAGACTTCTCTTACTTGAAAGGCATAAAAATCATTCAAAGAAATATATAGGGACAGGGTATATTCCATATTAAATATTGTGCATTTACATGGGCGTCCACATATAGGGGCAATGGGGGGCACTGCCCCCCCCGGACTTGTACTTCATGCCTATCTTGCCCATGTGCATCTGTAATGGCACAGCCCGGGACCATGAGGGAGAAGGCACTTACCCCGCCACACGATCATCAATGTCAGACTGGGACACAAGGGGACTACCCAAAAACCTTAGACCAGGGGCCCACTCTCAGTACTATTATTCTTCCTCTCCTCGCTCAACCGATATTCTCCTAGTCTATTTTCTTTACATAATATAATAGTAGCATCAATTATTCCATCTGACTCTAGGTAATTACACCGGGTGAAATTTTTTTTATTATGATACCTCTTTTGTCTTTGTGTTGTCTGTGAAAATGTTATGTGCTGCTCAGACACCATATGACTTCAAGTATTTATATAACATAAATGAAATGATGCACTTTGTCCCAACTCACTGCAATGTTACTTCATTCAGTAACTGCTTAGACATCCCACTATGCTGCACAATAAGAACCGCCTAGATAGTATCTCAAAAATTTGTATATTTCTTTTTTTTTTTAAAAGGTATTGTGTTGAGTTACATGAAGTATAATGTGCAGCACTTTTGATTAGTTAGGGGCCCCTGAAATGGTGCATTTTGGTAAAGAGAAATACCATAAAACTGTCATCTTGGGCATTCCTCTGGGCTTACCAGAACTCTGCTGTAATATGTAAGTGTATAGAATCCCTTTTGGTGCAATTATCTAGATGTGCCAGAAAGAATCCAAGTACAGGTATCTTATTCCAGTGCTCTGACATACACACAATAGGCTTAACTTGTTTGAAAGTGTAGTCGCATTAACAATAGAAATCACTTGCAAACAGAGATCAGAGCTAATGTACTATTCCATGTTCTGAAATAAATACCACAAGCAGTGCTGTTGGTTCCCTTTACTACTCATAAAGATTTCATGATATTAAATATTTTAAGGTACTAACATATAATTTCAGATAATCTGTTTCTCTCCTAGGGCTGTATTTAAGTCCGATGCCACCCTAGGCACCTGACCTAAACACGCCCCCTACACTGTGCGCATGACATCACTTCCGCCAACCAATTGCCTGCATGATCCCTTTATCTATAATACCCTCATTCATACTGTATGTCTAAAATGCTGGTCTTGTTGTCATTTAACCACCCACAGTCTCAGTATTACCCTGTTGCTTTATCAGCTTTTTACAGATGGAATTGTGTAATGCACTTTTAGCTTGTATAACCTTCCTCCATACAATACAGCTAGCTATGTTCAACCTTGTGTTCATTCCAGGAGTCTGATTCTCAACATCTGTTTCATAAAACCTCTATAGATTATACCTTCTTACACTAATAAATGGGTGTGATAAAGGCTGGGAAGTGTCAAGTCTATATAAATATCCCACCTAATCCAGATGCAACCCAGTATAACTTGCCTTTGTTATCATCTACTGAAGAGGCTAAATAAGTAGATTCCTTCCTAATTCCAGGGAATTTTAGACAACTAAGGTAAAAGAGCATGAGATAATGGGGCTCATTTATCAACACTGGGCAAATTTGCCCATGGGCAGTTACATATAGCAACCAATCAGTGATTAGCTTTTTAAAGCCAGCTGCAGGTAAAACAATAAATGCAACCATTTGATTGGTTGTCATGGGTTACTGCCCATGGGCACATTTGCCCAGTGTTGATAAATGACCCCCAATGATTCTAAAACAGAATTTGGTTGCAGATCTGCATGTAACTGGTTTTCTCTCTAAATATTCAATTTCCATGGCTTCCTTAAACCAACACAGACCATCAGGGCCCTTCTAAACCGTGGGGCCAGCCCTTTTCCAAAAGCCCAAAGGGAAGAGTTCTTCAAAGGCCATTTAGGGTGATATTTTGAAAGGATGTTTATTGGCTCTCAGTATTACATAGGTTCCTATAAGTCCTATGGACGATAGTAGTACTGACACAGCAGTAATATGTTGTTTCAGGTTCATTGTTAGGAACCAAGGAGAAACATAACCAATGCGACCATTTCCTGCTCTATAAGAGCCTTATTCTAACTTCTCTCCCTCCCCTCTATATGTTATCCCTGCAAAAACCCTAGCCCAATACCCACAATAAAGATACACACAATGACTTTGTGGTTAATCGTGTAATCCACAGCTTTATTATTAATTAGATAAACTGCGCTTTTTGATCGCAAGGAAGGCAAAAAACCTCTGAAAAGCGAATTTCCTTCACTAGAGGGAAAAATTCCTTCCTGACCCCTTAAAGGCGATCGGATTTGCTCCCACAATCAATACGCCACATTGAATCAAGGGAAGCGGAGGGGGGGGAATATGGTACGGTAAGGGACTGCAGTGAAGGGATAAGAAAGAGAAGGCAATATGGCAGCATAAACATGGTCACATTAAAGGCGCACGATGAATGCTGCATTCCTTTCCATTCCATTGGACCCGGGCAGCCTGCAGACCCCAGCATTTGCAGTCTGAGGGATGGAATGAAAAGGAATGCAGGGTCTACCAAGTGGCTTAAAGGAGTTCCTGTGTATAACACCATATTTTGTATAAAGGGGAGGAACCACTGGTGGAACTAAGGTGGCTGAAAGCACCGCTGGTGAAAGTGCAGTGGATGAATTGGGGGCATCACTGGTGGAATTGAGATGCCCCATACTTACTGCTGTTTCCTGAGGATGTGGTGCCTCGACTGAGGTGCATCGGTATTTGGTACAGAGGAAACTGCTGGTGGTGCTGGTATCATGTGCCGTTTGTGAGTTGTTCCGAGGACCATCTGTAAAACCAAACAAGATAACTCAGACTATGTATTTGTTTACCTTAGCAAGTGATATCCCTGTAAAATCCTTATATGGGTATGGGACCTGTTATCCAGAATGCTTGGGACCCTGGGTTTTCCGGATAATGGAAAAAAAATGGAAAATGGAAAAAAAATTGGATTAGTTGAATAAAATGAAGTCTATGGGAGATGATACTTTCTGTAATTCGGAGCTTCTTGGATAATGGGTTTCTGGATAACAGATCCCACATATTTAGGAGCACATTAAGCACAAATCAGGTGATTAAGCAAAATTAAATGATTGGCCAAGTGTGGGAAAGCAAAGGATGGATTACATACTGCACCTGAATATCTCTCATTGTTCTTAATCAGTATGGCCTTGTTGATCTTCTCTAGTTTTTTGTAGAGGTGTTTCAGGTGGGCCTTGATGTAGTCCTGCCAGAACTCCTTCTTAAGGTGTAATTTCCACCATTTTGTAATCTTCACACAGTCCTTGGCCATCCACAGCTTGTAGAGTGCAAACCCGATGTCATTGGTGATCATACCCCTGATGCACTCGAGATAAGGGCCCGCGAGTGGATCCTCAAAATCCCTGATCTCAAAGATGTCCAGATCAGGCGAGATCCACCGTGAGTGCTAGAAAAATGTAAGAAGCAAGAAAACATTGAGGTCAGGGCACACACTATGCTAAACCCTGTCAAATTTCTGTTTCATTGTATTTACACAGAAGATATGCCATGTTTAGCATTGGGTTAGCCCCTCCTTTATCCCCTTGGATATCTTTCTCAGCAGTCAGAAAATAAAATGAGGAAATTAGCTGTGAGCACCTTTACCTTTTCATAGCGCCACTGGTAGTAAAGCCTGCTACTTGCACTCATGCCCATCTTTGATGTTCCTGTAATATAAAATAGAGATTTGGGAAGGTTAGTGTTAACATAAAGATGTAAGACCCCCAAATAAACACAATAAAGAGCAGAGGTAAAAACAGCAGCATATTTACACCTTATTTAATAAGAACCCTTTTCATTCAGAAACTATGGTTTTAATATGGTTCCAATTAGAAACAAATGCTTACTTATGTATATAGAATGCCCCTCCCCACCAGCTCCCCATGTCCCCATTTTAAGAAAATACCATCCCATTTTATTTGGTCCACAAATCAGCCCATTATTTCTGTCAGGGCCCTACTTTCCTCTGGATCAGCAGTTACACAAAAAGGTCTTATCTACTGTGTAATCATATTACAGAAGGGAACAGGGCCACCATTAGAAATCACGGGGCCCTGCCCACACTTTCGCCTGAGCCCTACCCCAGATCCCACCTACTCCACATCACAGTTAAAAGACCACATAGATATCAGCGCTAAAAAAGTAACCCCCCACACACAAGTTACAAAAATATTGATGGTCAGGGCCCCCTTATAAGTTAAAAAAAACAGTGGTGCCAGGGCCCCCCATAAAAGTTTTTTTTAAAAAAGCATTGGTGCCAGGGTTCACCTTACAAGTAAAAAAAAACTTGGGGCCCCAAAGAATATTTTTTAAAAAAAACATTGGCTCCAGGGCCCCCTTACAAGTTAAAAAAAAATTGGGGCCCCAAAATTTGTTTTTTTTAAAAAAAACATTGGTGGCAGGGGCCTATAGAATATAGAATTTCAGCTGTTTTCGTGACTTCAGGTCTTTTTGGTGCTTCAGCTGTTTTTGTAGCTTCGGGTCTTTTCCCCGCTTCGGGAGTTCGGCTTCAACTGTTTTGGTGACTTCAGGTCCTTTGGCTGTTCGGCTTTTCGGCACTTCCACATTTCGGCTGTTCGGGACTTGAGAAAATGGCCCCACGGCTCAGGCGCTCTCAAGGGGGGCCCGGCTCTTGCTCTTTCGAAACTTGTCCCCCCTGTCCCCCTCTGATGGTGGCCCTGGATGGGAAATGCAGGACCCTTACCTTCCTCCAAATAACTCACAATGGGTTAGGCAAGTTGTTCTTCTGCTCCTGATGAAAGTTGATAGTCTTTAAAAAGACTTTTGTGTTTATTCTTTATCTCCTCCTGCTCCTGGGAATCGCTGAGAATCACTAGGCGATCGTATTTCACTTTATGGGGAGAGAAAGAGAGAGAAGAGATTGTGAACTGAACTCTCTCTGCCATATATATCTGTATATACTGGATTTCCCTTAATAGCTCAACACTGCACTACCGAATATGGTTGTGCCTTATAAATAACCAGTAACACCAATCAGCAGCAACTTTAAAAGAATGAAGGAGCTGATTGGGAGAGAAAGAATTTATTTGTGCAATCAAGGGCCCTAGACATCCCTGCTAACCAAGGTTGGGTCCTAGTGACACAATGCACAAACTAATAGTTAAATGAACACGTGGAATCACCCTCATTCATTTCTATGCCAATTGCTTTCACCAGGGCTCAATTAAATTGAATTTAGAAATGAACGGGAGTGATCATTTGGGAGTGAGCATTTGGTTGGCCATACACCGAATTGGAAATCACATGGGGACAAAACATCCCAAATCCCCCTCTGTGCCATTACTGTAAAGCTGTATGTTACTGGCAGGGTGTTATAGGGGCAGAAGACACTGGTTCCCATTAGAGGCCCAGATGAGTAATAGGCCCACTGGGGCATTTCATAACCAGTCAAGCTCTGATCAGTGCCCCTACACCCATAACACAAGGCACCCTAATTCTAGGCATGTAACTATTGTTCTGGTTTGTGCTACTTGTCTTTCTTCTCAGTCCTCCCTTACCCATTATCTACTCTAATGCTGAGGCCACTAGGATGAGTGATGAGTGGGACAGTTGGAAAATGGCAGTTGACATTAATAGCTAAAGAGCAGCAGAGTAAATGGTCTAACACTTCAAAAGCTGTAACAAGTAAACAAGAAATAACAAACACACTATATTCTATAACTATAAGTCAGCCACAGGGGGTGCTGGGAATTGTAGTTAAGGCACAGCTAGATAAGCACAGTCAGTGGGACAGCAAGTTCTCATGTTGTCTCACTCCCCTTAGCAATGGCACACAGGCAGATTTTGGGTACGTTGGCACCCACAAGTTTTAGTAGTTTGGTTAGGGGCAGGGTGCCCACCAGAAACCATTTTCAAGGCCCCATCATTGATTGCCCCCCTCTGTACCCCCTGATGGCTTATCACCAAAAATTCCGCCCCCCCCCCTTTTCCAATGAAATTGGAAAAGATGGAACTTGAAAGACAAACTGATATCTCCAATGGACAATTTCATGACAAGCACCATCCCAGAAAATTACAATAGCAGGCAATGGTGGGGCAATTGTGGTAGCTTTGGCTCTAGACTAAAGTCTGGACTGGGAATTAAAAATTGTAACTTGTCTATAGAGACTGAGACTGCACCCAGCAAATACAGTATACTTTAGTAGGGTGCAGCAGACCCAGCAAGGGCCTAAACATTCCCCCTATGACGTGCACCCTAACCCCTCACCACCCCCCCCCCAGCTCCGTCACCGTATTTCCAATGGAAATCCGTGGCAGAGGCTGGGGAATGTTTTTTTTTTTAATTTAAAAAATACATTTATAGGCACCCGAGGGCCGCCCCCCAAAACCTGCCGCCTTAGGCACAGGCCCTCGGGTGCCTTAATATAAATATGCCCCTGTCCTCTCCAAGAGATAACACGGCTCCTACATCAGAGGCAGGTTCTGGAAACCTGCAGATATTTTGTATGTACAATACTGTAGTAGCAGGTGCTGAGGAAGGCATCCACCTTCTAATTAAATCTGACAAGGACAGTGTTTGCATGCAGTGCTTCCTTTAATGAGGACTGAGAGAAAAATAGTTTGTTGCATACTAATTCCACACACACTCCCTCTCACACACACACACTCTCACACACACACTCCCTCTCTTACACACACTCCCTCCCTCTCTCACACACACTCTCACACATACACACTTAATAATAGAGGATATTCTCTTGCAATATCTGCAATGGACCAGAAAAATGGTGTAAAGTCAGTGAAATGTATTGTGCATTAAATATTGGTGGGACCACAAAAAGTTGTATAACATATGGAAATACTTAAAATGGTATGTAAAATGGAGGCTTCGCTGTATGTATCTAGTAATTTTGTTAAATGAATTGTTCAGTGTAAAAATAAAAACTGGGTAAATAGATAGGCTGTGCAAAATAAAAATGTTTCTAATATAGTTAGTTAGCCAAAAATGTAATGTATAAAGGCTGGAGTGATTTGATGTATAACAAGTCAGTCAGGGCACTACTTCCTGCTTTTCAGCTCTCTTGGTTTACACTGACTGGTTACCCTGGCTACCAGACAGTAACCAATCAGAGACTTGAGGGGGGGCCACATGGGTCATATCTGTTGCTTTTGAATCTGAGCTGAATGCTGAGGGTCAATTACAAACTCACTGAACAGAAATGTACCATGTGGCCCCCCTTCAAGTCGCTGACTAACTCAGAGGTATAAAGCTGAAAAGCAGGAAGTTGGATTCTGGCTGTTTTATTAGACATCTGTTCACTCCAGCCTTTATATATTACATTTTTGGCTAACTAACTATATTAGAAACATTTTTTATTTTGCAAAGCCTATCTATTTACCCAGTTTTTATTTTCACACTGAACTATTCCTTTAAGAAAGTAGAAAATATCAAAGGAGTTTGTGTCGCTAATAGAATGGCAATGCTATACATGTGCAACAGTTACTACTCTATATATTTATAGAAAAGCTTTTGTTAGGTTTGTGTGGAAACCAAAATGTGGGTACACTAATTTGTGCAATATGTTTTCTTCCTTGCCCCCCCCCTGGAAAATTTTCTGTGGACACCCATGTGTATTTATGTAAGAGTATTCCTTATTTTGAGGTAGGGATGCACCGAATCCAGTATTTGGTTCGGGATTCGGCCTTTTTCAGCAGGATTCGGCCGAATCCTTCTGCCTGGCCGAACCGAATCCGAATCCTAATTTGAATATGCAAATTAGGGGCGGGAGGGAAATTGCATGACTTTTTGTCACAAAACAAGGAAGTAAACAATGTTTTCCCCTTCCCAGCCCTAATTTGCAAATGCGAATTAGGATTTGGATTCGGTTCGGTATTTGGCCAAATCTTTCGTGAAGGATTCGGGGGTTCGGCTGAAACCAAAATAGTGGATTTCGGTGAATCCCTATTTTGAGGTAGTACAGTTTAAATCCAAATGCCATTTGCCTGACAGGAATCAGGAATCTATGTAACTACTCCTCTTGGGGTTAATATGGCTTACACTTCAACTGATTATTCAATGTTCCTACATTTTAATTGATTACATCCATGGTAACCCTAATTGTGGATCTGTACTGAGGTTTTGCAAAAAAGTAGAATTGGTCAGCTGACCATTAAGGGTCAGGGCACACGCTCAGATTCGGGGAGATAAGTTGCCGGCGACAAATCTTCTCTTCTTTAGGGCGACTAATCTCCCCGAACTGCCTCCTGAAGTCGCCCAAAGTTGCCTCAGAGGAAACTTCGGGCGACTTCAGAAAACGAATTGCTCCGAGTGCCATCCCGCCAA
The DNA here is from genome assembly GCF_017654675.1 of Xenopus laevis. Taxonomy (NCBI): domain Eukaryota; kingdom Metazoa; phylum Chordata; class Amphibia; order Anura; family Pipidae; genus Xenopus; species Xenopus laevis. Next base: position 57,809,915 of record NC_054380.1, read on the forward strand.
CGATTTACATTCTAGCCGGCAGGAGGCAGTTTGGGGAGATTAGTCGCCCTGAAGAAGAGGAGATTTGTTGCCGGGCGACTAATCTCTCTGAATCTGAGCCTATGCCCTGACCCTTATGGACATAACTTATGATACACTAACAGGTTGGTGATCCAAATTCCAAATAAAAATTTGATTGGTCAGCTAGAGTAGGACTTGTGCTGAACATCCTTTTTCCTATTGCTTTAATTATGAAATATCTATTGGGTTTGTTAATTTTTGCACAAAACAAGAATATGAAGGCAGTTTCACTGTAATATTTTCTGTTACTTCTGGTCCCTAAGAACTTCAAAGAAGCTGATGAAAATAATTACCAGCTTACTGAGAAGTCCCTGATAATAAACTGTCCATAGGCTATTGCTTAGATAAGGGAGGGGTTTGTTTGTTCAAATGTAGATAGGGAGCTCTGAACAAATTACCCTATTTATAACAGAAGGAAGGTAGGTTTAGACCAACTTTTAAATTAGTGCTTTAGAATGGCAAAAATAGCACAATATGGATTTTTTTTAAATTAAAACAATATGCAGAATGTAATTTCAACTAAAATTCTATTGACAATGCCCATTTTTACCAAAGGTGTATACTTCCCCTTTAACCGGCTAAATAAGGTTCTGTAAGGCTCTTTGTATGGGGTATAGTATGCATATTGTATGTATTGAGCATAGCCCAATCTACATCTATTAAAGTAGCCTCATGGGATTTAGATTGTCAGAAGATTTTAAAAAGTTGTTTGAATCTCCTGCTCGCTCAGTCCCTACTGGTGTTATAATAACACAAGCAAAGTTATTCCCAGGCTTTTGTAACCCATACCAACTAATTAGCATTTTCAAATGCAAAAGCTAAAAGTGTGACTGCTCGCTATGCAATAGAAAAATGAACAAACATTTTTCCTGTTACATTTACCCTGGGTTACACCATTCTTCTCTAATTGATACATTGGATATCATATGATTGTTTCAAGCCCAGGGCAAAATGGAGCACCTGTCATTAATGACAATTTGAAGCAACACAGTTCTAATATGTTACATTTTAATAACTGGTAGGTGTAATGGTAAAATGTCTATTGCGACATTAGTATTAGCTCATTATATTTTGATATAATAAAAGGTTTGGCTTCTTCCATCTCCAGGTTTTTATTTGGACAGTGCTACTATTGGGCAACTCCTTCTGTATGTACTGTATAACAAAAAAGAAAAAGCTTTCAAAAATATGGTGCAAGGAAGTCTTTGGCATTCATTTAGTCTGTGCTTATTTTAACTTCTGTTTGGAGGTTTTCATACACCTAAGCAGAACTTTCTTTAAGACTATTAAACAACACCTTTAATGACCTTTAAAGGTGTTTCAGTAAATAAACTTGATCATTTGTTGGTTTCTCTTTATTAAACCCTGAAAGGAAGTGTAGAAGCCAACCTGGAGGATGACTTTAGAAAACAAATTCAACAATCACTGGATTAATGTTATCTACAGTTTAAATGCATTTTAAAAAGTATTGCTTTGAACAAGACCATTTACATCCATTAAAGTTTGCAAACATAATGTAAATCAATTGGAGTAGTGATGCTTGCAATTGCTATGTTTGCCTTAGCATTCATTGTTAGCAGAAATTGATGTGATGGATTAATGTTAAAAAGAAAGCAGGCCAATTAGAAACGGCTACCTGGGTAGAACCAGTAAATAAAAAAATCAAGCACACACAGGGAACATGGGCAGGCAAAGTATGGCACACACAGGTGACATGGGGCAGACAGAGTAAGGCACATGCAGGGAGCATAGGTCAGACAAAGTATGGCACACACAGGGAGCATAGGGCAGGCAGAGTATGGCACACACAGGGAGTATAGGGCAGGAAAAGTATGACACACACAGGCAGAGTAGGACAGGCACAGTATGGCACATACAGGGAGTATAGGGCAGGCAGAGTGAGGCACACGCAGGGAGCATAGGTCAGACAAAGTATGACACACAGGGAGCATAGTGCAGGCAGAGTATGGCACACACAGGGAGTATAAGGCAAGAAAAGTATCACTCACACGGGTGTTAGGGCCACTAATCTCCACTGTGCTATCCCTGCACTGTCCTTGCAGCTGCGAGCCGGCTCGTCTTATACTTGATGCAACGGTAAACCATCTGATATCATCTCTCCAGGCGTGCTGATCAGGGAACTTGCAATGAACGACACTGTAGGCTTGTGTGTTGCAAAACAAGTTCAGTTTATTATGGGTAGTACTACAACTTATATAGCATAGTAAACAAAGAGATTCCATTGTGATGTCATACACAATGTGATTACCCTATATTTGGTAATGTTTGAACACCTGAGTGGCTATAGTATGTTTACACAGTCTACAACTTGTGTGTATTTGATAAGAAGCATACTTGTGCAATCAAGTGTTCAGGCAGGAAAAGACATTAGCCCCTTGCAATCCCTTTCAATCCCCCTTTTAGTCACATAAGTGACTATACGCGAGCAGCATGAATAAGCTTAAGTTGCAAGCCCTCAGAAGAAGTAATTAAAGATGAAGTTAATTTCCTGATATAGGGAATTATACAGCAGAAAAGAAATGAAACAAAAATTAAGACAATCAATAAGGTGACACCGATCTGAGCTAAGATTTTTTGCCAATGGAGTTATACCAGAAGGTGGTAGTGCCATCACTTTGTTTGATTGCAACTTGTCGTTCATTAGTAGACTGACCTCCTACGGTGGCGATGGGGTTTGATCGTTCATGGCGATGGAGTGTTGTATTGCTCTTGAAAAACTGGTAACAAACTGATCCCAAAGGGCTGTGAGGGTTTGGGTAACATATGCAGTTAAGGATTATCATAATCGGGAAAAATAGAAAAAGGAAAGTGCCAATTATGCACCATAGTGCATATTTTGTCGACTTCCTCATCATCATCGGTGGTAGGGGTGTGAGGTCATCTTCGGGTCCTTCTGTGACGGATTTGGTGGTGGTGTCATGTTCCGTGTTGTCAGCTTTACTCAGTTCTGGCGTTGGAAGTGTTGGCGCGAGTTTCACTCGTGAAGCATGGATCAAATGGTCGCTGGCATCGGTGAGGACTGCTCTCCGTGTGATGGCAATCACTGTGACTCGTGGGCCAAATGGGAATCCCCCTTTTCGATAGCGATGGAGCTGTCGAACCACAACAGGATCACCTGGGCGAAATGGATGGGTCGGCTCCTGGGGGGGCAAAGGAAAAGACAAAGAAACATCACCATAGATGCCATTCAATGTAGTAATAAGATTACGTACATACTCCTCCTGAATTGAATTAAGTTCAGTGTGTTGGATGACTAAGGAGCCTTTGACCCAGGGAGTGGGAAATGGGCGTCCCATGACAATTTCAAAAGGAGATAATTTAGTAACTGAATGTGGTGTCATGCGTATTTCAGCTAGTACTGCAGGTAAAAAGGACTTCCAATTAGTCCATGTGGCAGATGTGGCTTTGGTGAGCTTATCCTTTATGGTGCGATTCATTCGCTCAACAACACCGGCACTCTGTGGATGGTAAGGAATGTGAAACTTCCATGTGATTTGTTAGGTGGAAATTAGAAGCTGGAGGACCTTACTAACAAAAGCTGGGCCATTATCGGAATTAATTTGTTGCGGACAACCAAATCGGGGTATGATGTCATTAACTAGGAACTTAACAACGGTTTTTGGCGTCCTCGTGACGGCAAGGGAAAGCTTCTACCCAGCGAGAGAAATGGTCGGTAAAAACGAGCAAATATTCCTGTAGTTTGCCAATCTTAGGAATATGAGTAAAATCAACTTGCCAGTGAGAAAAAGGTGCAATTGGGGGAGGCAAATTTTGGTGTACTTTGTGTTGGCCCTAAGACAGGTGAGGCAAGTTTTAACAAAGGTAGAACAATGCTGTCTGAGATTCTTTGCGATGAAATGTTTTTGCATTTCAGCCAAAGTGAGCTTAGAACTCCTATGGCCAATGCCGTGAGCTTGAGAGATAAGTAGGGGTAGACTGTTTTCGGGGATACCCACTTTGCCTTGGATGGAATAAAGACCAAACTGGTCAAGGGTAAGATTTTGCTGTTCCCAAAAATGCAGGTCAGTCTGAGTGGCAAATGTTTGCAAATACTGTAGAATTTGACTGTCTGGACAACTCGGAGGTGTGTGGAGAAACATGGGGATGACAGTGGGAGTGGCAGAGGATGCAGTAGTTTTGGCAACCTGGTCTGCTAGGGCATTACCGAGGGAAATCTCATCAGTTCTGTTGGTATGTGCCCTGCAATGGATAATTGCAATTTCGGAAGGAAGTTGGATGGCCTGTAAAAGATTATGAATGAGGGCAGGGTGTGCGATGGATTTCCCATCTGCAGTAACATAACCTCTTTGTTGCCAAATTTTGCCAAAATCATGAACTACCCCAAAAGCGTATCTACTGTCACTGAATATATTAACGGGGCGGTTGGCAAACAAGTGACAGGCCCTGGTGAGTGCTATAAGTTCTGCTGCTTGTGCAGAATTAACAGGGATAGACTTAGTCTCGAGTACAATATTAGGGAGTTGGACAACTGAATATGCTGCTTTGTAGGTGTCATCGGAAGGCCTGGAGCAGGAACCATCAACAAAAACGTTAGTAGCATGTGACAAAGGAGTGTCAGTTGGATAGAGTCGAGGTGAGGTAGAGTAGTGGATAGATTCAACACAGTCATGAGGATCGAGTATAAAAGCATTAGTAGGGTCAGACAGATGTAATAGAGCATGCAGTATGGCAGCAGGCCCTTGAGTGTTGATTGCGTATTTGATCTGTAAATTTGCAGTACCTAATAGAATAACTTCATAGCCACTTAATCTTTGGGAGGTCATGTGTTGGGTGGTAATGTTCTTCAATAGGTGTGTAACCTGATGTGAGGTGTGCAAAATAGTATTGTGGCCTATTGTGACAGACTGTGACAGTTCAACAGCCATAGCACTAGCTGCTAAAGCTCTGAGACACGCCGGCATCCCCTGTACCGGAAGCGGCATTACTTTGGAAAAATAGGCCACAGGACGAAAACTTCCCCCAGATTCTTGAGCACAGACCGCAGCCATGGTTTTACAGGTGTCCTTGACATACAAATGAAAAGGTTTAACATAATTAGGTAAACCAAGCGCAGGTGCTGTAACCAATGTCTGTAGGAGAGAATGAAAAGCATTAGTCATTTGTTCAGTCCATTGTACGTAAGGTGGTGCATCCTTTTTAGTACATTGTCTTAAGATATTGTCAAAGTAAGAACAGTTCGGTATCCATTGATGGCAATAATTGACGATGCCAAGGAAGGACAGCATTTCCTTTGGAGTTTCAGGTTTTTTTATCTTAGTTAGTGCTTGTACTCTCTTTGGGTTTATTTGTCTCTGGCCGTGGGAAAGAATGAATCCCAAATATTCAACAGTCTCAGCCCCCATCTGAGCTTTATATTTAGCAACCTTATGACCCTCTGCTGCCAGATGTTGCAGCAGTGAGGTGGTATCATGGTGGTTAGCTTCCTGGTTTGGACTACACAACAATAAATCATCAACATATTGAAGCAGGACAGAACCATGGCCGGGGGCCCATGACTTAAGGGTATGCTGGAGCACCAGGGAGTAAGCCGCTGGTGAATCCACTAGGCCTTGGGGGAGGTGTTTCCAGGTAAGTTGGAACACCTCAAAAGTAAAAGCCAAAAGTAACTGTGTCTCAGGGTCTACTGGAACCATAAAAAAATGTATTGGATAAATCCAAAACCGTGAACACCAAAGATCACACGGAATGGAGGTAAGAAGAACTGTAATGTCTGGCACAATAGGTGCAATTGGTATAATTAGTGAATTAATAGCTCTTAAATCTTGTACAAATCGAAATTCGTTGTTCTTCTTAGGAACTGGATTGATGAGAGTATTGTAAGGAGACACAACACTAGTGAGGATATCCTGATTAAGGAATATCTGTATTAACAAACGGATACCATCTAACTTTTCCTGTGATGGAGGGTACTGTTTTATGTATACTGGATGTGAGTGTGGTTTAAGTAGTGCTTTGTAAGGTGTACAGTCAACAAAGCCCACATCAAATTTGTCATTAGCCCATACAGACAGAATGGAAGGGTTAGTAAAAAGGTCGTTAGAATTTAGAAAAATAGAGTTAGTTTCGGAAACAAAAATATCTGCAGAAAGGCCCCCATCAGGGGAAATTCTGATGGATTGAAATCCTAACTTGTGGAATAGATCTCTGCCTAACAGATTTTCGGGGCACCCAGGGATGAGTGTAAATGGGTGTGAAATGGTACCGGTAGAGCCTGGGCATACAATAGGTAAAGGCGGTGTTTGTCCACTAGGAATAATAAATCCACTCCTGCAACGTTTAATACAATGTATGGGTCTGCACTGAATGAAGATGAGATGACAGGGAAAAGTGGGGTACAACCTTCAGGGCAGCCCAATGTAGAACCTGGCCAGTTGATGGTGTGTCTGGGAGTGGAATTTGTCGAAGCCTGGGGTTGTGTCTGAGGTGCTTGTGGTTGAAATGTTGGGGCAGGGGCATTAGGGACTGCTTGTTGATTTTGAAAAGTAGGACGCGGCGGCCAGGGGCATTAGCAAGTATATTTTGTAAATCTGTGGGGCTTAAAGGTTTCATTATGAGTTGTTCACCAACAGTAAGAAAAGGATACTGTTTTGTAACTGGATGTTGACCCCCCCTTTTTTTAGGTTCTCTTTTCCTTACCGTCATCTTCAGACGGTCAGGAGTGATATGAACTATTTCATAACCTGCTTGAGTTATTATACCCATATCTTTTTCTAATTCGGGCATTTGGGGTATCTCGATTTTTATCAGTATCTACTGTATCTAAGCCAGATAGGGGGAAGGCCGGCAATGGGTAGGCTGCAGCTTCAATCATACGGGTTGGGGGCAGGGACAGGCATTGGTTGTTGAACCAATGGGGCTGCTTGGACTGGTGCTATAGGGGCAGCTTGGGGTACTATAGGAGCAGAAGCTACAGCAATGCAAATCTTGTCATCCTCCACGGTGTCTGGTTTATGTGTCAAATTGGGGTAGATAGCCATGTAAGGGGGTGGGGTAGTATTAACAGTTTGATCACAGGTTGTAGAGCATTGTGAATTGTGTCGTTTAAATAGTTTTAAAACACCAGTTTTTCGTGGATTGTAGTTCTTAGGGAGGGAAGGTGTCGAGTACCAACCTGGGGCAATCTTAAAACAATTTTACCACCCGGTGTCATATATGTATAATCCCATTTAGGGTCACCTTCTTTCTTCTGAACACACATTTGATAAACTATATTCATATAATATAAATCATTAGCTCCATCACGTGGAAAAGGATTGTCTAGCTCTAAATGTTCACACCAACCTGCAAGATTATCTACCCAGGGGTCAACATAAAATCCTCCAGTAGGACTACATCTATACACATATATGGGGCCGATTCACTAAGCTCGAGTGAAGGATTCGAATGAAAAATACTTCGAATTTCGAAGTATTTTTTGGGTACTTCGACCTTCGACTACGACCTTCGACTTCGATTCGAACGTTTCGAACGAAAAATCGTTCGACTATTCGACCATTCGATAGTCGAAGTACTTTCCCTTTAAAAGAAACTTCGACCCCCTACTTCGGCAGATAAAACCTACCGAAGTCAATGTTAGCCTATGGGGAAGGTCCCCATAGGTTTGCTAACCTTTTTTTGATCGAAGGATTTTCCTTCGATCGTTGGATTAAAATCCTTCGAATTATTCGATTCGAAGGATTTAATCGTTCGATCGAATGAAAAATCCTTCGATCGATCGAACGAACGTTTAGCGCTAAATCCTTCGACTTCGATATTCGAAGTCGAAGGATTTCAATTCGAGGGTCGAATTTCGAAGTATTTTTTACTTCGAAATTCGACCCTTAGTGAATCTGCCCCATACTGTTTGCAAGTCTCATTAAGGAGGGGCGGTGGTAAATTTTTTGAAGTCTTACCACCCATCTTGATTCAAGACAAGTACAGTCTACAAGTAAGATTAGTAAGTATCAAAAAGAGAAAAAGAAGGTATAGGATAGACTAATTAGTGGTGTAATGATTAAATGTAACTCACAGTTTTCCTAACGAGAACTGTTTATTTGTTCTTATATTATAGGCTGACTCTCTGTTCCAGGTTTATTCACCTATTGCCTGGACTCATAAATCTAAACTTTTTGCAGGAAAGATAGCCTCGAACTCTGAACACGCAGAGTTTATACGTCTACGGTGTATAATGGGATAAGAATAGGCCGAAGGAAGAGAAGTGAAATAGAGTCAACAGAAATATTGGTTAATCAATTATGTGGACTATCGAATTCAATAAAAAAAACAAATATCTCAATACCTTAAATTCTTATCAAAGAACGTGTCATGTACGATTGCAACGAAACAGAGAAGCCAGGGCTGAACTGAGATCAAGGTCCCAACAATACCCGTTAGCAACTCGTGATCACTCTTAACGCTGCAACTGTTCACAGATATATTTTAAAACACAAATACACAAATACACAAACAAGACAAGACAATAATACGCATGGAAAGATGAATCAGTCAGTAAGAAATGGTTCCCGTGCACAACCTGAGTATCCCTATTTTACTATACTACCATGGGATCTCTATAACCCGTCTCAACCATACATGAGACAGTCTCAACCATACATGAGACACTTTAAGCTGCTAATCATTCCCTTGTCTCAACCATACATGAGACAGTCTCAACCATACATGAGACACTTATTTAAACTGGTAATCATGCCCTTGTCTCAACCATACATGAGACAGTCTCAACCATACATGAGACACTTATTTAAACTAAGGAATTGGTCAATCGGAAAGAGCCAAAGGTAAGAGAAAACACCGTCAGTTCAGACAGTGATTCTACTTACCTCTGGATTTCCAGCCGTTCCACTTCTGACACCAGAAAACTGTTAGGGCCACTAAACTCCACTGTGCTATCCCTGCACTGTCCTTGCAGCTGCGAGCCGGCTCGTCTTATACTTGATGCAACGGTAAACCATCTGATATCATCTCTCCAGGCGTGCTGATCAGGGAACTTGCAATGAACGACACTGTAGGCTTGTGTGTTGCAAAACAAGTTCAGTTTATTATGGGTAGTACTACAACTTATATAGCATAGTAAACAAAGAGATTCCATTGTGATGTCATACACAATGTGATTACCCTATATTTGGTAATGTTTGAACACCTGAGTGGCTATAGTATGTTTACACAGTCTACAACTTGTGTGTATTTGATAAGAAGCATACTTGTGCAATCAAGTGTTCAGGCAGGAAAAGACATTAGCCCCTTGCAATCCCTTTCAACGGGACGCCACCCATGTGGTTTATCTTCATAGTCTGGGGCCTGTGGCTGCCAGAGCCCCAGCCAAACAAATCACTCCATCCTGAAGTTAACTGAAAGTAGACTGACTGAGCACATGGCAACTTAGCTATATGAAGAAATTACGCAACAGGGACACATCAGGAATCTGCCAGGGCACATTGCATTAGTAACAAAGGACTCACTCCCCCTCCCTTACCCAATTTAGGCCCACCACTTAGCTGGGGGAACATAGCGGAATTTAACCTTGTGGGTTCCTACATAAACATAAAGTAAAAAAAGACCCTCATTTTGTAGGTAGTAATAATTACTATACAGTATGACATTGGTTTTACTTGGGGCTACCAATTATTATTATTATTATGTTCAAAAATGGCCCCTTATTGGAGCTTCCCATAGATTTCCATTGGTCCCTCTCTGTATTTCAAATGAGGGGTAGGTGTGTCCTAACCTACCAGAAGCACAGTAGGAGGGGGATAGCCAATCACAGCCCTGAAGTCACCCATGCAAAGACAGGCTTCAGTTTCCTATCATGTCAGCCTAGCTGCTGATAGGTTCCTGTCCTACAGTGCAGATGCGCTGAGTGCCATTGGCACCCCTGCACAGCCAGAGAAATCACCAGGCAGGAAGTGGAAAAAATAGACAGGTCTCGTTGAGTTTGGGGGGGGATTTTTAAATAAATCAGTCCCAAACACATCATTTTTAAGCACATTCCTTCTATAGTTAGAGGAGCAGATTCTTGTTTTTTATACAATATATCCCCTTTAATAAGCATCATTGTGAATTGCATGAGTCTTTTTAATAGTTAATATGACAAAGTATGGTTTGGGTACTGGAAGAAACAATAACAATTTTGAAAAAACATTTTCCAGCAGTTTAACTTAAAGAAGTAGTTTAAGGTCAAGGTTTTAAATAGAGCAGTATAGCTGACAATGAAAGATTTGATCATTTTGTTTTTAAAGCAAAAATGACAGACCACAACCACAACACCTGAAGGCCAATATATCAACTAGCTTCAACATTTGCATCCATAAGTAAAAGCCAAATGCATAAAGGAATCCCACATCTAGTTCGTATCAGTACATTCAAATTACTGGCAACTGCAGATGTCATGCAGGTGGTTAGTTTCCTAACCGTTTCTTTAACAAAACAAGTGTGAGTGGCCAAACAATGCTAAAGACTGAAATAAAGCTTTGTTTACAGGTGAATCTGAATTTGACATGCATGGTTGCAATTAGAGAACTTAAGAGAGAAGATTGGCTTGAGTAGGGTCAGGTTTTAAACAAGCATGTGCTGGTTAAAGCTGAAGGAAAAGTATACTCATTGGGGGTGCTCAGTGCTGGTGTAGGGAAGTTTTAACATGGGCAACTTCTCCTTGTCTGTCATTGCCCTTTTTGTAGCATTGGTCCCTCCCCCTCCCAAACTGAATCTGTATTGTGTTGTATTTGTTTATATAGTACAAGTATATGCAATGTTTAAAAAGCAGAAACATAAAGGGGTGTACAGTTATTATGAAATAAAGTAGAGTATTAGCATGATGTGGTCCTGCTCCAAAGAATTTACCGTACAATCTATGAGGAATTCAGACACACAGAAACAAAAAGGGAAGAAGAACAAGATCATAAGTCCAGTGCTGAATGGGATGCAATTGCACTGATGATTTTTAATATTAGGTTGGTTTAATTTCCAGTGTTTGGCATCAATATAATGTATATGCCCAATTCTTCAGCCACAAGTTCCAAGATAAGAACCCTGGAACTACTGCCACCTTCTGTCCTCAGCTTTATTTCACACATTTGCAACAGGAGACAGATATATATTTTTTAAATATGTTCCTGCTGTGCTGAGGAATTCTTATAAGACTATTAATGCTAAAGGGGTAATGGAGAGTCCTGTAATCCCCTGCCTTCTAGGATGTTGTTATCACTTCAATAAAAATGTAAATTAATATTAAAGCCCAGCTGGCTGCAGATAGAGGATCTTTTATGGTGAAGTCAAAGCTATAAATAGAAGCAGCTTTAGGAATATTACAGCGGTGGATCTGATCATGTCATGCAAGCTTACCAGCAAAATCTATGCCAACTATCAAGTCAATTTTTTTCAGCTGTTATTACTGTCAGTAGAAATTTGAGATTTTGGGACAAATTTACTAACCATCATTATGGGGTGATCAATTACAATTAATAACTCATGTTTTTTATCTTTTTAAAGAAAATAGATCAATTTGGATCAATTCCACCTGCATAATGAGTATCTTCTACAAAAGGCTTAGCTTTTCAAGATGAACAAAAGTAATATGTTAAAAGCAATGTGAAAATCACAAAGTCAAAGTGGAGAAACACTGAGCTGGGTATAATAAATATAAATGTTCCTCCTATCACTGCATATACTTATTGTTATTTAATAATTATTATTATTGTAGAGTAGCTCTAATAATAATATTACTCCAAATGAATACAAATGAACGTCACCCTAAAATAAACCTTCCACTGTGCATTTCAGCAAAGGTGAGCATTCACGTACAGAGGCTGAAATAATTTGCGGTATATACGTATGTTAGAGGATGTCATCATGTTGGGGATCCATGGCTCAGGAAATTCCAGGACTGACCGTAGGCCCCAGTGATTGTGCTTATAGGGTGTTACGGCAAGTAGTGTAGAGAAGCCTGTAACTGCCAGGACCTACCCCTTAGGTGTAGCAGGAGAGTTATACCAGCTCCGGTCTTCACCAATGCCCTTTTGGGGCCCCGGAACTTTCTGCTGCGATGCAGGCAGGGATCCTACACACAGCCAAGGTAGTTGGAAGCGTGGTACCAAAGGGTCAGGCAAGATCAGAGTCGTATCCAGGCAAGGGTCAGTGGCAGGCAGAAGTCGATAATCAGGCAAGGAGTCAAAACCAAGTAGAGATGCAGGACTATATGGAGGATAACAATGTATAGTTGGTGTGAACACTGAATAGAATCAGCTGCAACAGCCATGTTTAGATGGTTCAAGATATCTTGGACTGGTGAAGAGCATTATTATTCATCAAATGCTTGATGAATTATACACAAAAAAAGATTTATGAGTTCAGTGAATGAGATACACTGGTAAATTTGTGTAGATGAATTTATATAATCCTACAAATTACTAGATTTGCAATATATGCTGCTTTGTTCCCTGTGAGCTGTAAATATTCCGTTGGGTTCCATTTTGGGAAAACTCACTGGTGTCACTGCAATCTGAGATTTTGCTCACCATTTTAATGAGTTCTGATCCATGCATAGGTGGTTATAGAAAATAAAACAAAGCTATCCTGTGTGTGCCCTCCATCATGGTAAAAAGGTAATGACATAGTCTCTAAGTCTCCCATTTTATGTGCATTTAGGTAAGGGTCAAGAAAAAGCTCCAACTATCACCTACCATATAATCTCTACTATCTACTATCATTCTACTATCTTATTTTAGAATATATGTTGTTAAAATATTGACAGTTATTGTCATTGAACTGCTGCTGTTCAGTATTTATTGCCACTAAGTTAGATTCAGTATTCATTGTTGGGATCAAAGCTGTCACAGGATTTGATCCATTAATTACTTTTTTGCAAGCTTGCTAGGCTTACTGTAATGTTTGGAGGAAACAAAAGACATGGGCAGGCAAACAATGAAACAAAAAATATTAATACACATGTAGCGCTATAGTAAATTGAGTGCACCTAACTCTACTATGGGCTTCACTCCTAGTACATTTGCTCCGGATGAGACCTTAAACCTTAGGGAGTGAGCCTTCGCATCGAGGTGGAAGCAGGGTGTAGTGCAACTGTAACTGTAATCAAGGTGCAAAGAATTGGGCGCCAGTGGTTCTTATAACTTAACCAAATAACAGATTTATTGAGCACAGTATACAATCCTCAGTGGAGTGTACATAAATCAGAGCAATGCAGGTTCATACAGTACATTGAATAGGCAGTACTCACAACACCTTTGGTCAGTATGATTCTCCTCAGAGATAGGAACAATATATGCAGCTTTGAGGAGGTACACCCAGTTTTCAGCCTTTTCCCTAAGTGGAACCTGAGGGGAATCTATCTACCCTAGGTCTGTACACTTAGTCCCTACTTCTGGGCAATGAGTACCCTGGGATCTTAATCCCACTACAATCCTCGTAGGAGCCTCAGACTGCTCAGCTAAATAAACTGACTGACTATCACTCCTAGAGTGATCTATAATTGTGAGTAGCCTATTCTTACTAGACCTGACCTGTCTAGGTTCCAACTCGAGCTCTGCCTCCTGCACAGGCTAGAGCCAGCACAAGATGGACACTGAAGTCTGCCTTCAGAGCCTTTTATCCTCTAGCCCAGCCCTCTGCTGGTCACTAGGGGCAACAGCAAGAGTCAACAGTACCCCTCCCAACTGTATTTTAGGACCCATTTAGGTGTCCATAACATGGAGGAACTGCCTGCACAAAATACTAGGGGTGGCTATTCTACACATCCCTACATTCTCCCCCTGGTGAATTCCTTACGTCCCGGCAAGGAACATATTCAATCACAAGGCAAGAATACATTACAACAATAACACATGTATTGCATTTACTGTACGGTTAACATTTCCATAGTAGCCTCTCCATAGGCATACTGGGGAACCATGGTCAACCTGAAAAGAAAGCAGTTTAGGCATATCATGCTAGGAGCCCATTACGAAAAATAAGCAGTTAAGGCACATCTTGCTAGAAACCATTTTGAGAAATATATCTCTATCATAGGACAGTGGACTAAGTCTTCTCACTACTGGAGACTTAGTACATTCATATCAAACACTTTACCAAAAAGTGATACTTAGCCATTACCTTATAACCTCTTCGGGGTCACTCTCCTGAGTATACCCAGGTAACAATGGCATATCTGAAAGAGAACAGCAGCATAGAAAAACATTGGACTGTGCCTTTATTAGTGTCACATCTCATATCATTGTGGCAACACCATAGCATTCATCTTATCATATGACCACTCTTGAGTACTGTCCAGGTACCTTTGGTCAACAACTCTCTGAAAAGAAAGGCACAAGTTAGACATACTGTTTTTTTTCAAATACTTTAGCATTCCAGTCCATAAAAGAACCTGAACCCATAGTCCTTTTGTATATGCACTTAGGAGGGTAAAGGGGAAATGGAATGAACCTACAAACATGTAGGTGTTAACTAAAACAGTCCTTGGACCTAACTCCAAAAGGAGCAAAAGAAGAAAAAATCCTTCCCTGAAGAAAGTTCAGTCACTTTGGAGGGACAGGAAAACAGGTAGCTCACAATAGCTGTAAACAACTCCCATGGAGTATCATCAGTGGAAAACAAACCACCACCCACCAGTAGACTCAAATCTTGTGAAGAAACCTGGCCTTGGTGTCTTCATAGGGAATGTAATATTTGGGATGGGATTTGTCCACCCATTGGCCATCTCCCAAATAGACTTCCAAATTAAAGTACTTGGTGGGGTTGTACTTGCCACAACTTTTCACAGCATTTTGCAGAATGGTGCGGCCATACCACCACTCTTTCTCAATAGAGCGCAGGTACTGCCAATCTTGCTCACGCCTCACCTTGTCAGGGTTTGTGAGGCAACTGTGGTGCATCTTTTCTTAGGATCTCGTCGATCAGCCAATTTTCATAGGATGCAGCCACCTTCTCGTACACCCACAGAGGAGCATAGGGCATAAAGTAACCCCACTTTCTATGGACATGGAAGTTGATTACTCTCTGCACTCTGGAGACAGAAGTAAACACATTCGGATCTGCCCGACCTGGCAGCACCCAAAAATCTTTTTCCTCCTCGGGTCCTATAATGGGAGGAGTAATGAAACTACAAGGCACTTCTGTAGGAGGACCTGGGCCATGCTCAGCTACTGGAGCCCCCTCATATTCTTCCCATCCTGGAGCTGGTCCTAAGGGATTGTCATCAAGAAGAGCAGCAAGTAGGTTCTTTTCCCTCTCTAGGGATATCTTTCCCCACTCGTAGTGGTACAATTCAGCCACTCGAGTGCTCCCTCCTGGCTCACTAGGAGTTTGAGGCACCATCACTTTGGGGCAAACGAATTTGATTGGCTCACTCACCACAGACCTTTTACTTTGGCACAGAATCTGTGCAGGAACTTCCAGTATGGATTCATCAGCACTGTTCACACTGGAGGACATCAACTTATCCAGCAGATCCTCATCATCCTCCAATATTGGAGGGTCTCGAATGGAGGGAGCTATGGGTGCAATCGACCCCAATCGGTTAAAGGAAAACTTCCTCCAGTCCACGTCATGGCCTATGACTGGAATTGAAGTAGGAACAGCATCAGGCCTGCAGGCCACATCAACTTCAGGCGCATGCCACACCCTTTCCAGACAGTCCTCTGGTAGCGGTTCTGTAGCAGGAACACAACAAACGGGGGCCCCTATAGCAGAAGGGGTACACACTTCTCCCCCTGGTGCATCCGACACTGCTGTAGATACAACCAATGGTGTAGGCATCACGGCCGCCAAAACATCACACAAGCCCTCAGGCTTCAACGAAGGGGTAGTGGAGCACACATCTGCCGTCCAACCGGACGGGGTTGTTTCACTGACCGCAGCCGCTGTCACGGCCACATCTCCCTCAAGCGGAACCACTTTGGTTGGGGAGGCACACTCGGAATTGAGTGACTCATCCAATACACCCTCTGGTGTGGGTACAAAGGCCGACCCTAGCGCAGGTTCTGGGAACTTCTCTGGGACAGGTTCTGGTGCGGGGGTCGCAGCCGCTGACACCCCCGGGGCCTCCTCTATCTCTTCGTAGACAAGAATAGTTTTGCCGCTCACCTTGTCCCGTGTCTTCTCCACCAATGGAAGTTGATCAGCCCGGTTAAATGGTCCCATCCATAAGCGGGTCTCGCATTGCGAACTTACGCCATCCGGGTCCTCCAAGGCGTTGGGCGCTTCCATATCACACACGCCACAGGCCGGAATCATCATTCCCTTTTCTCTCGGGGTAAAGGTACCCTGGTACACATACTGCCATTCGGGCTCCACCCGGGTAGGAGCGCACGGCACTGTGTTTTCTTCAGGCACTTGAACCTCCGGTTCAGCAACAGGCTCCGCCATCTGCCCTTTCACATCCGCTAACTCTCGCATGGTTGAAGCAAGATACAAAATGGCTGCGGTACTGTCTTCTGCACTGAGACGCCACGCCATAACCCTAGAGGCACCTCCTCTGTTTGGTCTGACATGCCTCCTTTGTCTCTTTTGCGCGCTCTCCAACTTAACCCTCACTGAGCAGGGTATTGAGGGGGAATGTGACGCAGTACGAATTTCCACATCAGTAACTTCTTCGGAAACTCCCCCTGGTGGATCACTCTCAGCAGGGGCACATTCGGGCATCACATTAACACGGGCCACTTCTATGGCAGGAGAGTTGTCCAGATTCACTGCACACAACTCCGTCGTTAATAAAGTAGTAGTTGAATCCACTTTCAAACATGGAGACACATTAGCACTGGGCCCAGACTCTTCCTGGGGCAAGTTCGCTACACAACCCTGGTCTCCATTGTCAGCTAAGGAGAGGGGAACTACGATTGTAGGAGTGCTCTCTTTTAATAACGCTACCGAACTCTCAGGCTCACACGGTAGCTCAGCAACAGGGACCCCGTATTCTTCCAAGCAGTTCTTGCGGTCAGTGGATTCGGTTAACCCTGTACTCTCCAATCCTGGAGTACAGGCAATCACAACTTCAGCACTCTCTTCCTTTAAGGGAAGCTGAGTTGGCAGGCTTGCATTAACACAGGGGTCACCCGGGTAAATGAGGGGACAGCCCCCTGAGGACAGACCTACAGGATAAATTCTACAAAGTCCTGAATTGTCCCGTAGTTTCTTGGACACCTTATAAAGTAGACTGGAATACCCATTCTCTCTGGAGAGTCTCCTAGCGACCAGCAGAAAATCTTTAAGTCCTAACTCCAACCACTTGCAGTTAATGCCCCCAGCACTGTACTCTATGGGTACCCAATCAACGACAACAGCATCTTGAGGGTTAACATTCTCCCTCGTAGCCCACTCGAATGCCTCCTTAGGGGTTAGTGTGGCTGTCGTAACTGATTTGAAATGGCTGGGCCTCTCAGGTTCAGTCGGTACTACAGGGCAATTGGTCTGCACCTTCCCCCAACTTCGGGCTCTCTTTGCTCCGAGATGACTACACGTACCCTGGGCCCCTGACCATAGCGAAGGATCAGAATAAATAACTGGGCATCCATGATAGTGAACTCTCACTGGACAAATAACATAGGGGGCCGTGCCATAATTTACCTTCACTGGAACCCGATAGAATAATGTGGAATGCCCTGGTTTTCCAGAAGGTTCCTTGGCAACCAACTGAAAACCCTTCAGCTTGGGGTAACGGTTTAACTCCTCGTTAACCACCTGCACATTACAATCCTTGGGCACATATTCCACAGCAAAAACCGGCCTCGGGTCAATGCCTTTGGCAGCAGCCCAGGCAAATATCTCATGTGGCCGTATCATAGACATTTTCTGTTTATGCTCAATATTATACTATTTGACTGCGCCAGAATATTTGAGCGGGAGAGAAGAACCACAGAAGTCTCCCGCCTCTTTCCTGGCCTTTTTCCTATTGAGTCCGCACCTGCAGCGCCTGTCACACTAGGCTGCAGTGCGGTGTTACAGTTTAACCCTTCTCGAGCCCCACGTGCTGGGCGCCAAAATGTAGCGCTATAGTAAATTGAGTGCACCTAACTCTACTATGGGCTTCACTCCTAGTACATTTGCTCCGGATGAGACCTTAAACCTTAGGGAGTGAGCCTTCGCATCGAGGTGGAAGCAGGGTGTAGTGCAACTGTAACTGTAATCAAGGTGCAAAGAATTGGGCGCCAGTGGTTCTTATAACTTAACCAAATAACAGATTTATTGAGCACAGTATACAATCCTCAGTGGAGTGTACATAAATCAGAGCAATGCAGGTTCATACAGTACATTGAATAGGCAGTACTCACAACACCTTTGGTCAGTATGATTCTCCTCAGAGATAGGAACAATACATGCAGCTTTGAGGAGGTACACCCAGTTTTCAGCCTTTTCCCTAAGTGGAACCTGAGGGGAATCTATCTACCCTAGGTCTGTACACTTAGTCCCTACTTCTGGGCAATGAGTACCCTGGGATCTTAATCCCACTACAATCCTCGTAGGAGCCTCAGACTGCTCAGCTAAATAAACTGACTGACTATCACTCCTAGAGTGATCTATAAGTGTGAGTAGCCTATTCTTACTAGACCTGACCTGTCTAGGTTCCAACTCGAGCTCTGCCTCCTGCACAGGCTAGAGCCAGCACAAGATGGACACTGAAGTCTGCCTTCAGAGCCTTTTATCCTCTAGCCCAGCCCTCTGCTGGTCACTAGGGGCAACAGCAAGAGTCAACAGTACCCCTCCCAACTGTATTTTAGGACCCATTTAGGTGTCCATAACATGGAGGAACTGCCTGCACAAAATACTAGGGGTGGCTATTCTACACATTCCCTACACACACAATCCATGAATATCTTGTAAGTTATATCCTTATAAACAGTGAGTTCCGATGTCATCAGTTACAAACGGTGAGTTCTGATGTCATTTCTGTCACATAACTCACTGAAACTTGTGTATTATAATAAATAAAGTACCCCCAGTTGCAAAATATGAGGATATTAGAAGTTACCCTGGAGTTCAACCTCGTGTTTTTTTATGGTCATGAAACTGCTCCGTAACTTATAATATCCTTATAATTTACAAGAGGGGGTACTTTATTCACTATATATATTGCATATAGTGTGCACAGCGTGGGGCAAAGCAAGTACTAAATGATGTTATTGCATGCAGAATGTTTGAAGCTCCATACAACATGGAACAGACAGGGTATCAAGCAACACAGTTACTGTATCACAGTATGTAGAAGAAAAACAACAAATGTAACATTTGTCTCCTTGGGAGAATCCACAAAGCTAAAAGTAATATTGTAAATATTGAGATATAGGTTTCCTACATCTTTGGCTCAGGGACCCGTATATAGCACCATAATGCTCTTCATACATTCAGCTTAAAGGCCACCTTTCAGCTGAAATAGCTAAATTAAATAGCCAACGCTAGCCTGCCTGCATGAGGAGGGTGCTCCTAGTGCAGGCGGATATGTGATGAGGGAGTACCACAAATCACTCATTATGCACATGCATTTGACATATGTCAGAGGCCCATTACACACATGTGTACTATATAATATGGCTGCTTGCACCAGGAACTCCCTCCTAGTGTGGGTGGCCTGGTGCTAGTTAGATGCTAGTAAGGACACTTTTAAAAAAACTAACTGTTGTTTCCTCCAACCAGAGTGGGGTCTCTTTTAGCCTGCACCTTTAGTGGGGAGTCTTTTTCAACAGGTGCCCATTCAACCTCATTATAGCATCTAGATTACAAGTAGAATTCAATGAAGAAGTACAGAAGAAGAATCTGAAGATTGTTGTGGAAGTTTAGAATAGTCATATTAATTAGTATAATGATAACTTACAGTATAGATGTGAATTGGGTTTAGTTTTCCCTATGTACAATATACTGTATATACTTTTGCTGTATGATGCAGACTAAATGGCGTGTTTTTTAAGCAAATTGTAATGAAATACATCATTTCTTTGCAAATAAGAAAATTTGCAGTAACTCCAGGCTAGATTTCTTTTTGAGCTTAGGATACTGTATATACTTGCTAACCTTACAGTAATATATTGTCATTTCCCATGTATCTGAATAGTTTGGGATGTGATACTTGCACAGTATTGACATATTTTAGTTCTGGGTCATGCAAATAAAAAACGTCTCTCATATAATTTCAAGCCTATTGGGTACACCAGAGAGAAAGGGCATGTGCTGTGCTGCTTGCATAAAATTACTATGGTAGCTCTTGGTAGTGATATATATTTATATGTAAAAAAAGAATCAACCACATAACCTAAGGAGAGAAGAGTCTATTGAAAGAAACACTAAACCCAAGCTCTCTTTCTCACTCATGGAAATGCACATGTATAGTCTATAGCATTGCCTAACTAATGGGACACGAGGAAGGCCATGAGGGAAAACAGATTTTGCTCAGAGGGTAAACAGACAGACTAGTATTTAGGAACATCTCTGGCATTTTAACAAGAACAATTTTTGGTATTATTTCATATTTTGAAAGCTTGTCCTCCTTATATTACCCTTTGGCTCGGTTCAAAGAGCACATTTTTTAGTGTCTCTTTTAATACAAGCTGTAAGAATGGTTTTGATTGAATCTCTTGGTTGGATTACAAAATCCTCCTTTCCTAAGGCTATACACATTTTTAAAACTTATCTTGTCTTATAGGACATCTAAAAGAAAAATTGCACGCAATTTTCTTTACAATAAAATCGTTCTGAAACTCTACAACACAAAGAAGGGGTTCAGAGATGCTGTAAAGCTGTAATACCACAAAAAATGCAATAAAGGCATTTTAATTTGAAAAGTTACATGGGACTGTTCTAATATTTGATTGAGATAATGAACTTCTTTATGGAAATCATTTTTCTCCTGTGACTATGAAGATTTTCATTCATCCAGGTCATGCTATAACTAGTATAGGTAAATCTAAAACAACTGGACTCTAAACTCTTCCACTAATCCAATCACAATGGTACATTGGAACTCTTCAGATGTCACCACTTTGAAGAGTTACAATGTGTCATTGTGCTTGGATTAGTGGAACAGTTTATATGCGGAGAACTTCCCATACCAGTCAGTTGCACTGAAGAAGCTGCTCGAATGAGTAGTGAAATGTCTTCTATGATTACTCAGCAAGTCCAGTTGTTTTAGATTTACCTATACGAGATATTTTTCTCCTGTGTTCTAACTGGCTGGTGTCATTCAAGGCATACTGCTACATGAGTGTATCTTAATCAATGGAGATCTAACAGAAGTTGGCGGTGTAAATGTCTCAGCCTTCGTTAGAGAAATGCTACTTTTTTTTGCTGTTGTGTGTGTCCTGTTCACTTTAATAGGAATGCCAATGGAAAATTTGCAAAAGCAAAGATATGTTGATTTACATTCTAAGTTTGCAGGGTGGGGCCCTATGTTGCCATACTCAGGGCCACATCAGGGGGAAAGAGGGGGTAATGTTGTGCTGGGCCCGGAGAAATACATTTTTCAATGGGGTTTGGGCACATTGCAAAAGTTACACAAATTGGGTGTTACATATAAATTTAAGATAAAATTTCACAATTTGGTTAAGTTCTACAAAAACAGCCCTGACTTTACTAGGAACTTAATGGAACTAACATAGAAGCTTAGTCAAATCAGTAAAGGTGCCACACTTACACTGAATCGCCTTTTGAAGCGTCGGGTGCACAGCTGTGTTCCTCTCAGCCAAGGAATATATCCACAGTAAAGCAATAAATCCAGCAGCACTCCGATATGTGATTCAATTGTTTATTCGTGCCATTAGCAAAGCGACATTTCGGGCTATTCCAGCCCTTTATCAAACTTGATCAAGGGTTGGAATAGCCCAAACGGCGCTTTGCTAATGGCACGAATAAACAATTGAATCACATATCGGAGTGCTGCTGGATTTATTGCTTAACATAGAAGCTTAGGTAACTTGTGTATCAAATGCAGGCAGGGTCAAATTCCACTGACCAACAATGAATTAAAAAAACATGAGGTAAATTGCATTGCCCCCAACAAACTGACTGCCATATTAGCACATTCATTTATTAATAATTCTGACTAATTATATGAACTACTATTGACTAATTATTGGGCTCCATAGCAAGATCATCAGCTCCCTAAATGTATGCAATTTACGCATCTCCTGCAAAAAATGTATATAATTTTTTAAATAAGTAAATTAATTAATGGAACTATTTATTTTATATGAACTACTCATTATGGAATAACATCAACTCTATTTCCATTTCTATTGGGATCTATTTACTACATTTTATGAGTCTCTCCTACATAAACTTCTCAGCAGAGGAATGACTCCTCCTCAGAAACGGCGTCAGGGCGACGATCCATCGTGTGGCGCTTGATTTCTCCTCCCTGGCTATTTCCTATAGAAGGCAGGGAGGAGAAATCAAGCACCACACAATGGATCGTTGCCCTGTCGCAGTTTCTGAAAAGGAGCACATGCAGAGAATCGCTAAGTAATTTCTTAATAAAAGCTTTGCAATTTAAAAGTTAAAACTGTCTTGGTGTTTTTTATTCGTAAAAAAAAAACATTTTTTTTTTTAAAATTTTTTTTATTTTACTGGTCCTTTAAATCGCTAGGTATTAAGCCAGGCAAGATTTTCCATTTTGCTAGACTAACTACTATGATTCTCTGCTCATAAGCAGAAACATGTAGTAAAAGCTGTAACCTGAAATTAGGAAAAGCTTTTCATGCTGTTAAAGTGTCTGTAGCTATGGTTCTTTATGCTATTCTTCCTCTTATTATTTTTTTGATCCTTATAAACAATATTTATCCTCCTTGAGATAACCCTCAGTTTATTTCAAGTAGCACATTTGCCCCTTGATTACATTTGTTGGCTGGATTATAAAAGTCTTACATTTTATTTACAACAAAACTGTTCTAGCTGCATTTACTGATTCAGTCTGTTCCTTGGAACTTGCCTCGTATTTATAATGCATCATAAAGCTAACTTCAGTGCTTTGGGTCCCCTGTGAGTATCTATGTACACTTACGCCTGGATATAAATTGGAAGCTAACGCTGCCTTCAAATTATTGTTTAGTTTCAGTTGTTTTATGGTGCAATAAAGTAAGAACTGGGGTTTGAAGGACATGTGAAAATATGTGTGTATAGATGATAAATACTGTAGTTACATATATTGTAACATTTATTCATAGCTAATCTATTTCTTCCTTTATTTTTAGAAATTATATAACTTGCACAAGGTCTTACTGACTAAGATAACAATGTTGCCATATGCCTAATTAAATAAGGACCAGCTGCTTAAATAATAAATAAAATGTGAATAATGAAATGCCCTGCCATATTCATTTATTCATGTCATAGGGCAGGGGTTCTGAGACTAGCATTCCTGGGCTACTCTGAGTAAAGTTAGCCAGGGTCTACCATGAGTTGTATCTACAGTATAATTTTATTTATATAGAGCTACTTGAGAGCGAAGCACTGTACAGCAGAACAATAAATTAATAGAACAAACAGGGGGGTCATTACAATAATAAATACAAAAAAGTACAAAGTACAGTAATAAATACTAATAATTACGATCTTATGCAGCTTCTGGTCAATATATACTGTAATTGTTACACATGTTGTATAGGCATATTAAATGGGGACACCCTTTCCTAGTTTTTTTGTGATAGCATGGCAAGAACCAATGGGCATACCCACTTAAACACTGTTTTACAACCTGATTTGGAGGGCATTGATTTAAGGCAGACTTACTGATGGTGCCTGTTTTGGCTGCACTGACTGGAATCTGAGCTGAATATTTAATTGGACAAGGACGTGTTTGGTTGTAAGTGGGCATGGCTGGACAAAGTGTCCTTTTTATTATTCATGTTATGCTAAGGTCTTGCAGAATTACCACTAATATAAGGTTAAATGGACTTTTATTTCACCAAATAATTTCACAGCATGAATTTCTTTGCTCTTGTCTACACAAATCATGCAAATGATATTCTTGCTCTCTGTTAAAAACGCAATATGGTAAATGAATCACCTGTTTCCTTTTCAACTATGGCTAACATTTCATTTTTTAAAAAGTAAGTTGAAATCTGTTATGCCTAAATATTTGGAAGGGTTTTTTTTTTTTTTACAGAGGATGTATAATTCTCTCCCTGAATCAATCATACAGGCTGATACATTAGATAACTTTAAGAGGGTGTTGGATTGCTTTTTAGCAAGTGAGGGACTAGAAGGTTATGGAAGATAGCTCATAGTACCCAGGGACTAGTCTGATTGCCACTTTGTCAGGAATATATTTTTCCCTCTAAGGCAAATTGGAGAGGCTTCAGATGGTGTATTTTGCCTTCTACTAGATCAACTAGCAGTTAGACAGATGAAAATAGAGTTAAAAGATTTAACTTGATGGACGTGTGTCTTTTTTCAACTTAACTTACTATCTTACTATGCATGTAAAATATTTTGTTATTATTGTTTGATGTTCATCACAGTTGGTTTGTGTGAGTCTGCTACCTATATGTTTTTTTATTCTTGCTACCAAATGCTTTGAAAGGTCTATTGTTAGACTGATGGGAGATTTAGAAGAATACCTATTTTTACTTTGTATTTTATTAATGATATTTTTATGTTAACGCTGAACACCTACCATATGCAGGGGCATTTTATAGCTGCCCTACTATATGCATTTCTCTTATATCATTTATCTATCTATAGAGAGAAACTTTTATCTTATTTATAAACTTTTTATGATTTACATTTTGAATTCCAATTTAATGAGAAAAGGATATGTAATACTTGGATGCTATGGGTTACTAGACCTGGTACAAACTTTGGAACATTTATTATACTCCAGCCAACAGCTATGTATGTACACATCCATCCCACTCAAAAATGATGGTTTAAGCCACAAGTGATTCAGTGCAGATAAATCACTATACAGAATTTTCCATTATAAGTGTCCTACAGCCAAGAACCAAGATCATGCCATTTCATTTAAAAAAATTGCCTCGTATATAACCTGGTCACTTAAAGTTTAAACTGCTTAACCGCACTTATACTATATGGCAAACTAATGTGTGCAGAGAGCAGCTTTTCGCAAAGTTACTGAATTTGCAATATAGTGAAATAGAAATATTTCTGTATTGTATAGTTCATTTTTATACAATCTGCTAGAGAGGAAAAGTAATTTAAAGGAGAAGGAAAGGTTAAAACTAAGTAAGCTTTATCAGAAAGGTCTATGTAACAACAACAATAAGCACTCAAACTAATGCTGCCCTGTGACCACATTCCTTTCCTTCTATTGTGTACACACAGGCTTCTGTATGAGACTTTCCTCTTTCACCCTAAACCTCCATGGGCTTGAGCATGCTCAGTTTGATCCTCTCACCCCCTCCCTTCTCACCCCTCCCTCCCTGCTGTAATATGAGCCCAGAGCTATGAGGTAGCAGGGAGAGACTTTTTTTGACGCGCATCTTTTTTTTTTTTTTTTGACGCACGCCGCCATACAAGTCTATGCAATATCCAACAGACCGCAGCACACTGACACATTGTTTCTGTGAAACTTTTGTGATTTATTGGCTCAGTAGACAAAAAATCCTGTGTACATAATCTCGTATTCATCAATTTAACAATTGGAAAATCTGAGACGCTTGTGTTACCTTTCTTGCAACATTCTATTCCATGACTTCTTTTGCATAAGGTAATGATAGCACTCAGAATTATCCGATTCCCAAACCATTCTTATTACCCTTTAGAAAAAAGAAAAAATTGTTAGTTTTCAAGGAGTAATAAGTGTAAACTTCAACAGTCTACTAACCTACTGATTAATAAATAAAGCAGGCGTGTAATCTCTATTCAATCCTCTAGGCCATATTGTGTCGAGCCTGTGAATCCACTGCATCTCCACTTTGTGTAGCAACATCAGTCTGTCCCCCCCTCTTCTAGGTGGTTCAGCAGAGTCAATTATTTGAAATTTGAGTTGACTTATTGAGTGTTTTGCTTCCTGAAAATGCGCAGGTACAGGTAATGTCGTTAGTCCCTTACGGATAGTGGATTTGTTTCGATATTCTGTCTTTGATTTTTTGGGTCGTTTCACCCACATATAAAAGTCCACACAGACATTTCAATAGATAGATAACATAAGTGGACTCACAGGTGTAATATTGCCTGATGGCGTATTTCTTCCCGAGTGCGGATGAAAAAATGTGTCCCCTTTAATGACTGAGTTACACTGTGTGCAGCTCAGACACGGGAATGTCCCGAATTTTGGCTTCTGTAAAAAACGAGTGTTTGATCATTTATTGCTACCCACATCTGCTCTTATGAGTCTATCCTTAAAGTTTTTTGCTCTTTTATACGCTAACATTGGTGGTGACTGAAAATCAGGCACATCTGGTAGGCATGATTGTAATATATGCCAATGTTTGTGTATAATCTGCCCAATATGTTTGCTAGCCGTACTGAAGTTGCTCAGAAAGGCCAACCTATCTTTTTGTTTATCTCTTGTTTCTCCTTTTATTAGCGCTTCTCTGCTTTTTTGTTGTACTTTGTCTAGACTGGTACTTAAAACCTTTTTGCTGTACCCTCTTTTTGTGAATCTATTTGACATATCCCTCAATTGTGCCTCGCATTCTAAGGGGTCACTGGTGATACGTTTTACCCTCACGAATTGTGACAGTGGAAGTGAGCATTTTAATGTGATGGTATTTTAAGTGGTACCATTTTGACCTCGTGTAAGACAAAACTCAGTAAAGGAAAACCTTTAGTAATAGTCAGGCAATTTATTCATACAGAATACAACATAACAGTTTTGTCTGGGTAAGCTGTTGGAGTAACACACAGAATGTCAGCCAAGGACTTATCAAAGACACACCTCTTGGTCCAGGCGTTATATAGCTTTCAGAAGGCATTTACAGTAATTGTGACAAAAGGGTTCACGGAAATACCATACATAGTCTGACTCCTCCTTGTACAATTAATGTCTAAATGATTTACTTAGTCTTACATGTTATGAAAAGAATGTTGTAACATACTGTGCCTAGCTCCAACGGTCCACAACCTCGCAATCAGCTATTGGCTAACCAAGGCCATTGTGGTATTTCCAGTAATTTGAGCAGCACTTCAGCTAAAAGGGGCCCCATCAGACAGGCTGGCGTTATGTTGACACTCTGGAATTTAAGTAACAGAGTGATGATCTTTTGTTTGTATGGCCTAGTATAAGCTATATGAGTGACCATTGTCCACAGTAGACCATTAGCCCTTATAGTCCATCCTGCCTTGGGCCCTATAGCGTTATGGCGTCATAGAGGGTGGGGGTGACAAATATCAACCCTCTGACACTAGCCATTCGTCCGTTTTAGGATTTAGACCGTTCCAGATATATTTTATAATAACAAATGGTTCTGGGTGAAAGCTAGCAAAATGTAAAAGGTTATTTCTATCTGTGGATTTCCTGTAAAGGCTAGTTTTCAATTTATCACCCTCCCTCGTGATTAGCACGTCCAAAAAACTTAGGGATAATTTATCTGAGATTACAGTAAATTTTAGGGTATCCTCCATCTGATTGAGAAATTGATGGAACAGATCTAGGCTCTCACTGGTGCCTTGCCAGATTAACAGCAAGTCGTCGATATATCTTAGATATAAACGACAATGCCATTTAAAGAGGTGGTTGTTGTAAACAAGGGTGTCTTCCAAAAAGGCCATGTAAAGATTCGCATATGTGGGGGCCACATTACTGCCCATAGCCGTACCCCTCAATTGCATGTAGAACGTGTCCCCAAACAGAAAATAGTTCTGGTGCAACACAACCTCTAATAATGAGAGAAAGAGAGACTTTTGTTCAGCAGTGTATTCCGTAACATTTAAGTGAAACTTAATAGCATTAAGACCAGCATCATGTGTGATAGACGTGTACAGACTGCTAACATCAAAACTGACAAGCAAAATTTCTTGTTCAGGTAATACAACTTCCTCAAGTAATTCAAGTAAATGGGTTCTATCCTTAACATATGATTTAGTATTCTGAACAAGAGGCTGTAATACCTTTTCAAGATAGATTGCCAAGGGAGACAGAAATGAATCTGTGCCCGCTACAATTGGGCGGCCTGGTGGATTGTGGAGATTCTTATGAATTTTTGGTAAAGTATAAAAAACCGGTGTAATGGGTTTCTCCCTAATGAGATAGGTTTTAACATCTTCCCCAATAGTACCGTTCTCCACAGCTGCCAGGACTATATTCATAATGCATTGCTGAATGGATGTTAAGAGATCTGATTCAATTTTTTTGTATACATTTGAATCTGATAATTGTGACATTATCTCATCCATGTAAAGTTCCCTTTTCATCACCACCAAGGCCCCTCCCTTGTCAGCAGGTTTAAATATGAGATTCTCATTATCTTTTAATTCCTGCAGACATTTGCGTTCCTTATAGGAAAGATTTGATTTAACCCCCAACATTGGATTGCGTTTAACCCGTTGTTTTAATTTCTCCACATCATTGTTAACCAATTTTATATAGGCTTCAACCACATTATCCGTAGAGGGGGGTACAAAACTACTTTTATTACGCAAGCCAACCCTTTTAAGCGATAACTCTGAGTGGCCCAGTATTGCTGTATACAGTGTCAGGAAATTCAGGTATCTTTGAAAAATGTCTCTTCAACCTCAAGTTGCGGAAAAATCTCTGTAGGTCTATATCTAAAGAAAATGTGTCACATACACTAGTGGGGCTAAAGGAAAGACCCTTTTGAAGCACTTGTATTTGTAAAGGAGTCAGTACAATGTCAGAAATGTTGTATACTAACGTTTCGCTTGGGTCCTCCATGCTGAGCGTTGCGGTTGCTGCCTTCTCTCTGCTGCTTGATTCTGTTCCTTGGTATAGCCCCGGTTCTTGTTCCAATCGGTTCCGCTTCTTTTTGCCCCTCGGTATCCGTTGCCGGAGTCGGGAGGGCTGTATCCTAAAAAAGAAGACGCTGAGCTGTCTGATGTAGTATCCCCTTCGTGAGGATCAGTTGCGCGCCACTGTGGTTCTTATCTTGCTGGTGCCCGGCGCTGCTGTGCCTCTCCTTGCTGGTCACGTAGGAAGTCTCCTTGCCGGTCACGTGGGGCGTCCCAACGTGCGCTACGTTGCATTCCAGCACTCGCTCCAGTCTGGCTCCACTGATAGACGCTGCCGGCACAATAGTCCTCTGCGTCCCTTTGAAACTTGGATCTCTTTCTCTCCTCAACGATCCTCCGATGCTTTAGGACTGCTTCCTCCGTACGGGTAAAGATTTCTTTCCACTCCACTGGGCGTGCTGTCTGTTTTAATTGTTGTTCCAATTCTGAAATTGAATGCATGCTTTCTGCATGCATTCAATGTTCAAAAGTAGAATATCGAACGAGCATTTGTTAATAATCTGCTCATAACGTTTGACAAAGTCTATATCATCAGAGAAAATGGTGGGCCTTAAATTAACCCTCAAACCTCGCGTTATGCGTTGTGCCTTGTAGTATTCCTTTAAGGTGATGGAGTGAAGGTCAAGACCGGTTAATCTCCTTTTCTCTTTCTCCAACTCTCGGGCTAAATTGTTGCCTGACGGTTCAGTCAAAAATGAGATGTTGCTGTGTTTTAGGCCTAGAATATGGATTGCATCCGCCTCTGTGTAGGCAAAAACAGTAGGTTCTTGTGAATTAGAGCCTGTTTGAGACATTTACTCAATCTTCTGTTCACAGCGGGAGCAGCTCCTGGCAGGACAAATATTCCACACAAGAATGAAGCGCTCACCTCCGTCTCTTTTCCCTTGAGGACCAGGTGCTTAGCAGTCAATTTCCCACTCTGCCATGGGTATCCATCATATACAATATCCAACAGACCGCAGCACACTGACACGTTGTTTCTGTGAAACAGGCTCTAATTCACAAGAGCCTACTGTTTTTGCCTACACAATCCATATTCTAGGCCTAGAACACAGCAACATCTCATTTTTGACTGAACCGTCAGGCAACAATTTAGCCCGAGAGTTGGAGAAAGAGAAAACGAGATTAACCGGTCTTGACCTTCACTCCATCACCTTAAAGGAATACTACAAGGCACAACGCATACTGCGAGGTTTGAGGGTTAATTTAAGGCCCACCATTTTCTCTGATGATATAGACTTTGTCAAACGTTATGAGCAGATTATTAACAAATGCTCATTCGATATTCTACTTTTGAACATTGAATGCATGCAGAAAGCAATACCCAAAGTTAAAGAACGTATTTCAGAATTGGAACAACAATTAAAACAGACAGCACGCCCAGAGGAGTGGAAAGAAATCTTTACCCGTACGGAGGAAGCAGTCCTAAAGCATCGGAGGATCATTGAGGATAGAAAGAGATCAAAGTTTCAAAGGGACGCAGAGGACTATCGTGCCGGCAGCGTCTATCAGTGGAGCCAGACTGGAGCGAGTGCTGGAACGCAACGTAGCGCACGTTGGGACGCCCCACGTGACCGGCAAGGAGACTTCCTACATGACCGGCAAGGAGAGGCACAGCAGCGCCGTGCACCAGCAAAAAAAGAACCACAGTGGCGCGCAACTGATCTTCACGAAGGGGATACTACATCAGCCAGCTCAGCGTCTTCTTTTTTAGGATACAGCCCTCCCGACTCCGGCAACGGATACCGAGGGGCAAAAAGAAGCGGAACCGATTGGAACAAGAACCGGGGCTATACCAAGGAACAGAATCAAGCAGCAGAGAGAAGGCAGCAACTGCAATGCTCAGCATGGAGGACCCAAGCGAAACGTTAGTATACAACATTTCTGACATTGTACTGACTCCTTTACAAATACAAGTGCTTCAAAAGGGTCTTTCCTTTAGCCCCACTAGTGTATGTGACACATTTTCTTTAGATATAGACCTACAGAGATTTTTCCGCAACTTGAGGTTGAAGAGACATTTTTCAAAGATACCTGCATTTCCTGACACTGTATACAGCAATGGGGGATTGGGCCACTCACAGTTATCGCTTAAAAGGGTTGGCTTGCGTAATGAAAGTAGTTTTGTCTTTCTCTCATTATTAGAGGTTGTGTTGCACCAGAACTATTTTTTGTTTGGGGACACGTTCTACATGCAATTGAGGGGTACGGCTATGGGCAGTAATGTGGCCCCCACATATGCGAATCTTTACATGGCCCTTTTGGAAGACACCCTTGTTTACAACAACCACCTCTTTAAATCGCATTGTCGTTTATATCTAAGATATATCGACGACTTGCTGTTAATCTGGCAAGGCACCAGTGAGAGCCTAGATCTGTTCCATCAATTTCTCAATCAGATGGAGGATACCCTGAAATTTACTGTAATCTCAGATAAATTATCCCTAAGTTTTTTGGACGTGCTAATCACGAGGGAGGGTGATAAATTGAAAACTAGCCTTTACAGGAAATCCACAGATAGAAATAACCTTTTACATTTTGCTAGCTTTCACCCAGAACCATTAAAATGCTCACTTCCACTGTCACAATTCGTGAGGGTAAAACGTATCACCAGTGACCTCTTAGAATGCGAGGCACAATTGAGGGATATGTCAAATAGATTCACAAAAAGAGGGTACAGCAAAAAGGTTTTAAGTACCAGTCTAGACAAACTACAACAAAAAAGCAGAGAAGCGCTAATAAAAGGAGAAACAAGAGATAAACAAAAAGATAGGTTGGCCTTTCTGAGCAACTTCAGTACGGCTAGCAAACATATTGGGCAGATTATACGCAAACATTGGCATATATTACAATCATGCCTACCAGATGTGCCTGATTTTCAGTCACCACCAATGTTAGCGTATAAAAGAGCAAAAAACTTTAAGGATAGACTCATAAGAGCAGATGTGGGTAGCAATAAACTATCAAACACTCGTTTTTTACAGAAGCCAAAATTCGGGACATTCCCGTGTCTGAGCTGCACACCGTGTAACTCAGTCATTAAAGGGGACACATTTTTTCATCTGCACTCGGGCAAGAAATACGCCATCAGGCAATATTACACCTGTGAGTCCACTTATGTTATCTATCTATTGAAATGTCCATGTGGACTTTTATATGTGGGTGAAACGACCCAAAAAATCAAAGACAGAATATCGAAACACAAATCCACTATCCGTAAGGGACTAACGACATTACCTGTACCTGCGCATTTTCAGGAAGCAAAACACTCAATAAGTCAACTCAAATTTCAAATAATTGACTCTGCTGAACCACCTAGAAGAGGGGGGGACAGACTAATGCTGCTACACAAACTGGAGATGCAGTGGATTCACAGGCTCGACACAATATGGCCTAGAGGATTGAATAGAGATTACACTCCTGCTTTATTTATTAATCAGTAGGTTAGTAGACTGTTGAAGTTTACACTTATTACTCCTTGAAAACTAAAAAAATTTTCTTTTTTCTAAAGGGTAATAAGAATGGTTTGGGAATCGGATAATTCTGAGTGCTATCATTACCTTATGCAAAAGAAGTCATGGAATAGAATGTTGCAAGAAAGGTAACACAAGCGTCTCAGATTTTCCAATTGTTAAATTGATGAATACGAGATTATGCACACAGGATTATGTTTAACAAGGGATTGACTGCTGGCATTCCAGCGGAATGAACAAACAAAAAAATTTTTTTCAAAAAATTTTTTTTAAATAAATAAATACATTTTTTTATTTTTCGTTTTTTTTAGTTTTTTTAATTAATTGAAATTTTTAGCACAAATAATATATATTTTTCTATATGACATCAGTTTGATGCACTTACTTATGTTACTCATGAATATGGGCACTGAACACAATGGTTACTGATAATCTGATTGTTATACACCATATGTATCAAAAATGTGATTTATTGTAATTTATGTTCCCACCCACCACTTCCCCTGACCTTTCCCCGCCCTCTTTGTTCACTATTTAACACAGAGTAATGAATGTAACTACATGCTTGATAAAGGGTCCTGTGAGACTCGAAACGTTGCATTTTTTGTCTACTGAGCCAATAAATCACAAAAGTTTCACAGAAACAACGTTTCAGTGTGCTGCGGTCTGTTGGATATTTTATATGATTGATACCCATGGCAGAGTGGGAAATTGACTGCTAAGCACCTGGTCCTCAAGGGAAAAGAGACAGAGGTGAGCGCTTCATTCTTGTGTGCCATACAAGTCTATGGGCATCATTTTTGCGGCGAAACAAGGGGAAAAAATTTGCCCATCCCTAATAAAAAATGTAAAATGTTTTGGAAAACTTAAAATCACGGTGAATCAAAGTTTCACTGTAATTCTAGTGGGTGATTTATCAACATTCAAATTTTAGCTTTTTTTGTGATAAAACTCCTAAATTCCAGTTATGCTTTCAAAACATGAATGTACTATGCAAGAAAAATTTGAATGTAAAATTTCAGCTACTAAAAGTTGCGAGTTCATGTTAAAGTCAACGAGACTTTAAAGCCTTTTTTCAATGCAAGTTTTTTAAAATTTTTGACTTACTGAACATAAGAAATAGAGTACAAATTCAAGGTATTCTTGTTATTTTTCACAGTTTAAATCATTTGCAAATATTTGTATTTTTTTTTTTTAAATAATAATTTTTGGAAGTTCAGAAAAACCCTAACATTACATATATTCAAATTTTGATAGATAGGCCTTCAAGTGTCTGGTTTATTTTTACACTTTTATTGAAATTAAGGTTTAATGTATTATGCTTTGTTATTGTATGCAGAATTGTTGGACATTATAAAGATCACTGACCCTTTGAAAAGATGATTTTTATTATTGAAAACTAATGCAATATTGAAGCCCTTGGCATGGGATATGTCTGAAAGAAGAACCCATTTGTCTGTGACAGATTTGAAGAATAACAGTTTGCTGATACTCTGTGTGAAACAATAATGGGATTTAATCAGCAGCACATCTCTTTTGCTTTGCTTCAATAATGCCTTGTAGTAAAAGGTGAAATTGTCCATTCAAGGTTGTAGGCTTTACAGTAGCTAAACCTGTCTTGGATAATTGTCAATAATAGATACCACCACTTTACCTATTATGTGCCTGATCAATATTCTTCAATGTTCTATTTATAAGGTTCTGTAGTTGTAATCAGCTGGTAATTAAGTATGTAGTTATGTATGTATTGGCACATTTGGCTTTAAGATAGCATTGACAACTATTTGTTCACATGTGATAAGGATGTTCATGTAAAATTAACAAATCATTTATTACTTTTATAATTTTTCCATGGTTTCCAAAATATTTTTAAAATATCACAGAGAAACAGGTATGCTAGTACAGTAACAATTTCTAGAAGCATCTGTATTTGCATTGTATGTATGTATATTATAACTTACGTATATAGTGCCTACTTATGTATGCTAGGTTTGCTAACTGTCTGGTTTTGACCCTGACAGACGGATTTCAGTCAAAACTGCCTGCCTGGCTTTTCAAATTAGGAAATCTGAATAGGACTACCACTGATTGACATGGTGATCAACCAATTGGCAATTGCCACATTATAGCCCCACCCATGATGTCAGCAGACATCCCCCCTACATAAGCAGCACTGCCCAGTGACATCACTGCATTGCCAGCCTGCCGGTAGTCCTTAGAAAGAAAAGGTGGCAACCCAAATGCATGCATTGCTGTACAGCACAACAATAAATTAATAGATCAAACAGGATGTAATTACAATAATAAAAAGTACAGATACAGTAAAGATGAATAGCTCAGTGTCAAAGAACAAGAGGACAGAGGTCCCTGTCCTGTAGAACTTACAATCTAAGTGGGAGGGTAAGTTACAGGCCCAAATAGGAGGTATTAAAGAGATACCAACATCAGAAATTAAACCTTAAATCTATTATAACATTGTCTTTGCGTGCTATTTTGCCATAAAAGTATTTGCACAATGCTTTTACCTATCTGATTTCCCATGTTCCTCAAAGAAGAGACTGCCATATTTGTGCAGAGTAGTCTGTTAGCATTAGAAACTCTAACAGATTGAGAAGGGACAATCAGGTTTGCAAAACAGTCAGGTTTAGGAACTTACAACAGCAGACGTATCAGCAAAAAATTATAAAACATGACTGATAGGTAACGTTTATTGTACAGTAATAGGGGGCTATTTATTTTCCTAAATTTCCTAAAAAAATTGAATGAAAATTGTACTGTAGGGACCTATAGGATCTACATTCCCTATAGAGTTAATCCCATACCTTTCCTTGTAGTTCTCTTATCCTTTGTTATTGGGCACAAGCCCTTGCAACAGTTTAAGTGTAACCACCTCATCTATTGGACAAACAGTGTAATGACACGCCCCTGCCACACTGCTATATAGTGTTGTTTAGGGAGTGGCCTCTTCCTCTGTGGCTCCTGATCCTGTGCTTCCCATTGAGCCTGGGATGACCATAGGCCCAGTAAAGCCATTTACCCCAAAGGGACCTGTACCTTTGGAGATCTAAGTCAGGACCAGGCAACCCGTGAATGAGGAACAGCTAGCATAGTAAGCTCCTGTAATAGACTCTCTAGGAGAGTGAGACAGAGAGGTTTAACAGTAAGAGCAGTTGTCGCTCCAACAAGGATTTGTAGAAGGGAGTAGCTCCCACAAGGCCTGTTTGCCTTTAGAGCAGGGAACTCAGTTGACAGGCATCTAGGTTAGCAAAGGACTGCCTGTACCCTACCTGATTGATCCCGATCCCCTCACTGGCAACGTTGGTTAAAGGAGAAGCTATTACCCCTGTCTGCTGATATTTTATGCTCTGATCTGACTGTGTGGGCCACTCTGTCCACTGTGGTTCCATCTGCTGTATCCTACAAGTATTGTGAGTAAACCTGAGGTCATTTGCATTTGGCATTATAAACCTGTTCACCTGTTTTACTATCCAAGAACCTCCTTGCGTCCAACTTATCTACTTTTACACTAACTAGCCTGTGGGTTGTAGTTTTACAACATCTTAAAGGGGAAGCTTCCATTTGGCGAAGGCTTTGCGCTGGGTGTAGATTCACAATGTAACCCATTGTCACTTCCTAGCTGGACACCCTTAACTATATTTGTGCTGAATAGCCCAAGAAAGCGTTACATTCTGGTGCCCAACGTGGGGCTCCGCCCTAAATCCAGGCTATATTTTGTGTTTTTGTGCTTTAGTGTAATTGTGCACTGTTTCTTTAAATTTTGCTGACAGGTTGCCGGACCCGATAGGCAAAAGGCAGTCCCGTGTGCAGTTTCTATTTTTAGTGTAGCGCATAGTAAGGCCGTGGGTTCGGGCTTGGAGGTTTTTCCCGCTACCCTTTTTCGCCTGCGCCACTAAAATCCCCGCCAGACGAAACTTCGCTGACTTTTTTCCAGAAAACCTAAATTTTTGGGGATTTTCAACCAAAGTCAGCCAGAAACCCTTGAAAATCATGAAGGCAAATAACATCTTCCAGTTGTAAAAGGGACATCTGCCATTGACTTTTACATGACTTAGATTTTAGTTGGAGTATTTTCAGATTTTAATTATTAGCAGCTTTGGAGCATAATAAATATTGAGAAATTCAAGGTTTTTTTCCACTTAAAAATTTGACCAGAAACAATTGAGACTTAACAAATAGTCCCCATGTGCTGCAGGTTACAGTGGGTGACACTGCCATTTAAGTTTTCCCAATTCAGGTGTGTCAGGAGTTAGTCTTTGAGTTTAGTTCTGAAGAGACTGAGGGAAGATTTTTTTTCAAATGTAAAGAGCTGCTACAGTATAATGGCATCTCAGATAGAAGTCCCAGAAGTCAATATCACTTTTCTACACAGATTCTACATCTTTTACATACTTATATATGACTACCGTATCAGGGCAGCCATCAGGGGGTTATAGGTGGCATAGTGCCATTAATGAGGCCCCGAAGTATGGCACAGGGAATCCTACATTCTGCATTTGCAAAGGGCCCCAGTGTAAAAGGATACACATGTAAGCAAAATAGGCGTAGAGTTTTGCATGAAACTTTAAATGCCTTTATGTAGTGAAATATACATTTTAAATGATTGCGAATTGCACTCTTACATAAATACAGGATTTAATTTATGATGACATACAGTGTTCTAATTCCCATTGCTACTATTCATTCTTTTTACAGGGAGATGCTGCTCTCTGTCGCTCTGGGCCAAGTGTTATCCTTACTCATTTGTGGCATCAGACTTACCAGCAAGTACTTGTCAGAGGATTTTCATGCCAACACACCACTCTTCCAGAGTTTCCTTAATTATATCTTACTGTTCTTGGTGTACACCACTACACTGGCTGTAAGACAAGGTAAGCTGTGATCTCACTAAATATGAATGTAAGCATCGCTAATACAGTATAAAATATAAATTAGATTAACATTGAAGATATTCTTGTGCTATTTTGTGAGCTGATCAGTCTTTGATAAGCTCACCAGAGTTAGCTCTACTTGATTCAAGATATGAAATAACTGGCAAATAGAAGCTAGCTTTTGTTCAGCAATTAAATAAGTTTGAGGATAAGTTTGACCAATGTTAATTGGTACATCATTTTGTTAGGCCCACATAGAAGCTTATATAGGCCTACATGATAGCATTTTCACTAATACCTAGGCATATTTTGGCCACAATGTTGTCTAATGCTTACAGTGTGCATAGTCACTGTTGTTTTCTACTATAAGTTGTTTATAAATATTTTCAAGGAGAAGATTTTCTTAACCCCCCCAGAATTACCAGACACAAGTAAATTGTGAGGTAAGTGGGGCCTAGCTTGAATCCTTTAAAGGGATCTTTATTGCATAATTAAAGGAAATGCCATGATCAGCAACCTTCCAATAAGAACGTTTGTTGGTGGGTTTCCTACCAAGTGTCCAAGTGTGGATTGGCTGTCAATGGCCAACAAGAAAATATGAAAAAGCCTTTTCTTCCTGCAACGTAGTATTGCTGGAGTTTTTATTTGATTTTAGTAGTAGTGGACTTATAGTCCTGGCTGTAAAAACACGCATTTGTTGAGGAACTTCAAGAACCAGAGACAACTTGAGGTAAAAAGATGCAGTTTATTTGACACTAGCTCAGTGGATTCTAGACTCACAAAGTCAGAACCATGAACAAAGATTCGTTTTTATAAACTTGGAAACATATGACATAAAGACTTACTACCATAGAAGAACATTACCATTGCTAGAGCAGAGATATATCGCTTCACAGCACAGAAAAACTGCCCATTTAACCAATCAGAGGGGGGGGGGGGGCTCTTCGGGGAATCTGCATACACAGAGTTTTATTCTTTCTCACATGCATAAATCTTTTGTTACCTGACTATGTCACTAAGCCTGAGCCATGCTTGAGTTAAGCTCCATATTTGTCTGTCCATATATTTTGATGTAAACACTACCTGTGCCTGCCTCCTCACCCATCCATTGATGGACTTGATGGCCACCTAATCTTTTTAAATTGTTATTGTTTTTTTACATACAGATTTCATACAAATGCAAAAGAAGGCAAATGACATATAATAAACAGGCATTGATCAGCAGTTTAAGTCTAAGGGTGCATGCAGTTGATCACTAGTATGATCGCAGTAGCTAGATTTTCAAGGCTGGCTTAATCTTAATAACTCTTTCCACTGTGCCTTTTGGTTGTTGGGAGTTCTGTGGACTTTGCTTCTCTTATCAGGGAAGCATGAGTGAACATGTTGACCTGACAAAGCTTAGAGAGCCTCATGCCGATAGATTCCTACTCCATATTTCCCTACTCTACTATGTCGTTGCTAGGTTTCAGAGTTCTAGCTTTATTCCTGTATGTTGTTATATAGCAGACTATTATTATTTATGAGAAACTGTCATATAACAGCTCATGACAAATGTAAACATCAATCTCCTTTCACCTTTTTAACTAATGCTGTTATGCCAAATATCTCTATAAGTTTGGGGTTGCATTGCACAAACACTATATGGACAAAAATATCTGGACACATTTGTAGCCAAAAGTATCTATACACACTCTATCCAAAATGGCCTGTTCTCAGTTTGAACACTTACTACTGAGTTCCAAACTTTATCTGGGATCAGTGTCAGCATAAGAACTATTCATAGGGAGTGTGGGTTTTTATGGGTGATTAGGGGCAAACCTAACATTACCATGTGCATAGTTTGGGCTAGGTCCACTGATTCTACTGAGAACCCCTAGTCCGACACTGTCAGTGTCTATTGGAAAGCCTTCCCAGAAGAGTCAAGTCAGTTTAGAGCAGCAAAGGAACAACCAACTTCATAGTTTAGGAACAAGATGGTGGACAGGTAGGTGCATGAATGTATTTGTGCATATAGTATAGTTCAAAGTATTCTCCATAAGAATGGTATTTTGGATACAAAATGGCTGCTCTAACTACAGTATATAAAACCCTGCTGTGTAGCGGTGAGCAACACTACTGTGTGACAAGCTGTTTTTGCTTAATGTTTGGCTGTTTACTATACCATGTCAAGGCATGAGACAAGGCAGTGAACAAGAAAATGCTGCCCTTAATCTTATTTTTCTTTATTTATATAGCGCCAATATTTGCTGAAGAACTTTAAAGAGATTATACTTCCTTCATAGCAGTATCTGTCCCATTGGAGCTTACAGATTAATTCACTTTCACATTTGAACAAACTAAGGTCAGTTTTATCAGGAACCAATTAACCAACCTGTATCTTTTCGGAGTGCTGGAGGAACCCAGAGGACACTGCACAGAGACAGAGAGAGCATTCAAACTTCTGCACATTGTGCCCTAGCTGGAATGGAACCTAGGACATTAGTGCTGTAAGGCAGTGACTAGGACTGAATTAGCAAAAATTGTACCGCCTTTTACACACCACTACTCTTAAACTAATCACTGGGATTGTGTAGTAACTGTGTTTCTCATCTCACACTACTGACAGATCTCCTGTTTATTAAACCATTGCGGTTCACAGATTCCTGTCTGATGTGAATGTGATGAGAATATTAATGTTCATCTCTTTTAACTGCAATGCCTGCAGGGATGAGGTAAATCAAGGAAGCCCATTAGTTTTCTCAATAGCTCCAGTTTCCTTTAGCATAATAGTAATATTAATAATGTGAAACATTTATTTATTATTGCTCAACAAGGTGCAGAGGTGCAAAGTGCATTTGTTTTTTTGCACTCCCCCCTGGTTGTCACTATATATATATATCTATATATATATATCTATATATATATATATATATATATATATATATATATATATATATATATATATATATAATCCAGTAAATGGACCCGCACTCGTTCATATTTAGTGAAATAAATGTGTCTTTATTCACAGGTTCATTTCCAACGTTTCGGTCATTTCTAACGTTTCGGTTTTTGAAAAAGGTCCCCGAGAGGACCGAAACGTTGGAAATGAACCTGTGAATAAAGACACATTTATTTCACTAAATATGAACGAGTGCGGGTCCATTTACTGGATTGTATTATCAAACTTTGACCAACGCACCACTATCGACTGAATTATATCCGGAAGGAGTGCGTTCACTGTACCGACATAATATATATATATATATATATATATATATATATATATATATATATATATATAGAAACCCAGGCAGATCTCTGCACTCCCTTCAGGGCAATCAGGACCGGGTGCTGCAGCAGCGCTTCTCATACATCAAATCCACAGTTGTAAGCAGCGCACACCGGAGTTTAAAAAATTTGTTTCTTTATTTATCAAAAGATTAAAACCATAGTCGCAAGGATCGACGTTTCGGTCAGGATCTAAGACCGTTATCAAGATCCAGAATCACATGTTGAGGTACAATTTATAGTCAAATTTACATAATTAATTGAACACAGGGAATCAGAAGATACACCCACTGACAAGAATAATCAAGATATGCAAATCCGTATCACAGAGTATCCAAACTACCTCTTATCTCTCTGTGTATCATTATCTTAATAACAAAGTATCTGTCTAATCTGGCAACATTGCAACAAAGTTAACTTATATCAATAAACACATCAGAACAGAGAATAATGGATACATTCAAAAAGTATTTTATCTTTGTGTGAGGAAGCATGTAAGGGACAGTTGTTCATTAAGCCCATATGGTGCCATTGTATTAAGTTTATTGATCCAAAAACATTCCCTCTGTAAGAGCATTTTGGATCTGTCACCACCCCTTTTAGGGGGAGGTATATGATCAATGCCTATGTATTTAAAAGTGGGTAAATGATGCCCCTTTTCTAAGAAATGTTTCGCCACAGGTTTCAATGATTTATTGTCTCTGAACGCAGTGCTGATAGCGGATCTATGACCATCCATTCTGAGACGCAAAGTTTGATCGGTCTTACCAACATAAGAGAGACCGCACGGGCAGGTAATCAGGTAAATAACATGTGTTGTGGTGCAGGTGATATGTGACCTAATGGAAAATCTTTTACCCGTATGGAGATGCACAAAACTTTGTCCTGGCGACATATATCGGCATGATGTACAACTGGGGCATCTGTAGCAACCCAACCAGCAAATCACGTAAATTAGCGCCCCTCTTATACGCCATCAGTGGGGATTTAGACACAGGCAGCTTTAGACTCTTATCAGCTTGCAAAATATTCCAATTTTTATATACCACATCACGAATAGGTCCAGATACACCTGTAAACTGAGAAGCAAAAACCAATCGCTGTGTGTCCTGACCTCTATGTCCCAAGCCTTGGACATTACGTCTTGCTATAAATAATGCCCGTTTAAGTAGTCGCCTAGGGTATCCTCTCGCTAGAAATCTCCCCTCCATCTCACACAGTTGTGCCTTCACTGATTCTGCAGTAGAATTGTTTCGTAATACCCGACAAAATTAGGAAATAGGTAAAGATAACTTTGTGGAACTGGGATGTTGACTATTGAAATGTAATAAAGTATTGCGATCTGTTGTTTTACGATAAAGGGAATACTCTAGCTTCTGACCCTTTCGTGTTATCTCTAAATCAAGGAATTGTACAGAACAACTACTGGTGGTGGCAGTGAATTTTACTGGGCCGTCAAGATTGTTCAACTGAATCACCATTTCATCAAAAGATGTCGTATCACCACGCCAAATAATCAGGATATCGTCGATGTAGCGACGAAAGAACAGTATCTGGGGATTAAATTGAGAAAATATATTGTTCTGTTCAAATTGATGCATGAACAAATTTGCATATGCAGGTGCCATGGCCGCTCCCGTCGCGGTCCCCGACACCTGCATATAGTATTCAGCATATAGTGAATAAAGTACCCCCTTTTGTAAAATATAAGGATATTATAAGTTACCGAGGAGTTTCATGACCATATAAAAACACGAGGCTGAAGGTCATGGAACTCCTCGGTAACTTCCAATATCCTCATATTTTGCAACTGTGGGTACTTTATTTATTATAATACACAAGTTTCAGTGAGTCATGTGACAGAAATTACATCAGAACTCACCGTTTATAACTGATGAAATCAGAACTCACTCAACTCGCCCGCTGCTGCTCTTCAAATGCGTTGCCTTTCCCTTAGTGTGCGTGCGGCGCGCACTTCCGTGTTATGTAGGTGCATTAGCGCTGGCGTGATGATGTCAGCGCGCAAAGGCACGAAATTTAAAAGTATTAAAGGGGTATTTTACTGTTTTTTCATTGCCCATGATAGGATTGTTATCCTGGTGCTTCTTAGCCTTGTGCTTTCTGTTCCTGTATCCAAATCTTGTTTGTTGATCCGTGTTTGACCCTGCCTGTATTCTGATTACTCTGAACTCTGAATATTGACCCAGCCTGAACTTTGACCACTCTTTTGCCTGATCCCATCTGTCTGATTGATACCCGGTTTTGACCCATGCCTGCCTGACGATTCTGTTATCCGCCTGCCTCGACCCAGCCTGTCTGACCATCCGCTTGCCTTGTCCTTTGTACCGTGACCTTCGGCCTAAAGAATCTGCTAAACAGCCATTCCCCTTCGCCAGCCAGAAAATCTCGCCTTGCACCCCTCGTTAAGTCCAGGTGGCACCCAAGTAAGCTGTACACTGTAGGACTGAATCATTCAAAAAGTCATACATTTTATCTTTTATGATGTATTTCTCCTTGAGAGAAGGACAAGTGTTTGTAAAGAATTAATAGGAGTTATTTTGCTTACTTGCACTTCTCTTCTTATTGCATTTTTCAATCTGTTTTTATTAAGTTTTGTGCTCCATTATCAAAAAATCAAATGAAAAAGAAATATAGTGGTGGGTAGAACCGCCTTGAGATGAAGTTGATGAGATTTCAGTGTCTTGTATTATAATATACATTAAAGACCGATTTTATGTTGCCGGTTAGGAGTTAGAGAAGAGTTATGGAGTATCTGGAGGGACATTTCTTGGTACTGAAGATAGAGTGAAATTTTCATTATGTGAATTTGTAAGTTTAGGATCTCTGTATGGGGAGTTCAGCAGTCCAAGCAATGTTTTTTCTGTTATGAAGTGTTGAGTTTTATATAAAGTCTGTGGACTGAATTGTTTTTCTATCGTTTCTTATTTGATGGAAATTATTTTCCTTGCCTTTCTCTGTAAGATATCATATGATGTGTGTAGTGTAGTATAATGCATGTATCAAGAGGGATATATGTTAAGCTGAACAGGGTAATTTTTTCCTTTATTTTCTTGCGTTAAAAGCTTGCTGCATTTTTACATTATACAATTAAGGCCTATTCTTTTGTGTCAGCAAATAGGGCTTCTGGCCATTTCC
This sequence comes from Xenopus laevis, assembly GCF_017654675.1. Taxonomy (NCBI): domain Eukaryota; kingdom Metazoa; phylum Chordata; class Amphibia; order Anura; family Pipidae; genus Xenopus; species Xenopus laevis. Next base: position 57,853,662 of record NC_054380.1, read on the forward strand.
CATGTATGGTAGCTCTATGCAGGGCCAGCATTAGAAATCACGGGGCCCTGTACAACAAAACACCACACACAAGTTATAAAAAGCTATTGATGGTCAGTGCCCCCTTATAAGTTAAAAAAAACTGTGGCACCAAGGCCCCCATAAAAAAAAAAATTTTTTTTAAAAATTGGTGGTCAGGGCCCCCCTACAAGTTAAAAAAAAATTGCCGCAAGGGCCCCCCCTAAAAGTAAAAAAATAATTGGTTCACCAGAAAATATTTTTTAAAAAAAAAACATTGGCGCCAGGGCACCCCTTACAAGTTAAAAAATTTTTGGGGCCCCGGAGAATATGTTTAAAAAAAAACATTGGTGGCAGGGGCCTGTAGAGTATTAAAATAATACATTGGTGGCCAGGGGATTAAAAAAAAAAAACATTTCTCTTTTCACCGTTTCAGGACTTCAGCTTCAGGCACCTCAGCTGTTCGGCTTTTCGGTAATGAAGAAACGGCACGGCTTCGGCGCAGTTAAGGGGGGCCCGTCTTTTTGAAAAGTGCAGCACAGGAGTACCCCCTGTGCCCCCCTGATGGCGGCCCTGACTCTACGTATTAAAGGGATTCTGTCATGATTGTTATGATTTTGTTTTTATTTCTAAATTACACTGTTTACACTGCAAATAGTTCACTCTACCATATAAAATTAATTTCCAGAACCAGCAAGTATTTATTTTTTATTTCATATAGTAAGAGGAGAGTACTCCAAGGTAGCAATATGCTGTGAAAATATTTATTCAGGACTAATACACAACATGTTTCGGGTCTTACATACCCTTTTTCAAGTTCACTTGAAAAAGGGTATGTGCTCTCCTCTTACTATATAAAATAATCGAAAGCTGTAACCTGGAAGAGGATTAGATGCATTCATAGCAAACTAAGGCGGAAAACTTCTGTGTTTAATTTATATATTTTTTTAGTTGTAATATTGGTGTGTAGGCAGCCATCTCAGGTCATTTTGCCTGGTCATGTGCTTTAAGAAAGAGCCAGAACTTTAGGATGGAACTGCTTTCTGGCATAATGTTGTTTCTCCTACTCAATGTAACTAAATGTGTCGCAGTGGCACCTGGATTTTACAATTGAGTGCTTTTCTCAGATCTACCAGGGAGCTGTTATGTTGTGTCAGGGAACTTCTATCTGGTTACTTTCCCATTGTTCTGTTATTAGGCTTTCATTGTGCAATCAACATGTTGCTTACCAACCTCTTGGATGTTACTCCCAGTGGCCTCGAAGCAGGTGCTTATTTTGTAATTTTTGGCTTGCCGCAAGTTTTGCTTTTTAAAAAACATGTGTACTGCCAAACATAGCCTTCTGTAGGCTGTCAGTCCACATAAGAGCTATCAAATGCCCAATCACAGCACTAATTTTGCATCAACCAGAAACATTTCATGTTGCATTGCCCCCTGGCTTTTTCTATACCAATGTTGCTCAGTCATGGATAAAAAAGATCAGGGACATTTAGTATGTCAGTGATTGTGTTAGCAGCTTTACCAAAAGCATTACCAGTTACCATAACTCTCTATACTTTTTAATTACACCCACATCATTTCAGAGTTCATTTGCATCTCACAGTACCAGTATGCCAGTGACACTACCATCCTTCTAAAATCCACAGGAATACCTCACCAGTTTAGTAGCCCTACATTTATGAGCATCTCCCTCATTCCCCAAGCTTGTTCCACTAAATTTTCACCTAAACTGCCAGACCTAATTTCTCAAGAAATCTTTCTTTGTAGTTTGTTTGTCTGTCTGTCTTTTTTGTTTATTAGCTAAATCTGTAGGAAGCTACAACAGGGCATGCACACAGACATATTACTGACCACTAAACAATCATTCAAAGGCTCGCACAGTTGTGCTTGCAAGATCTAACAGTTGAGTGGAGACAGAAATAAAATAGATGCTATAAATGTCACAGAGTTGTGTAAATAAGGTTTTTAACTGAGTTCTCTGTCTATGACTTTTCCGAGGCCAGGCTAAACAGATTTTAACAGATAAGCTGCAGAAACAGAACAAAGAGAAACTTCCGAGACAAAGTGCATCTTGTACAGACTGCAATTTTCCATTCTACACAAAGATATTTTTAATGTAAGTCAGGATTCTGAAGTGGCCACTCCAAGGCTTTTATTTTCTTTTTAAGAAACCGCAGTGCAGCATTTACCTTGGGCTCTGGGTCATTGTCTTGCTGAAAGGTGAAGTTTGATTTTACTTTTAAGACTTTGGTTGATTGAATCAGGCTTTTCCCTTTGACTTAGATCAGGAAGTTTTATTATTATTTAATATAAGCAGAACTTTTGTGTGAGCCAGAATGTCACGGCCGGCACCCAACACCAGAACAAGTGCTCGAATCCTGGTTCTGAGCTAAGCTTCACCAGTGGTGTGACCACCTTTGAGCTTCGGGAGGAGCCCTCAGCCTAATCGGGTGCCACCTGGTCTTACGAGAGGTTCAAGCAAGTGTTCTGGCAGGCAATGGGGCACGGCTGGTAGCTAGAGTCTTTGGGACCGAGGATCACGGTAACAGACAAGGATAAGGCAGAAGGATCGTCAGACAGGCTGGGTCGTGGCAGGCAGAAAGCAAGGGTCGTCAGGCAGGCAAGGGTCAAAACCGGGTATCAAGCAGGAAGGGTACAAGCAGAAGAGTAGTCGGATATCAGGCACAGGTCAGGATACAGAATTCAGGATGGTCAAGGTACAGGCTGGGTCAAACACGGATAATCAGATTCAAACAGGCAAAATAGCACAAGGCTTCAGAACAGAGCACCAGAAACAAGTTCTATCACGGGCAGTTTGCTGGGAGTGGAAGTGGCCTATTTATACCCTGTTTGGACGCCAAGGTTTTCGCGCCAAAATCGACGCACACGCGTCAGGATCGACGCGCGCGCGTCCGCGTCAAAATAAAGGAAACGAGACGCGGGCGCGCGCGTCCTAAGGAGGCAAGATGGTGGAACCACGAGGCGGGCGTCCCCGCGGCCGGCGTGGCGGGCGTCCCCGCGGCCGACTTACAGCACCCCCAATCCCAGGTAAAACAGATTTCCTTACATTACCCCCCTCTCTAGGGGGGGACACCGGACCCCCAGGCTTCCCAGGAAACTTTAAATGGAACTGCTTCCTAAGACGATCAGCCTTGATGTCATCAACTGAGACCCAGGAGTTCTCCTCAGGACCGAATCCTTTCCACCTAGTGAGGTACTGGAGTTTGTTACGTACCATTCGGGAATCAAGGAACTCCTGGATCTCAAATTCAGGCTGACCGTCAACTTGCACTGGAGGGGGAACAGAAGTAAGGCGAGTATTAGCGGCAGGTTTAAGTAAAGAAACATGAAAAGAATCAGAAATCTTGAAATTAACAGGCAATTTAAGGCGAACAGACGAAGGGTTGATAACAGTAGTGATGGGGTAAGGACCAATGAAACGGGGACCCAGCTTAAGGGAAGGAACCTTTAGCTTGATGTTTTTGGTAGAGAGCCACACCAAGTCTCCCACTTTATACTGGGGTGCTTCTCTACGTCTTTTATCAGCAGCCCTTTTCTGAGCAGAAGTAGCAGTAGACAAGGAATCATGTACCTGGGACCAAATCAAGGAAAATTGTTCGACAGAGGAATTAGCGGAAGGGACAGAAGAACCAGAATTAGAGAAGGAAAAGGCTTTTGGGTGTAACCCATTAACAACAAAAAATGGAGACTCCCCAGTGGAGGAGTGGGTAGCGTTATTGTAGGCAAATTCTGCCCAGGGTAACAGTTCTGCCCAGGAAGATTGATTTTCGGACACAAAACATCTTAAAAATTGCTCTAAAGACTGGTTCACTCTTTCGGTTTGCCCATTGGTTTGTGGGTGATAGGCGGTTGAAAAAGAAAGATCGATCCCCACTAACGAGCAAAATGCGCGCCAGAACTTAGAGATAAATTGAACACCTCTGTCTGAAACAATATTACTGGGAAACCCATGCAACTTAAATATATGTTGAATAAAAAGTTCGGACAAAGTTTTGGCAGATGGGAGGTGGGGAAGAGCAATAAAATGACCCATCTTACTGAATCTATCCACCACCACCCAAATTACTGTTTTCCCCTGGGACACAGGCAACTCCACAATAAAATCCATAGAAAGATGGGTCCATGGTCTTTCAGGAATAGGGAGGGGAATCAGTAACCCTTGGGACAAATTTCTAGAAGACTTGGAGCGTTGGCAGACAGGACAAGAATCCACAAAAGATTTAACATCTTGTTTACAGGTCGGCCACCAAGCACTTCGAGTAAGTAATGAAATAGTTTTACTTACACCAGGATGTCCTGCCATCTTGGAATCATGAACCTCTCTTAGAACCTGTTCTCTAAGATCTTCAGGAACAAAAAATCTCCCAACAGGAGTGTTAGAGGGAGCGTCTGTCTGAACAGGGGATAACAAAGAAGAGAGGTCAGATTCCAAAGTAGCCACAATGACTTCACCCGGAATAATTGTACTACAGTCATCAGTTTCAGAATATATTGAGTCAAAGCTTCTGGAAAGAGCATCTGCCTTGACGTTCTTTGTACCAGGCCTAAACGTCAAGGTAAAGTTAAACCTAGAAAAGAACAAAGCCCACCTTGCCTGTCTGGGATTTAGACGCTTTGCTGACTCAATATACAACAGATTTTTATGGTCAGTGTAGACCGTAACCTGGTGTTTAGCCCCTTCTAATAGATGCCGCCATTCTTCAAAGGCCCACTTGACAGCTAATAGTTCTCTATTCCCTATGTCATAATTTGCCTCTGCAGGAAGAAATTTTCTAGAGAAAAATGCACAGGGATGTAACCTATTAGTAGTCGGGTGCCTTTGAGAGAGAATTGCCCCTGCTCCCACCTCAGAAGCATCTACCTCAACTATAAAAGGTAGTGTTGTATCGGGATGGCGGAGGATTGGGGCAGAACTAAACTCCCTTTTGAGGAACTCGAAAGCTTGGATAGCTTCCGGAGGCCACATACTGGGGTCAGCACCTTTTTTAGTAAGATTTGTGATAGGAGCCACAATAAGAGAAAAATTTTTAATGAATTGCCTATAATAGTTGGCAAAACCTAGGAACCTTTGGGTTGCACGTAAAGAATATGGTTGGGTCCACTCCAGGACAGCTCTTACTTTGTCTGGATCCATTTCGAGACCCTTGGAAGAAATATTAAATCCCAAGAACTGTACGGAAGCAACCTCAAAAATACATTTTTCCAATTTTGCATACAGGTTATTAGCTCTAAGCCTACGCAATACCTCACAAACATGAAGACGATGATCAGACAGATTGGCAGAGAAGATGAGGATGTCATCTAGGTAGACCACTACGTATATCCCCAGCAGGTCCCGAAAGATGTCATTGACAAACTCCTGAAACACTGCTGGGGCGTTACATAGACCAAACGGCATAACAAGGTACTCGTAGTGGCCATCCCTAGTATTAAAAGCCGTTTTCCACTCATCCCCCTCCCTGATCCGAATGAGGTTATAGGCACCCCTCAAGTCAAGCTTGGAGAAGATCTTAGCATCCTTGACCTGGTCAAATAGTTCGGAGATTAATGGTAAGGGGTAGCGATTTTTTACAGTGATTTTGTTAAGCCCCCTGTAATCAATACAGGGGCGTAAACCACCGTCTTTCTTACCCACAAAAAAGAACCCTGCCCCCGCAGGGGAACAGGAGGGCCTAATGAAGCCCCTGTCAAGATTTTCTTGTATATACTCTTTCATTGCCTGGGCTTCGGGCAATGAAAGAGGGTAGGTTCTACCACGTGGAGGAATTGACCCAGGAACTAAATCAATAGGACAGTCATACTGCCGATGCGGAGGTAAGGTCTCAGCTGCTTTTTTGGAGAAAACATCAGAAAAAACAGAATATGCTGTGGGTAACCCCTCAAAAGAAGTAGTGGCTACTACAGAGGGAAAACAAACCCCACTACATCCTGTACCCCATTGAGTCACCCCCTTAGAAACCCAGTCTATCAGAGGGTTATGCCTCTGGAGCCATGGTAAACCAAGAATAAGAGGAGAGGAAGCTCCCTCAATGAGGTATAGAGCTATCTCCTCACAGTGTAGATCATTTGCACACATGGAAAGATTTGTGGTCTTTTGGGAAACCACCCCTGATCCCAAGGGTCTTTTATCGACAGCCAGAATTCTCAAAGGAGGATTGAGGGCAACCAAAGGAATTTTATTTTTAGCAGCGAATGCTGCGTCCAAGAAATTACCCTCCGCCCCAGAATCAATGAAGGCTGACAATTTAACAGTGCCCGTAGGCCAGGTTAATTTAACAGATAATAGGACCTTGGAGGCAGATTGGGGAGAGGAAACGCCTGCACCCAAATGGAGCTCCCCTTCTCCATTTAGGCTAGAGCGTTTCCCGGCCTCTTGGAACATTGATTGAGGAAGTGACCCTTCTCCCCACAATACAAACACAACCCAAGAGACCGCCTCCGTGCCTTTTCCTCAGGAGAGAGGTGAAAGATGCCCAGCTGCATAGGCTCCTCCTGAGGTTGAGACACAGAGGGGTTTGACAACTTAGCACTAAAATTATGCTTATACAAAGAAGAAGTACCCTGTTCCTCCCGATTTTCCCTCTGTCTCCTATCTACCTGGATAACCAGAGACATAAGGTCATCCAGACTGGTAGATAGGGGGTAATTGACCAGGCTGTCTTTGACAGATTTGGCTAGACCGATGCGAAACTGGCTCCTTAGAGCTGCATCGTTCCAGCCAGTCTCCACCGCCCACCTACGAAACTCTGTGCAGTAAATTTCCACCTCCCGTTTACCCTGGCGTAGTTTGCGAATAGCGGAATCGGCCGAAGAGGCGCGATCCGGGTCATCGTAAAGAATGGCCATAGAGCGGAAGAAAATATCTAAAGAGAAACGGGCAGGGTCGGTGGCTGGCAATCTAAGTGCCCAGACTTGGGGGTCACCCACTAATAGGGTCATTACGAACCTGACCTTTTCCTCGTCAGAGGGAAATGAGTGGGGGAAAAAGCTGAGGTACAGCTTACAGGCTTCTTGAAAAACAAAAAACTGGGTTCTGTCCCCACCAAACTTGGCCGGAAATGCAATCTTGGGTTCCTGAGGTCTGAATACAGCACCCCTATCAGGCAGGGAACCCACTGAAGGAGTAGGAACAGAACTGGCTGGCTGCTGCGAGGGTTCCAGCTGGCGTGTTAGGTTATGAAACCCCTGGAGTAGATAGTTCTGCTTTTGCTCCTGCTCCTCCATGCGTTCCAGCAGCGTAGTTAGCAACAGCTCGGAAGAAGATGGAAGTGGAGCAGCGGCAGCAGCTTCGGTGTGATCGTCGTCCTCCATGGCCCGTGATAATGTCACGGCCGGCACCCAACACCAGAACAAGTGCTCGAATCCTGGTTCTGAGCTAAGCTTCACCAGTGGTGTGACCACCTTTGAGCTTCGGGAGGAGCCCTCAGCCTAATCGGGTGCCACCTGGTCTTACGAGAGGTTCAAGCAAGTGTTCTGGCAGGCAATGGGGCACGGCTGGTAGCTAGAGTCTTTGGGACCGAGGATCACGGTAACAGACAAGGATAAGGCAGAAGGATCGTCAGACAGGCTGGGTCGTGGCAGGCAGAAAGCAAGGGTCGTCAGGCAGGCAAGGGTCAAAACCGGGTATCAAGCAGGAAGGGTACAAGCAGAAGAGTAGTCGGATATCAGGCACAGGTCAGGATACAGAATTCAGGATGGTCAAGGTACAGGCTGGGTCAAACACGGATAATCAGATTCAAACAGGCAAAATAGCACAAGGCTTCAGAACAGAGCACCAGAAACAAGTTCTATCACGGGCAGTTTGCTGGGAGTGGAAGTGGCCTATTTATACCCTGTTTGGACGCCAAGGTTTTCGCGCCAAAATCGACGCACACGCGTCAGGATCGACGCGCGCGCGTCCGCGTCAAAATAAAGGAAACGAGACGCGGGCGCGCGCGTCCTAAGGAGGCAAGATGGTGGAACCACGAGGCGGGCGTCCCCGCGGCCGGCGTGGCGGGCGTCCCCGCGGCCGACTTACAGCACCCCCAATCCCAGGTAAAACAGATTTCCTTACACAGAATTTGTCTCAAACCAGCCAGACTGTCAATTGCTTGTCATATTCAACACTTACTTCAACACTTATGGGGGAGTTGGCTTTTTCAAGAAAAAGAAATAGCAAAAAACGCTACCGCACGGTTTGTCTTTAGAGATAATTACTACAACGGTGTTAGTACCACACTTTGGCCAAAATATGTAAGCTCACAATTTCTTTCTCTCTTTTTCAAGAAAAATGCAATGAAAATTAAAAATTAATGGGACAATGAGATTCTCACTGACATGCAACTTTTTTCCAGTGAAAAAACATGCGCAGGAGCATTTTGTTCAGTTTTTTTCTCAAAAAAATAGCATTCCAGAAAAAAGTCACACGAGTTTTGTCTGCATTTTTGAACACTTGACCTATGTTCATTTCTAGAAGGTAACTGAACTGATAAATATGACAGGATGTATCTATAGTAGTACAGTAAGTCAAATCAACTCAATTTATTCTGAATTGAAAGAGCCAGTCGGATGACTAGCGAAACATCTTTTAGGAGAAGATAATGCATCTTCTGTCATACCACTCTTCAAAACTGACATTTAGAGGCATATTGATCAACAGTCTCATTTTAGTGGTTTGAGAGGTTTTTGAAACCACAACTTAACACACTTTCTCTAAAATAAGGACTACCATGGAATTTATTAAAAAAGATGAATTCAAAAACCATTTATTAAATATGAATACCTCTAAACCCTTAAAATTAAAGTTTTTCAGAATTTATTAAAAAAGGTCCAATAGAATCAGGGTAACTCACACTGACGTCTATAGCATCGCAACAACTTTTACCTGGTGAATTTTTGTATTTAAGGGTTTTGTCGTTTTGGGGGCAGATTTATCATTTATTTTTTATAAACCCCTATTTATTATTTATAAACCCTCGAATTCGACCCTCGAAGTTAAATCCTTTGAATTCAAATACCAAATTCGAAGGATTCAGCGCAAATGCTTCGATCGAACGATCTAATAAAAATCATTTGATCGAACGGTAGAATCCTTCGAATCGAACGATTCAAAAGATTTTAAGCGTTCAGTCGAAGGATTTTTATTCGATCAAAAAAAGCTTAGAAAAGTGCTGGAGAAGGTCCCCATAGACATTACACCTAGGTAGATTTAAAGTGGCGAAGTATGAAGTCGAAGTATTTTTTAAAGAGACAGTACTTCGAAGAAGAAGAGACTGGAATATGATTAGGAGAGGTCCTAAATAGAAAGACAAGTAATAAAAATTAGCAATAACATTTGTAGATTCACATAGCAGATGGGGTCAGTGACCCCCATTTGAATGCTGAAAAAAGTAAGAAAAATATTGAAAAACTATAACAAAAAAAATAATGAAAACCAAATAAAAAGTTGCTTACAACTGGCTATTCTATAACATACTATAAGTTAACCTTAAGGTGAACCACCCCTTTGCTGTACAATTGATCAATTCCATACCATTATTAGGTGCATAGGCAGAAACTCAAGGGCATTTTGCACTCCGATTTATGAATGATATGTTGGCATGGTTCTGTTGCCTTTGATAATGAGAACATATATTGCTGCAGTTCAGATTTTGGTAAGCCTCTAAAAATACCCAAAACTGTCCCCCTATCTGATCCCCTCTATCTTAAAACTTGCTGTGAAGTTGTGCAACACAGGACAGGATGACTGTCAAAGGCCATCCATATATATTCTCTAAAATAGCTTTTGATTTCCCTAAATTATAGCTTATAAGGGTGCACAGCCCAGGATTTAACCAGTGTCTTTTTGAGACAATAAAAACTTTTACTTTTTATAATCATCTCAAGAATGCTCAGCAGGATATTATATGTCTTTGAAATATTTTTATACCTTCTGATCTGTGGCGAGCTCCTTTGGTCTTGCTGCTTACTGATCTTTGAGAATTGCTACAGTTTTATATACATTAGTATATACTGTATGTAGGCACCAAAGCCAGTTTGGGTAAATAAAGCAGTTTTGTAAATAAAGCAAACATTTAAATAGGATAATAAAGGTTTTTTTTTTTTATCAGAGGATGGTCCTCATTATGGTTGACATCTTTCTATTGGATGAATTCCAGAAGGGGTGGGGGCAGAACAGGTGATTTGGAGAGGTGGTGCCATGATGTCAGGGGCAGGTTTATGATATTATGATGCAACCCTAGTCCAGAACTGTCCTAAGCACAAGTGCTAGATCACTAAGCAACATTAGGACCCAAAAACAGAGCACTTATGCCCAGGACTGCAGTTTTTGCAGACTGTGCTCTGCACCTTGCACTGGATTAGAAGTCACAATAGACAGGTTGTAAGTACAGGGATTCCAAAGTCTTGGGTTGTTGGTGCTCCTCAGGTTACATGTCTGAATTCTGCTCAAGGTAGCTGATGTGTGGCCCAACCTTCAATACCCCCAAATGCTGGCATAACTGCAAACATGTGAGTATTATTGTTAACTTTGCACCCATTTTTTCTACCTTGCACCTTTTCTGAAGCTTAGCAATGAAGCCTAATTTTGGCTTGTTGTAGTGGCAAAGGCACTAAATTCTTAGAAATAAACATGTTCTTTAAGCTAATTAAATGCTATTGCATGTTTAATAATGCTGCAGAATAGATCAGTACTGTAAAAATAGTGGGCATTAGCAAAACACACGCACATGTTATCATAAATTACACCAAATAAAAAAAAGAGCACTTGAGTAAGGGGTGCCTCCCTGGAAATGTGATAAGTTGCTCATTCTAATTAACAAAGAGTGCTTCTTGGAAATAAGTTTCCAAAGAAAGTATATTTATTGTTTGTTTTGTAGAGCACTACCAAGTAGTTCAGATAACATATTTTCTTGCACACTTTTTTGATTAAAGAGGAGAATTGAATTAATTCTCACCTGTCTCTTGCTTATTTTCTTGAAGGCTGTTGGTACTTGGCCTCACTGCTTTTAGGTTTTGCTCAGGATGTAGTGCCAAATCTCTATGTTGTACTGATGACCTCCATCTAAGGCTTTTCTCTGTAAATAAGCAATTTTTTTTATTTTGTTATCACAGCACATTTTCCTTTAGTGCTTAAACATACAAACACCCTAGAAGCCTGTACACCAATATGTCTTTAGAAGTAAATGCATATGCACTATTTAACAATATTTGTGTAATATTTAGCATTTGGATTCATTAGAACAAATCCTATCATTAAGTAAAGGGCTACCTTGCTACAGCGGAGTGGAATCTGGCACAAGGTACAGAGCACAGCAAAACACATGGGCACAAATGCGCAGTTGACAGTGGTGCAAGTTTGAGCCCCTTTAGAACATTTGTTGTAATGCCTATGGAATTAAAGTAAATAAACCCCATACTGATAACCTTTTATCTTTTAACAAGGAGTTACTCACTGTTATAAAGATACACTTTAAACAGACCACAATTACAGTACTTAATAAGCTTAAAATACAGTGTAGTGCAATTAAATATTGACTAAATACATGTATTTTAGGGAACTAACATCTTGGGAGACCTTGCAGCTATATTCATTATTTTAATAGGCCCATCTGAGAGAATTGTAAATGTGGATTTAAAAGTACTCTTTCATTTAATATTAAAGTGCTTAGTGCCTTTTTTGTAGACACATATTCTTACTTGATACTGTTTTGAGATTCAAGGAACAAAATTGCTAGTAAATGGACCCATGCAGGCTTATTTATTAATGGTCGGATTTTTGTGGTTTTTGAGGTTTTTGAAACCACGATTAACTCACAAACTCTAAAACCAAAAACGTAATGAAATTTATTAAAAGATCCAAGCTGAAAAACACGAATGGGAAAAGTCACAGGCTACACCTTTTTCGACTTGTAGCACAATAACTACAACTTTTTCATATTGTAGCACTAAAGTCAGTGTCAAAACACCTGAAAACCTTTAGGACCTCAAATCAAAAAAAATCTTCCAGTTGTACAAGGGATATCTGCAACTGACTTTTGCATGATTTCTACAGTTGTTAGCTGTAGTATTTTTGGATTCAGAATTGTCTCATTTTTGTTACATGTTAAATGCCAGAAAAGTCACGCTTATTTGGATTTTTGGTGTCAAAAAGCCTGACTTGAAAAAAAAACTTGCGGTTTAGTAAATCAGCACTATAGTTTGGAAAAGAACATGCTTTAGATATTCATAGCACTAAGAATGACAGTGTAGAAGGGCTTCTTAGTGTATTTATAGACATGGGATCAGCAAGCTGGATAAGCAAGCGAACTTAAAATAAAATAAACACACAGAGACCAAAGCTTAGTGGAGAATGTGGCCGCAGCTTGATTTATTATTTTCTTTCCAAACCTATATATATAACATAAACTATGAACCTAGCCAGCAAGGAATACTAAAATCTTCCCGCTGCCTATATCTTTTTCTCTTAGCTCCTGCTTGATGCTTGGCCAGGAGGATTGATCCTCAAAAACATAACAAACTTAAACAAACCTCTCCAAGCTGCGTCAATATATATAAATTATATATATATATATATATATATATAAACCATACAAAAAAAGCCGCACTCCTAGGTCTTTTGTAGAAAAAAAAAGGAAAAAATTTATTAATTCAACGTTTCGGCAACCACACGTGTGCCGTCTTCAGGAAGGTGAACAATACAAAATGGTGATCGTGCTTATAAAGGGGTTAAAATGGCGCCAATTAGTCATAGATGACGTCATCACTGGGTGTCAAACTTGTCAAAAATCCCATCAGTGTAAGGAATATTACAGTCAGGCTCCTACTATTCGCATAGGAGCGTATGTGTTAATGTGACAAAGTAAAACAAGGTGGCCAAAACATAGTGACAAAACGAACATTCTGTCTAGTGAATCCATCATCAGTGAACATCAATAGCGATGTCAGTGCCTTGGTGTGAATAAAAGCAAGGAAGACATATAGCATACAGGATACGTTTGCTCCATTAATCCAGCGAGTATGTGGGAAAGTGCACTTACCCCAGCAGGATCCAGAGAGGAAGATGCGATCGCACTTGTCGCCCCTTGTCAGCACTGCGCGCCCCAGACATACGCTGCTCGTAACCTTTTCTCCTTACCGCATCAACGGCCTGGCCTCTCGCATCAACGTGTTAATCCCCTGCTCCTGCGTATGTTGAGCTCCGCCCCCCTTCACCAAGGGAACCGGACGCTGAACCGCTGGGCTGGGTATTCACCTGCTCGTGCAAGTATTGAGCTCCGCCCCCCTTCACTAGGGGAACCGGACGTTCACTAGCTGGGTAAGGTAATGTCGGAGACTGAGGAGGGACACTTAATTGTAGCAGCATAATGCTGCAAGTAGTATTATTCAACATAGAACCCCCTGGCAGCACATAGACGGGTATCACCTCCCATCTTGCCCTGCATCAGACAAGGAACTACATAAACCATCAGGACTTCACAACCTTAACTGCATCAACTCCTTGCTCCTTATACCTGTCCCAGTCATGTCACGAAATCCGCAGTGGCACGGAGGACCAGGCTGTACATGTATGTCCGTCAGCAAGATGTATGAACAGCACCAGAGCGCACAGTGTGCCGTGGGCTGCTTCCTTCCCATCCCCTACTGGATCCTGTCTAGGGTTCCCAAGTGTCTGGAGGAAACAAAAAAAGAAGAAAAAAAAGAAGAACAACATTCTTTGTTATATATATGTACACACACAAGTGTATCCAACAGGGGAATGTGTAGTTAATCCATTATGTAGCAATTTTCAGGAAGGAAAGGATACTCTTCACGGGGCAACAATGTTACAACATTGGTCAATTCGTGACAGCAGTAGGTTCAAAAAGCCCCAAGATAACAATCAATCCCATTCAGAATGTCTGTAAAATGAGTAAATCACCCCCCATTTTTTTGTTCAAAAGGAGGAATAGGGGAATAAAAAGAGTATGAAAATCCGCATTTAGATACAGTCCAAGTTATCCAATTAATAGAATGGTGACATGGGCAATGTCTCATTAAGCCCTTTCGGAGCTAACGTGTCCAGCCTGAAGATCCATTGTGACTCCCTCTGTAATAAGATTAATTCTCTATTACCTCCCCTGCGTGGGACAGGCACATGATCAATGATCATGTGTCGAAACTGTGGTAGAGAATGCTTAGATTTAAGCCAATGCCTTGCAACTGGTTGATCCGCTTTACCGGATGCAAGTGCCAGCCGTATCGCACTTCTGTGGTTGTTCATCCTCTCCCTATACGTGGTCCCGGCTTTGCCCACGTAATGGAGGCCACAGGGGCACCAAGCTATATAAACCACATGATCCGAGGTGCAAGTTAGCCTAAATCTAATGTCCAATTTAACCCCGGTCCTGGGATGTGAAAAGTGAGTACCCTGCAGCATCCCGCTACAGGTCAGGCAACCGGCGCATTTGTAACATCCTTTCTTAAGTGGCCTCTCCAGCCAGGTAGCCCCTGTTTTTGCAGATTCAAAAAGATCTTTAGTCACTAAAAGATCCCCCAAATTTCGTCCTCGTTTGTAGGCTAATAGTGGTGTTTTATCAGCAAAAGGTAAGTTTTGATCTGCCTGTATGATCTCCCACCGATTCCGCAAGGATTTTTTCATCTCCCCACTTAATTCTGTCCATTGTGTTGAAAAAATCAAATCAGGAGGGGCCTTCTTTGTGTTCACGTCAGGGTTCAATAAAAGATCTTGGGTCATTAATTCCGCTCTCTGTCTCTGTTCGTTCACTAATGCACGGTTATAACCCCTCGACACAAATTGGTCGGACAGAGTAGTGAGTTGTAGTTGTGCTGTACTTTCATCGGAGTTATTCCTAATTACACGTAAGAACTGTGAATACAGGACCCCCCGGGACATGTGTGTAGGATGGTGTGATTGTGCCTGTATAAGACTATTTCTGTCGGTGGGTTTCTTAAACAGAGTGGTACCCAGACCCTCTCCTTGTTTAAATATAGTCACATCTAAATAGTCAATTGTCTCTTTGTCATAAGATAAGGTCAATTTTATGGGAGAATTTTCTTTGTTTAAAGATTCGTGAAAGTCAATCAGTTCCCGTTCTGTGCCCCTCCAAATCAATAACAGGTCGTCGATATACCGTTTATAGAAAAGAAGTCTGTCACCCCCTTTGGGTAGAAGCACTGTCCTCTCGAACTTGTCCATAAATAAGTTCGCAAATGAGGGGGCTACATTAGACCCCATCGCGGTCCCGGCTATCTGAAGAAAAAATTTGTCATTAAACATGAAATAATTGTGAGACAATATCAGATCCAAAAGGGCTATCAAAAATTCCACTGGGGGGCCATCTTTATGTGTTTTGATCAGGGCTTCCCTACATGTTGCTATCCCTGCTTCATGGGGGATGACAGTATATAAACTTGATACATCCATGGTTGCCAATATGCTGTCAGGAGGTACCTTCAGTCCCTTCAGCATGGTTAATAAATGCGTGGTATCTTTCACGTAGGAACTCATAAGTTGTACTATGGGTTGTAGGTAGTGGTCTATAAATATGGCAACAGGTTGGAACAACGAACTTACTGCAGAGATGATTGGGCGTCCAGGAGGTGTAGACAGAGACTTGTGTATTTTTGGTAGGGTATACAAAAAGGGTATTTTAGGAAAGTCGGTAGTCAAAAAACGTTTGGTACTTTCATCAATCCATCCTGCCACCGCAGCAGTACCGATCAAAGTGTCTAGTGTTTGTTTGAACTTTGTAGTGGGGTCCCCCTTAAGTCTAACATATGTGTTTGTATCAGAGAGTTGATTGGTTATTTCCTCCGTGTAGTAAGTTTTATTCAAAATCACTATAGCACCCCCTTTATCTGCCTGTCTGATAATGATGTCTTTATCGGCTTGTAAGGTTTTGATAGCCTCCCTCTCACTTACTGTGAGATTAGCATAGTGTTTGTCCTTAGTATTGTGTGTTCTCAGCATATCCTTACCCAGTAAATGTATAAAAGTAGAAATTGAGGGTGCCGTATTTGGGGGATCAAAGGTGCTCTTAACCTTGAACATAGCTGGTTTTAAGGGGGCCTGATCTTTAAAATGATCTTTCAATTTCAGTTGTCTCTTAAACTTATGGATATCTTTGTATGTCTCGAAAGGTGTAGCCCAATTTGTAGGGACAAATTTCAAACCCCTATTCAATAATTTGCGCTCACCCAGTGTCAGAGTGTGACTCGAAAGGTTCACCACTATGTCTTCTTCCTCCCTCTGCGCGGGGGTTTGTCGCTTATTTTTCTTCCCTCCCCTCCTAGGGGTGCCCCTTCTTCTCCTGGTTCTAACGGTAGCTGGGGGTTGTTGCCTAAAAAAGGCCTAGTGGAAGTAGATTGTTTACCCTGGTGGAGGGAAGAAAAATAAGCGACAAACCCCCGCGCAGAGGGAGGAAGAAGACATAGTGGTGAACCTTTCGAGTCACACTCTGACACTGGGTGAGCGCAAATTATTGAATAGGGGTTTGAAATTTGTCCCTACAAATTGGGCTACACCTTTCGAGACATACAAAGATATCCATAAGTTTAAGAGACAACTGAAATTGAAAGATCATTTTAAAGATCAGGCCCCCTTAAAACCAGCTATGTTCAAGGTTAAGAGCACCTTTGATCCCCCAAATACGGCACCCTCAATTTCTACTTTTATACATTTACTGGGTAAGGATATGCTGAGAACACACAATACTAAGGACAAACACTATGCTAATCTCACAGTAAGTGAGAGGGAGGCTATCAAAACCTTACAAGCCGATAAAGACATCATTATCAGACAGGCAGATAAAGGGGGTGCTATAGTGATTTTGAATAAAACTTACTACACGGAGGAAATAACCAATCAACTCTCTGATACAAACACATATGTTAGACTTAAGGGGGACCCCACTACAAAGTTCAAACAAACACTAGACACTTTGATCGGTACTGCTGCGGTGGCAGGATGGATTGATGAAAGTACCAAACGTTTTTTGACTACCGACTTTCCTAAAATACCCTTTTTGTATACCCTACCAAAAATACACAAGTCTCTGTCTACACCTCCTGGACGCCCAATCATCTCTGCAGTAAGTTCGTTGTTCCAACCTGTTGCCATATTTATAGACCACTACCTACAACCCATAGTACAACTTATGAGTTCCTACGTGAAAGATACCACGCATTTATTAACCATGCTGAAGGGACTGAAGGTACCTCCTGACAGCATATTGGCAACCATGGATGTATCAAGTTTATATACTGTCATCCCCCATGAAGCAGGGATAGCAACATGTAGGGAAGCCCTGATCAAAACACATAAAGATGGCCCCCCAGTGGAATTTTTGATAGCCCTTTTGGATCTGATATTGTCTCACAATTATTTCATGTTTAATGACAAATTTTTTCTTCAGATAGCCGGGACCGCGATGGGGTCTAATGTAGCCCCCTCATTTGCGAACTTATTTATGGACAAGTTCGAGAGGACAGTGCTTCTACCCAAAGGGGGTGACAGACTTCTTTTCTATAAACGGTATATCGACGACCTGTTATTGATTTGGAGGGGCACAGAACGGGAACTGATTGACTTTCACGAATCTTTAAACAAAGAAAATTCTCCCATAAAATTGACCTTATCTTATGACAAAGAGACAATTGACTATTTAGATGTGACTATATTTAAACAAGGAGAGGGTCTGGGTACCACTCTGTTTAAGAAACCCACCGACAGAAATAGTCTTATACAGGCACAATCACACCATCCTACACACATGTCCCGGGGGGTCCTGTATTCACAGTTCTTACGTGTAATTAGGAATAACTCCGATGAAAGTACAGCACAACTACAACTCACTACTCTGTCCGACCAATTTGTGTCGAGGGGTTATAACCGTGCATTAGTGAACGAACAGAGACAGAGAGCGGAATTAATGACCCAAGATCTTTTATTGAACCCTGACGTGAACACAAAGAAGGCCCCTCCTGATTTGATTTTTTCAACACAATGGACAGAATTAAGTGGGGAGATGAAAAAATCCTTGCGGAATCGGTGGGAGATCATACAGGCAGATCAAAACTTACCTTTTGCTGATAAAACACCACTATTAGCCTACAAACGAGGACGAAATTTGGGGGATCTTTTAGTGACTAAAGATCTTTTTGAATCTGCAAAAACAGGGGCTACCTGGCTGGAGAGGCCACTTAAGAAAGGATGTTACAAATGCGCCGGTTGCCTGACCTGTAGCGGGATGCTGCAGGGTACTCACTTTTCACATCCCAGGACCGGGGTTAAATTGGACATTAGATTTAGGCTAACTTGCACCTCGGATCATGTGGTTTATATAGCTTGGTGCCCCTGTGGCCTCCATTACGTGGGCAAAGCCGGGACCACGTATAGGGAGAGGATGAACAACCACAGAAGTGCGATACGGCTGGCACTTGCATCCGGTAAAGCGGATCAACCAGTTGCAAGGCATTGGCTTAAATCTAAGCATTCTCTACCACAGTTTCGACACATGATCATTGATCATGTGCCTGTCCCACGCAGGGGAGGTAATAGAGAATTAATCTTATTACAGAGGGAGTCACAATGGATCTTCAGGCTGGACACGTTAGCTCCGAAAGGGCTTAATGAGACATTGCCCATGTCACCATTCTATTAATTGGATAACTTGGACTGTATCTAAATGCGGATTTTCATACTCTTTTTATTCCCCTATTCCTCCTTTTGAACAAAAAAATGGGGGGTGATTTACTCATTTTACAGACATTCTGAATGGGATTGATTGTTATCTTGGGGCTTTTTGAACCTACTGCTGTCACGAATTGACCAATGTTGTAACATTGTTGCCCCGTGAAGAGTATCCTTTCCTTCCTGAAAATTGCTACATAATGGATTAACTACACATTCCCCTGTTGGATACACTTGTGTGTGTACATATATATAACAAAGAATGTTGTTCTTCTTTTTTTCTTCTTTTTTTGTTTCCTCCAGACACTTGGGAACCCTAGACAGGATCCAGTAGGGGATGGGAAGGAAGCAGCCCACGGCACACTGTGCGCTCTGGTGCTGTTCATACATCTTGCTGACGGACATACATGTACAGCCTGGTCCTCCGTGCCACTGCGGATTTCGTGACATGACTGGGACAGGTATAAGGAGCAAGGAGTTGATGCAGTTAAGGTTGTGAAGTCCTGATGGTTTATGTAGTTCCTTGTCTGATGCAGGGCAAGATGGGAGGTGATACCCGTCTATGTGCTGCCAGGGGTTCTATGTTGAATAATACTACTTGCAGCATTATGCTGCTACAATTAAGTGTCCCTCCTCAGTCTCCGACATTACCTTACCCAGCTAGTGAACGTCCGGTTCCCCTAGTGAAGGGGGGCGGAGCTCAATACTTGCACGAGCAGGTGAATACCCAGCCCAGCGGTTCAGCGTCCGGTTCCCTTGGTGAAGGGGGGCGGAGCTCAACATACGCAGGAGCAGGGGATTAACACGTTGATGCGAGAGGCCAGGCCGTTGATGCGGTAAGGAGAAAAGGTTACGAGCAGCGTATGTCTGGGGCGCGCAGTGCTGACAAGGGGCGACAAGTGCGATCGCATCTTCCTCTCTGGATCCTGCTGGGGTAAGTGCACTTTCCCACATACTCGCTGGATTAATGGAGCAAACGTATCCTGTATGCTATATGTCTTCCTTGCTTTTATTCACACCAAGGCACTGACATCGCTATTGATGTTCACTGATGATGGATTCACTAGACAGAATGTTCGTTTTGTCACTATGTTTTGGCCACCTTGTTTTACTTTGTCACATTAACACATACGCTCCTATGCGAATAGTAGGAGCCTGACTGTAATATTCCTTACACTGATGGGATTTTTGACAAGTTTGACACCCAGTGATGACGTCATCTATGACTAATTGGCGCCATTTTAACCCCTTTATAAGCACGATCACCATTTTGTATTGTTCACCTTCCTGAAGACGGCACACGTGTGGTTGCCGAAACGTTGAATTAATAAATTTTTTCCTTTTTTTTTTTTCTACAAAAGACCTAGGAGTGCGGCTTTTTTTGTATGGTTTATTATCTTTCTTTGACCGGCACCCAGGCGGTTGGCTATTGGGTTAAGAGTGCACTGGTTTGTGGATGTTTATATATATATATATATATATCTATATATTTTTTTTTTTTTTTTGATTGAATGGGTGGGTGGTAGTGTCTTAAGACCGTTCCCTAGCAGGTGAGCCCCTTGCCCTGCAGGTTTGCCTTTTATACTCTGCCATAGAACCATGTGACTCCCTCTGACCAACCCTGTATTTACCTGTTAAACTTGCAGCTGCATAATGTGCCTAATTTGTGATACCTGTAAATAGACTGGCCGGCTTCTCCAGCTGCTTTCCCCATGTTGACTACTGGCCTAATTACGGCCTTCCGTTTTCATTCTCAGAGAGCGCTGATGTTCCCCTAAAAATATAGGACACACTGGTTATCTAAACTATTAACAGTTCCATACAATTGTGTATCTTTCTTTGCAGTGACACCATTGTTTGTTCTGCACTTCAAGATCAGACTAGTTAGCTTCTGATTATAAAAAAAAACATAGGATGGCAAGTTCCATTGGAGCAGGAGCCAAAGTCATTAATGAACTATCTTTGTGGTGAGTTGAATAATATTGTAGTTACATAGTTACTGTACTGTTAAGTTGAGTTGAAAGAAGACCAAAGTCCATCAAATTCAGCCCCTCCAAATGAAACCCAGTGTTCATACATACTTAGACTCACACCAACCCTGCCATGCACTCATAAACATATATACAGTACATACATATGTACCAATATCTATATTATTTGTAGATTTAATATCACAATAGCCTTGTATATTATGCTTATCCAATATATCACCCAAGCTCCTCTTAAAGGAATTAACAAAATCAGCCATCACATAATCTGGCAGGGCATTCCACAACCTCAATGTTAAAGGTGGTTCACCTTTAAAGTAACTTGCCAGAGGGAGATGAGTCCCGTTTCAGAAATAATTAAGTTTTAAATATAATTAGGGAAAAATTCTGAACAAAATAGTTTATCTTCACAGTTGTATTTCTCATTAAAAACTGACTTATAACAGCACAATACATGCAGTGAACAGAATTATTCAGACCCATGTAATAGAACAAATTACCACCGTATTTTCTTTCTGGTGTCTTTGTCCCCCCTTTCTTTCCCTTCCTTTTCTACTCGTATTTTTTATCTCCCTCTCTCAGTTTTCTGTTTAAAATAATAATATTGTTAAGAATAAAACAATATTGTACAATGGTTTTCTTGTGCAATTCTTTTTTTGCCCTTTACAATGTTTGTAATAATTTATATGGCATAATAAATATGTCCCTAATTGTATGAGTTGTAATGGGCAGTGCTCCTGTTAAATCCTTTTGTGCCATGTGAACACGATAGTGGGTGAAAACATGGAATAATTAATTATTTATTTAGTAAGATTTGCTATACATTGTAACAATGGTTATTGTAACGTGCCAGTGAAAAATTACTTTGTGCCACTGAAAACGTTTACAGCTATTTTGACCATGGCCTGACAGTGGTGGTGATATTGAATTTCTATGTACAGCAAACACAAAAGGCCAATGCATACAGAAACCTGAATAATGATTAAAATCAACTGTGCTAAAATATAAATAGGTCATAGTTAATTTGCAAACTCTTACAAATGTTAGAGTTGCAAATCTTGAGTTCCAATATATGAAGGGAACAGGACAGGTGGTGCTGTTTGTACTGCCTAAAGAAAATGTCGATGAATCGCCAGCACTGTGTTTGTAAAGGCATTGCCCTAGGCATACCTACCCCTCTTCTACTTTCAGGCTATACATATTGATTTCTTAACAGTTTGTTCAATCAGATCTGATCACAGAGGGGTAGCCAGCTGCAGGCTATGAAAACAATCTGAAAAAATACATTCTTTTTTATAAATGTCTTTATTATTTGCACCAAGCAGAAATATGTTAGAAGACAGAATGAAACATGCCAATACAATTGTATATGAAGCCACAAATATGAATTACAGTAGGTCCACATATTCCTCGACCATCCAAAGATCAGAATTGTAGGTTAAGCATTACATTACTTTAAATCTTGAACAGTTTACACTTCCTCCCCCCTCCCATCCTGGAACCCCACACCATTCCTCCAAAGGTTGTTTAATATGGAAGATTATCAGGGCATTAATTGGTATTCTCGTGTGCGGGAGTTCCCCCTAGAGGGTTTCTTCCTGCTAGTTCCTCAGCCATGTACCTAGTAGTGAAGCGGAACACATAGGCAATTTCTCGTTATCTAACAGGGGGTAGTGTTTGTATGTATTTTGCCCAGGTGGCAAAAAAGGATGTAACTCTGCGCTCTCTACTAAGGGTGGCTTCCAACCATTCCATACGGAAAGCATAATCAAGTCTAGTAAGCATAATTTCAAGCGTGGGAGGTAGATTTGATATCCAGCACTGTAGTATAGCTTTCCTACCAACCGCAGAGAAAATGTTTGCTAATTTTTAATCTGCCTTTGGCACTTTTGCTGTGTCTCCAAAGATTGCCCACGTAGGTGTAAGATATGTCTGAATATGTAATGCAAGTTTACAGTAGGAGGTGACTGCATTCCAAAACTGTTTGATCAAATATATTTATAGACACCTTCCAAAGCTGTGGCCCTAGGCATTGGTCCTCAGGTGCCTGTATAAAATGTATAGACCTGTGTTTGGCACAGGCGATTTAATTTAACATCAAAATGTACAGCCATGTACAGTCTGAGAATCATTTTTCAGACTTGCACAATACAGTGTTTCGGTCTGTTGCCCATTTATGTGTGTTTGTTTTTCAAACCAAATCTATGATGTATTTTCTAAAACCAGGCATGTTACTCAATTTTTCTATTCAATTAAACACCTTATGTCATCTTAATGTGAATATGCAGCAGTAGAAAGTACTGATATAGTTTAAAGTACCTTGTTTTAACTGTGAGCATATAATAATCTGCCCAAGGAACATGTTTTCTACATTCATTCTCTGCACCTCACTGCATACATATTTTTAAGCATTGTTAATAAAGAGTATTACATGAGGAATATGTTCATTCAGTATAAATATATCAGGTAAACAGAAAATAATATATCTGATCCTTTGAGATTTAGGGGAAGTTCCATTTTAAGGCGCAATAAGGGTTTTTTTATATATAAGAAATGAGAATTTTGTAAAAATCATGAACAAAACACTGTTTTCTAAATATCCATCTTTTTAGAAATACTGGCCCAGATTAAGTATGATGAAAAAAATGTATCTTATGGATCACATAAAAACTTCACTGACTATCGGGGGGTCTGGAACCTTATTAAGAACATTATTGACTTGCATCTTGTTCCCTGTTCCTTATATAATGGTTTTGCAATAACTGTACATTCAAAAAGGTTAAGAACAGGTCAAAATGCAGGATTTTTTCATGATAACACCTCCCATACTTAACTTTTTATAATAAACATTGTTTATACCATATGGGCATGTAGATCCCACATGTTTACTGCATACATCAAAATGTAGGTGCTGTAATTACCCATATAGTAACTTAATATTCTTTTTTTCGTTGAAGCAACCTACAAAGACAGACTATTATTATTCTTCCTTTAGACAGCTACTTGTATTTTGCATGTCATATTGGTTTGGCTAATGTTACTCTGTTAAAATACCCGTTAATTTTGGTTAATGTTATCTTGTGTTGTTGTAGTTGATTTTTTTGGGGGGAGGGGACTGACACAATGGTGAGAATTGATGACTGGTATAGCACATATGAATGATTTTCTCCTCATAAAGCAGATTCACAATATGATGAGAGGCAATCTCTGCTGATTGAAACAATTTTTCATTGTGCTCAAGAATTAAATTATCTGTCCAGTTCTCTTCCTGGTTACATGTCTCAGGTGGATATAAATATTGTTATATGAATACATTCTTCAGCCCTGTTGTTCTCCATATTGTTATATGAATATATCCTCCATCTGTTACTGCAGTCTCAGTTTTCACCTTCCCATCCCAAACTGATACTTTAGTTACTAGTTTCTCCTAGTTTCTCCTTGTCTACTTCTCCAAGTGATGTTGAGCCTAAGGCTAGTGTCACATGTAGCAGATAAACACAGGCTGAAAATCTGCCCCTACACTCCAAAAAACTCTGCCATGTGGCTTTAGCCAGAACTATTGTGTTGGACCAGGTGCAGGTAAATGGAGTGGGTTTCTGAGCCAATTGCCTACTTGAGCGTTTCTGTGCAATAATACACTCCATGTGCACCCGAGCCAATGCAATAGCTCCAGGTATAGGCACATCACAATTTTTATGGAGCATAGGAGCAGATTCTTTATCCGCAGTCAGAGAATCCGCTACATGTCACACTAGCCTAAGAATGATTGAGACAGAATTACTGGGTGGTAGTTATCAGAATACACTGGAATATACTGTACATGTCACGCTGCATATCCAGGTAAGATACTGGCATAAGCTTCTTTTTTTTTTCAATCAATTAATGTGTTTTAATGAATATACAGTAGCAGAACCCATTCTGATATTGTTTCATTTTCTGGTTGCATGCGGAGGTCAGGTTCTTGGTAACAGTCCCTTATGTGCTGCAACAGGTTCTCTTCTTAACCTATAACTTTTATCCTAATGACATACTTTTACACAACCCACCCTATCTGTCTTAATCTTATTTCTGCAATTTTGTCCCTTTGGACTCTTACTTAAATACTCACATAGCTTGTCCCATTCTGCCCCCCCCCTTGCTTTCATCTCATTATCTCACATCCCTCTCGTTTTGCTCACCTTATTCAGCTTTTCACTCCATGTTTTTAGTATTCTGTTCCTGTTTTCTTCTCTCTCAGTTATCAACTATTTATAAACTGCTTTCCCATTATGCTCCTTTCTCCTTGAAACTGTCTTTTTGCTCTTGGACTAATTTACTGCTATTTGTCCTTTTTAAAATGTTTTTTACATCCTGTACAAATATTAATTGTATATGCAAATACAGCAAGTTTGACATATAGGAAAATACTATTTCCAAAATAAAGCTCTGAATAGAGTTATTCAGAAAGGAGGAGGAGAACTGGGTTTGCGTGGGTAGGTAGTGAATAAAAGGATGAAATAACAATGTAGAATGGGGAGGCTATTCAGTGACAGGTAACATTTATTAATTGTATATGTTCATTTATGAGCTGCATCATAGGTTTAAAGATTAAAGCCTTACTCTGTATACAGCATAAAATGGTATTGTACAGGTATAGGATCTGTTATTCAGAAACCCATTATCCAGAATGTTCTGAATTATGGTGAGGTCATCAACCATAGACTTCATTTTAGGTGAATAATTCAGATTTTTACCTATGATTTTCTTTTAGGGGCTGATTCACTAAATTCGAGTGAAGGATTCAAAGTAAAAAAACTTCGAATTTCGAAGTATTTTTTGGGCTACTTCAACCATCGAATGGGCTACTTCGATCTTCGACTACGACTTCGAATAGAAGGATTCGAACTAAAAATCGTTCGACTATTCGACCATTCGATCGTCGAAGTACTGTCTCTTTAAAAAAAACTTCGACCCCCTAGTTCGGCAGCTAAAAGCTACCGAAGTCAATGTTAGCCTATGGGGACCTTCCCCATAGGCTTTCCTAAGTTTTTTTGATCGAAGGATATTCCTTCGATCGTTGGATTAAAATCCTTCAAATCGTTCGATTCGAAGGATTTTATCGTTCGATTGAAGGAATAATCCTTCGATCGTACGATCGCAGAATTTGCGCTAAATCCTTCGATATTCGAAGTCGAAGGATTTCAATTCCTAGTCGAATATCGAGGGTTAATTAACCCTCGATATTCGACCCTTAGTGAATCAGCCCCTAGATGTGTAATAATAAAACAGTACCTTGTACATAATCCCAACTAAAAACAGACCACAAACCAATGTAACTAAGAATTAAAGGTTTACTGAGTTATTATTATTAAGAAAACCCTCCTGTACTGCAGCACCATGACCATTTCTCCTTGGCTAGTCCGCTTGCTGAGCTGCAGTGTCCTTGCTCACTGAGTATGTGGCAAGTGGCAGTTTACTGTGCTAATGCTGACAGCACCTGTAGTGAGTGGACATGTAAGTGAACCGAACTTTGGGTTGCTACAACAGCACCATGGTAAATGCCCATTATTTATAAAGTTAATTTATATATTATATATTTATAAAATAATTGACTTTAGTTTCTCTACTAGTTATACTTTTTTTTAAAAGTACCGTAAAATAGTTTTCTAAGAAAATACAAAAGTTAATGGGAAAAGGGGATACAGAAAAAATGGAAACAAAATACAAAGTGTAACAGGAGGCAAAAGTGATTCAGATAAAAATTAAAAATTTTATATTACATCTTTGTAATCTAGCTAAATTGAGTACATAATTCTCTGTTAAGTGTAAAAGATAAGAGTAACTAGGATTTAATCATTGTGTTTTATCTAAATTCTATTTTACCTGATAATTTGGTGAGAGTGAGGATGAAGTGAAGCTGCTTTATCTAACTCTGTGTTCAAAGGGACATTTTCTGTTAGTGAAATGGTAGGAGTAGTTGCTTAGATATTCAAAAGAGCTGCTTCTGGGGATAGAGACTGAGTACATTGAATCAAATGTGTATTATTATAATCCCACCATATATAGAACATGTCTTCTTTTTTGTGTTCTCGTGAGTACAGACACCTTATATATATTCAAAATATACAATAGTAAAATATTAATTGTATAATACTTTTTTTTGTTTTCATGATGATTAATTTCTGTGCTATTTTGGAACCACTTGGTTTGCAGTATAGAAATGTTCAAAAGCAGTTAAGGTTCTTATCCCCTTATTAAGCAAATAGAGAAGACATTATTTTAATTGGGGCTCATTTGTTCTGTGAGGTTACAATGTAATTGTTCATTTCTATTTTTCTTTTCAGAACCTTTCCTATTCGCCCTTTAGTCTTTCATTTAAACCAGTACCTGGTTTCTGTGGCAAGCTGGACCCTAGAAACCAGATAGCAGCATACATTTCAAACTTAAAGGCTACTAAACAACAAGCTAAATGATTTTAAAAGCACTAAAAGGGAAGCAAAGTTGTACAGGCAGTTTTCCACTTTTGATATTGTCTTCCTTTTAGTGTCAGTAAAATATTAATTGTGTAATACTTTTTGTTGTTTTCTTGATGATTAATTTTTGTTCTATTTTGGAGCCACCTGGTTTGCAGTATAGAAATGTTCAAAAGCAGTTTAGGTTCTTATCCTCTTATTAAGCAAATAGAGAAGACATTATTTTAATTGGGGCTCATTTGTGTTGTGAGGCTACAATGTAATTGTTCATTTCTATTTTTCTTTTCAGAGCCCTTCCCATTCACCCTTTAGTCTTTCATTTAAACCAGTACCTGGTTTCTGTGGCAAACTGGACCATAGAAACCAGATAGCAGCATACATTCCAAACTTAAAGGCTACTAAACAACGAGCTAAATGATTTTAAAAGCACTAAAAGGGAATCAAAGTTGTACAGGCAGTTTTCCACTTTTGATATTGTCTTCCTTTAAGTGTCAGTGACACTGGTCATGCACACTGTTACGCGAGTTACTGTTGAAACGCCATGCTTAGGGAAGTATTGAAACAATACAAGAGTGAGGTTACATCTGTCATTAAAAGCAAATACTACAAGGCTGATGTAGAATGTACTGTTTTTCATGTCACCATCCTTTGTAAATCTGAAATAATTGCTAATCAGTCTTGTATCCTAAATGTTCTATTGTTTATTAAAATTAATTCCTCAGGCTTAGGTAAGTGACAAACGTGCTATAAATTAGCAGAAAAGTAGATGGGGAGCAGCTTGGCGTTATTTAACTAATGAAGGGTTATGGTAATTCAGAAGGTAAAATATAAGTTGTAACAATTATAGCTTTATACCTTTTAATATATACGTTTTTAGTTCTCATTTATGGGGGTGGCCTTTAGCTTTTAGTACGGTATGGCTAATTCTAAGCAAATTTTCATTTGGCCTTCATTCGTCTTGTTTTCCTTTCAGCTTTCAAATGAAGGTCACTGACCCCATCTATAAAACAAATGTTCTGTAAGACTTCAAATGTATAGTTATTGATAATTTTTATTATTTATCTTTTATTGTTCATATCCTATTCATATTCCAGTCTCTTATTCAAATCAATACATGGTTGCTAGGGTACTCTAGACCCTAGCAAATAGATTGCTGAAAACACAAACTGGAAAACTGCTGAATAAAAAAGCTAAATAACCACAAATAATACAAAATAAAAACAATTGCAAATATCATTCTGTACATTATAATAAACCTCTTTGTTGTATCCCGACGACAGGAAGAAGATAACACCTAATGTTTTCTTTTTATTTTATAATTTAAGTATTTTTTGTATACTTTAATGCTATAGCAACACGATATTCTGCATTGTTTTACAGAGCTCATACATCAGGATCAGTCTCTGCCCCAGGGCATCTTACAGGTCCCTATCGCATGCACACACACAGGCCTGGATTTCCTACATAGGCGCTCCTAGGCCTTGTAGTCCTAGTGCCCATCCATGCAACCCCCACACCCACACTATGATCAGTTTTTACTAAGAGCCAATTAACCTGCTTATAGCAAAAAATTCTATCTGTTATTAGCCCATGGGTAACGCGCGAGTGAATGAGGAATGTTTTTGTTCCTTTTCACAACACAGCTGCTATATAGAGGTTATAGACCAGTAGGAAATCTTCTCAACTATGTCAGACGATATCTCGCTATGACTACGCGTATTCTTATAAATTAAATAACATATTTGACAGTTACAACTTTTAACGTTTTTTCTTTTTTTTATGACATTTTTGAATACAGGATATGATGAATACAGGATATGATGTCACTGACATAGTAATGTTAAGTATGTAGCGTCAATTGGCCAGGTAGAACCAGGTGAAGTAAACTTTGGAGAAAGAGTAACGTATTGGAAAGTTTACACTTTAATACATTTTTGAATTAACAAACGTTGCCTGAGAAAAAATTTGACTGGTGAAAGGCGGCGAACATTCTCTAGCGCTGAGCTTTTTAGCTAGCGAATTGTCTTCTTCGCGTTTTTGGTAAATTGGCAAATTCACTGCAACACTCCCTGTAAAGCTTGTTTTAGGGATAAGGAGCCCCAGCATATAAATTGCTCCTCAATCCCTTTTGGCCTAGGGGTAAAGCCATTCATACCTACACCTATATACTAGGCCCCTCAATTCTTTATTTATTGCAATCACCCTACTCCTACTACCATTTCTTAACAAAGTGTAAAAAGTGTATATTTGTACCTGAAGAAAAAAACTAAACTCTTTTAACTTGTAAATTAAACCTTGTAGCATGTGAAAATTACTCATATTAAAATGCTTATGCAGTAGCTCTAGTCCAGATTGTTATGCATGCTCAGGAGAGTTAACTGCATGGAATAATATACTGCTCTTGTTCTGTTGCATTGATTTATTACAAAGCATGGTGTATACATTTCTGCTTTATTTTAAATAATAACTGGGGAAGGCATACAAAGTTTTGCAGATAGGATACAATAATAATATTGTAATCTGACCTACTGGAAACAAAGCTGTATGCAAAATAGAGAGGATAATATAATAACAGCAAAATCTGAAAGTGATGTAGCCCAGCTGCTACCACATAAGTGGGACTAAGCTATTTAATATATAGCATTTTATTGAGTCACATATAAAATTACCAGACTAGGATAGCTGCAAGTGTTGGGACTGTTTATCACAAGCTACAATGAGGAAGACTTCCCAACTTACTGATATTTCTGAAGGAACAGTGAAGTAGCATTGAGATCTGAGGGTGGGACTGCAAAAAGGGGTAGGCAGCAATGTCATGTATCTAAGCAGCAATTTGGGAGGGCACAATTCTGAGAGTGGTTGAACAATAAGGTAGCAGGTGTTGAGGAAATTCAGGAAAGGGAGATAACCTGAGATGAAAGACAAAGTTAATTTGATACAACCTCTGTAGATTCTGAACCAATAAGTCACCCTGAACAAAGGAATCATTGAGTATGGTAGAAAAAGGGAGTTACCGATGGGAGAGCATAGAGTTATTGCTCAGAACTGTTCTTACAGCCAAGCAGGAGGCTCTGCCCTCAAGGTCAGGGACACAGAATGTATTCTCTCTCACAGGTGAGTAGGAGAGTAGGCAGACAAGGTACAAATATTATTACCTATAATTCATTATATTGTTTATCAATAGTGGTATGACCGAGGCTACTTGCTAAAAAAATAAAAGCAGCAGAGCCTGTTCTTTTCATGATGTATGATCATTTGGACTGTCTGTCCAAACAATAAAAAGTTGACCATGCTGTGTATGTCTTAGAAAATAAATGAAATGGCTTTGACCTACATACCATTATGACCTACATTTTCCATTCAAGATCCAGTACTATTGGTAATAGGTGTTGGGGAGCATAGACAGTAATGAAAATATGGTGGGTATGCGCCATGATATTTTAATCAAGGAGAGACCTACGATAAATTCCTGTATTTGAATGTTGTGTAGGTTTTAAAATATGTAAAACTAAACAAACAAAGATTAAAACAAGAAGCTGCTCATCTGAAGCCCAGGCATAAGGAATGTACTGGATAGCCAAAAGACCCTCTTGATAATAAAATACCGCTTTGATGCAAATATGCCTAAAGTTTTAGAGCATCTAGTAAAATGTACAAATTAAAAGTGCTGAAGATTTTTCATGTGTCATCATTTCCTTTGTTCTTATTCCTTTTGCTGTTTCTGCATTGTACAAATTGTGCAATTTATGTGAGTTATAATTTATAGTCCATTTCAGTTTATTTCAGCTTTTAACATGACCATTAGGGAAAGTGTTCAACTAGTAAGCTGCTAAATTTAATTCTGATGAGGAATTTAAGGATGTAATTACAATTCAATGATGTTTTCTGAATTAGGAAATAGGGAACCATAAGCGTAAAACTCTGTTCTCCTGTCAGTTTGCATGTGTTGCTGACTCAGCCTGAGGCTCTTTGAGTCCATACCATTCATTAGGCAGAAGAAGCCAAGCGCATTGCCTCAAGCTTTCATTGTCCTATTACCTCTGTCATGAGCAACCTCATCCACAGCTCACTGTGCGTTATGAAGTAGGGTCACCATACGGTGACCCAAACAGGGTTAGAAGTTTAGATCTGCTTGGTGAACCTGTCAGGAAGTGGTCAAGCTTGTGGAGGAGAAATGCAAGGGTTATACACAAATAATCAAAGCAAACTTGATAGTGAGGGTGACATCACCGGATCAGAAATTTTTGGGGAAACCAAACTTGGATAAAACTTTTAAATCTTTATTAATCCATGTTTAAAATACAACAATGGAGGCAGGCAGGGGAACCAGCTTAACGCGTTTCTTGACTGGCCATTACTTCCCTGTAGGTAAACAGCTTTTATAACCACACCAATAAAATATGTATATATCAAATA
Organism: Xenopus laevis; assembly: GCF_017654675.1. Lineage (NCBI taxonomy): Eukaryota > Metazoa > Chordata > Amphibia > Anura > Pipidae > Xenopus > Xenopus laevis. Next base: position 57,885,206 of record NC_054380.1, read on the forward strand.
ATTAAAAAGTCACTATACAAACATAAGCCATGATTACAGTTGACATAATAAAAAGGTTAAGTCAAAAAAGTTATGGTCATAACAATAAAGATGTATAAATCTAACTCTGCTGAATATATAGAAATATTTATGAATTGATACATTAAATTCATGTATCTACATAAGGAATAAATAAGTAAATCAGTAAATACAGGGTTGATCAACGAATTTGCAAAAATACAAAACACCATAACTGGCAATTTATTAGGTCCAAAAGCCGTGTAATTCAAGTTAATCAAATTTGGTTTCATTTAATATAATATATTTAATTTGATATGAACTAAAATAAAAATGACAAGACCAAATTGATTTTTGTTTAATCAGATCCCCCATATTGTGTAGGAATGTTATATGTCAGTCAGAGTACACATAACGCGGACAGAGCGGAGGTAGAGTGATCGACCAGCAATCATGCTCCACAGTCTCCCTGAAAGTGCTGTAATGTCATTCACCTTCTACATCTTACACACAAATCAATAGGACAACATGTTTACCTCTCCATCTTATAATTATGAACATACCTGGCCTTAACTTTAATAGATATTTTCACTTTTATTTAGATTATTTGAATATTGCATTTAGTACATCCTTTTGATCTAAATGTCATACTTTTAAAAGCACTAAGGGCTCAATGACGAGTGCAAGTGCAGTGTGCAATTTTGGGTGTAAGCCACCATATTTTTTACGCATGATACAATGGGGTTTTTTGCACATGCTTCCAGCATAATTGAGGCCACAAAGTGGTGATGCATACATACTGTATTTGTGCCAGTATGCTAAAACTAGCATAATTGCACATGTACCTTGACACAAATCAAACAAAATTGCAATGAAAATCTTTGGAAATCTTTGGAAAATCATTCCACCATTTACCATGAAAAAGATGGTGAACAGAATAAGTGGCACCAATCACAACTATGAGGAATTGTCAGAAGTAGATTTATATGCAAATATTTTAAATAAATGCCATTATTACAAACTTCGTCTAAAGATGTGCAACTGCAACTACAATAGCACTTTTAAATAAAAGTATGTATTTACTTTTATAGCATTTGTTGGCTGTAATATATGCCATTATTTGATATGTGACTGAGTGGTTCATATACAACAATTTAATATATTAGAGTCACATATTAAGTGACTAAGTGACCAAGCTTGGGTGTAGTTTAGCTTTAGCTGCCTATGTAGTGCAAATTAACACAGCAGATATAGTCAGGGCAGGAACTAGGGATAGGCAGAAGAGGCACATGCCTTGGGAGCAAAAGTAGAGGGGTGCAAGGCACGTAGCTCTTCTGCTTCCTTCCCCTAGTTCAGACCCTTTTGCCCCCCCCATAAGGTTGTCACCTGTCCGGTTTTGACCTGGACTGCCGATATGGATATAGTAACTCCAACGTCTCTCCATCAAGTTTATATCACTAAAAACCCACTTGGCTATAGCAGCAAACACCTGAACCTAGTCCTAGGAGATCTATTAGCTGACACTTGAGGCTAGTGTGCTAGTTTGAAGAGAGCAGTCGTGATTTCTACACTAAAAGATTGAAAGTTGCCATTGTTGACTGCAAACAAAAACCTACCTTTGGAAACGGGAAAGCACTCCTACAGTCCATAGTAAATCAGTCTCATAAATATCTCTAAATATCATTCTGGGGGTAATGTTAAACTATAGGGCTAGTAACCCCTAACAAACAATAAACAGTAGCTTCAGTAGTAAATTTAGTGGATTACTAGATTTTGCACTATAAATGGGGGTTACATTTGTCAGTCCCTTAAACACTCTTACTGGGTTTCCTACTAATTATCACCCACGTGAAAATATACAGGGGAATTACCAATGACCAGGATCGGACTGGGCTAAAGAGACACCAGGAAAAAACCACATCACCCCCATCATGCCTCAATCTACCTTACAGTACATGAGCAGATGCCAATGCATAATTGTTTAAGGGTATGAGAACTTTGTACAGAAACTATTATTGCATGCAAATATGTATTTATTTGCTAGAGGATACTCTGAGGCAATTACAGCCATTTTAAGGTCCAAAAGGCCCATGTTACCATTTCTTCATTACAGTTTAGCATGTGCACACTGTTTATTTAAAGGAACAGTTCAGTGTGAAAATAAAAACTGGGTAAATAGATAGGCTGTGCAAAATAAAAAATGTTTCTAATATAGTTAGTTAACCAAAAATGTAATGTATAAAGGCTGAAGTGACTGGATGTGTAACATAATAGCCTAACACTACTTCCTGCTTTTCAGCTCTATAACTCTGAGTTAATCAGAGACTTGAAGGGGGGGCCACATGGTACATATCTGTTCTGTGAGTTTGTAATTGATCCTCAGCATTCAGCTCAGATACAAAAGTAACAGATATGACCCATGTGGCCACCCCTCAAGTCTCTCTTTGGTTACTGCCTGGTAACCAGGGTTACCAGTTCATGTAAATCAAGAGAGCTGAAAAGCAAGAAGTAGAGTTTTGGCAATTATATTAGACACCCAGTCACTCCAGTCTTTATACATTACATTTTTGCCTAACTAACTATATTAGAAACATTTTTATTTTGCATAACCTATCTATTTACCCAGTTTTTATTTTTACACTGAACAATTCCTTTAACATGGTGGATCAAAAGTTAATTGTCTATGTGTCAGCTTGAGAAATTAATTTGCATGGCAGATAATGACAGTGTTACTGTCTACTCATTCTGTAAAAGTATTTTCAAATATACAGTCAGCAGTGAATCTTGGGAGATGCTGCAATGTGACACATAGATCTGAATTTATGTAGGTGCCCCACTAGCAGCTTCATTATTATGCTCAGCTCCCAGCTTCTGTCCATCTATAGGCTTCAGGTAACAAGCACTACCTCCTAGAGGTATATGCCTCTGTATCTCACCAGAAGTATCCAGGCACTGGAACTGTCAGAAACATGTCACCTCGAGTTCCAGTTTAGCATTTTTTTTTAAAGCTGCAACCTTCTGCAACTGCTTCTGCTTTATAGGCATGCGCAGGCACATGCTTTACTAGGGAGGGGTTTGTGTTCTGCTGGTTGAGGGACCAGTAAAATATCTAAGGTTTTAACAGTGGATCATTGATGAAGGAATAGTTTTAATGGATGAGTGAGTGACAAATATTCTGGCAGCTACAGAGGAAATACTGTAATAGAAAACAAGAATATTTGAATATACAGATATGGAACCTGTTATCCAAAACATATCCAAAACATCTCCCCGAACGCCTTCCTTTACTCTTGCGATGGCTAAAACGCCAGGGGACTAAATCTCCCCGAAACGCCCAGTGTGACCTTACACTAAAAGTAGAAGGAAGGAAGGAAGTAAATGGTGTGTGCTTATACCTTGAACAGCTCTTGCCAGCCCTCCCCAGTATAAAGGGGGTAGCTGGGTAAGGAGGAAGTGTTAGCATAATGTTGCAGTGGTAGAGACTCCCCTGAGGGGGGGAGCCGGTGATAGTGGTAACAAGTGTAGGGCGTAACAGGGATTAGTCCTGGTGCCAAAGTGATAGAAGGGGCACGGTGGAAAGGGCATGAGTTACAGAGGATTACGCAGATTACAGAGGTTACAAATCACGCCCATAAAGGACAACAGGCATTCCCCTAGCTATTGGGTAAAATTCCTTGCATGCCTTCATCAGCTATCAGTTAAATATTTGATAAATGTGATTGTATATTGCCCTATACTCAACAGTTTAGGTTTATGTTGGTCATTATTTATGTGATTTAATAAATATGCTGCAGCTTTTTTTACCCCAGATATCACATGTGGTCATATAGTTGTTTAAGGAAAGGGGGGAGAAGCTTGGTTTTGTTGGGAGAAGTGATGGGCGAATAAATTCGGCAGACACTAATTCACTGCAAACTTCCGCCCTTCGTTGCAAGTGAATTAATTTGCGAAACTGCAGTCACAATTCTCTGTCGAAAAATCCACTTTGTTAAAAAAAAATGTACGCGCGTCAAAATTGGTGTGAGTATAAAATTGCGTGTCAAAATTATTTAGATGCCCATTGACTTCAATGCATTTCGCAAATTTTTCAGCGAAACTAAATGGCACAGATTCGCCTATCACTAGTTGGGAGGGGTTCGTCAGATTGACGCTGCCCCTTTCATGGAATATGCCAATAGCTTGCAGGGTGCAATAGGGCCCTATGCAAACGTGACATCACTGACATCACTGGTTGGACATTAGTGCTGAAAAAAATCTCTTAAGTGTAATATTCCTAAAAAATATAAAACCTTCTGCTGGATTGCTCTCTCCAAGCTGGGCCCTTCCAGCTCATGGTTCCATTCACCAATAGGAAAGGATTGTTATGTGCTGCTAGGTGCTGTAGTTCAGGAACAATTGTAGTCATAGACAATCTCTGATGTAACATAAAACGACTACAGGATTGTCATGAAATGATCAACTCTGCAAAACCACAGTGTAGCATCAAGACTCACACAAATGCATGGTTTTTGTTGGTGAGGGTGGTTTGCATCTTACAGAAAATTATAAGGACTAGACCATATGATCCACAAGCTGGAGCTGCAGGGAATCCAGGCTAGTAAAGGCCTATCTGTAGTATCTCTGCACCCTATCCCAGTTTTTGAATATAATATATTGCCTATTTCTGCTTATTCCTCCTGTTTTCTTACTCACCTTGGTCAATACATGTACACTTATTCACTGAACATATATTTATTTTTTAATGCTTTTATTATTGTACTTTTCTCCTTTCAAGTTATGCTGTGACTTTGTGCTATGTTATTTTATGACACTTGTTAGTGATGAATTTTATTGGATACTTTGCTGGCTCAGCCCTACCAGTGAATTAATAAAAACTGTTGTCAGGGAAAAGCCAATCTGACTTTGCAGGAGCTTTGATTCAGTGAAATAGAAGGTTTGTTATTAAGGCAGAGGCTGATCCATGTTTGGGGGCCCATACACAAAAAATAATCTTGTATTCAGTGCACATTTTATCTACATTGAATGTAATAGCAGACACAGTATCTGTGCATACAATTTCTGCTCCCATCGGGGCACGGGGGGCACTACTTGTAAGACTTTTATATGTTCTGTCTTCCCCACTTCGCCAATACATACTACCAGATTAATTGGGTACTAATTAAACCAACCTAAATGCAAGATTATACAGGTATGGGATCTGTTATTCAGAATGCCCAGGACCTAGTGCTTTCCAGATAACAGATCTTTATGTAATTTGGATCTTCACAAATTCACTAAGCAGTGAAAATGCGCTAGCGACGCCTTTTTTTTCTCCAGGGCGCCGCTAATTCACTAAAATCCGAAGTTGCGCTCAGGGAGGCGAACAATAGCGAATTTGCGCAAGCATTAATTCATCAAGAAAAGCGAAGTTACGCTAGCGATGCTTAATTTGCATATGGCGCCAAGTTAAAGTTGAATGGACATATATGTAGCAGCAAATACATTACACTACACAAGCCTGGGAAACCTTCATAAAATAAAATAGAGTTGTTATTTTGCCCTACACATGTGCCCACTGTATAGTTTAGGTGCCATATGTTAGGAAATGTAGGGGGGAAGGAGGGTACCCCCAAAAAAATTTACTATCTTTTTCAGCCTATCACCCTTAAAAAAGGAAAAAACGCCAGAGTTTTTAGGGCTTAGAAAAAATTTCAAACTTCAACTATTTTTGAAGCAATCCCTATCTACTCTATTGCACTTCGCCTGGTCTGAGGTGCCAAAGGCAAGTCTGGCGCAAGAGGTAATGTTCAGTAAAATGCGCAAGTTAGTGAATTAGCGTAGTTACGTCCCATTCGCCATAGCGCAACTTCGCCTGGCATAAGGGTGGGAAGTAGCGCTAGAGTAGGTCTACTTCGCTAGCGAATTTAAGCCAGCGCCCGTTAGTGAATTGGCGAAGTTACGAAATGACATCACGCTGGCGAATTTGCCCTTAGAAGTTCATGTAAACATTAAATAAACCCAAAAGACTTGTTTTGCTTCCAATAAGGATTAATTATATCTTAGTTTGCATTAAATACAAGGTACTATTTTATAATTACAGAGAAAAAGGAAATAACTTTTAACATTTTGGATTATTTGGATAAAATGGAATCTGTGGGAGAGAGCCTTTCCATAATTTGGAGCTTTATAGATAATAGGTTTCTGGATAACGGATACCATACCTGTAGTATTGTGTAAAACACCACACAATATGTTGCTACTATAGCAATACTGTAAATTACTAAATGACTAAACATTGTTAGTAATTATAATTACATATTCCTTTAAAATAGAACACGTAAGGGTATGAAAAGCCTCAAAAGAAGAATAAACATAAATATGCAGAAAGTGGACTTCTCAGCATGTGTTTGAGAAAAAACTAATTTGAATACTTTTTTTAATGGAAACTCCTACAACAGTTGGGGTTTACTGTTCAACTGGTGACTTATGAGTTATTTTCTATGTAGCATTCAAAAGCATTGCTGCACAGAGTGCCTTCTGTCTCCCCGCTGATATGGCTGTGTACTGGACTCTGGTGTATTGATCAGCATTTTCAAGCCTTTGCACTAATGTCTTGAGTTTCCTGTTTTTTTGGTATTTCCCAGATCTTTCAAGTTGCTGAAAATGTGCCTTCCACAATAAGCTTTTTATGAGTAATAGGGAAATTTAATTTGCTTTATTCAAAATAATGCAGAGAAATTCGATTAATGTCCCATAGGGAAATCATTACACACGAGTGTCACTAGATATGTGTACCAAATTATTAGCCAGTACTTCTCTAGCCCAGTTTAGGTTTCACAGATGAAAATAGGAGCATATGAAATATTCATGCCCATGAATGAAAAAGGTAAGAATTTGGCATTTGTTTTTATTAAGCTGAAAAAACCAAATACCTCTTACGAAACTGACTTGTTTCACGCAACAAAAATTTTGAAGCATGGTTTTATGTGGCTGTAGCAGATGATGCCTTCATTCTAGTACCAGCTTGAACACAGACTTTTGTGATGCTCATTGACATGGAAGAGCAGAAAATGCTTGTAGTAGGTATGCCTCAGGAATTGTGGCTTGTATATAACTGTAGTAACTAAGGAAAACAGAAGGTGCCAGGTCAGCTTGCTTGGGGCTCTCAGTCTCAGTGCTGCTGACAATAGCTTAACTTGGCCATGACATAGTTGTATTGGGAGTTGTCAAAAATGCACATTGTATGTAAACCTTAATGTCATGTATTCCTGATATTTAACCTATTATGGAATGTAATCTGAATTCAATAATATAATCATAATGGCATAGCCAAATTCTACCTGAATGTGGCATATATCAAAATAAAAGAAAACCTGCAGTGAAGAAGAAAAAACAAAATTGTGAGATCATAACAGGCCTTAAGAAAAACCTTGAATTTACAGGATATCAGGCACTGGGTAAATAGGTGGTTACTAATGTAACCCTTTTGACACCCCTTTGTCAGTGTTACAATCCATGTGTGGCATTTACCTGATGACACGGGACAAACCTGAGCCACTCCGCAGTGGTATTGGGAGAGACTGGGTACCTGGTACTTACCAGCAGAGTGCCTCCATCTAGTGGGATCCGGAATGCACCTATGGGTGGCCCCACTAGGAACAAAAGAATAATGCCCCACACAGTATTAGTTGAACTGAATAACTCTTTATCTAAAATAAATGGCCAACTAATACATGCAGCACTCCTAACTGGTGGCAATAGGGCTTCACTAACTAACTTCAATCTGTTTACCTAACTAAAAGGGCAAAGTCCTTTAATGTCCTTTCTTTTGGGTATGTCCCTTTAAACAGGATACTCACTCCAAATCCTTTTTGGATGCTTTACAGTTTGTCTTCAGGTGAGTCCAGCACATGTAGACATACAGTGCGACTACCAGCCCCTTTGGATGCTCAGATAGGAATCTCCTGCTGGTTGCTCCTCCAGTCTGAATTCCTTTCACACTCTCTGTCTCTGCTTCCCTGTGCCAGCCTGATCCAAATGTCTGCTTTTGGTGGAGCCTCGCAGCTCTCTGGTCTCTTTCTCTGTCCACCATGTGGTTCTCTATGCCAGGCTGTTCTCTATTGCCAGTATCTGCGACTTCCTCTTCCTGCCAGCCACTCACTAGCTGCTGTGTCACTTCCTGCTGCACTGAGATCGCTGAACAGCTGGTTGCTAGGTAACAGCTTACAGCACACAGACACAGGCTCTGTGCTTGACCTCTTATAGGGATACTTGCCATGGTTTTGCACTGATTCTCTACACTAACTTTAACTTACACATAACTAAGGAAGAGGTTTAATTAAAATTGTTGGCCTAAAATGTATTTTATTTGAATCACACAACAAAAACATGGCTAGAACTTATCAAGAGTAAAATAAATTACCTTGAATTCTGTCAGCTGCTTCCTGTGTGATTGGTTTGACCATGTTCTTTTTTCACTGAACATATGTAGAGTGTTTTTCACAGGGGTTCATGTTAATCAGACATTTGCATTTAGTAGAGAAATTGTCTAAAACCGAAGACTATTTTTGGTCATACCCAATTTTCTGGGACTCCATGCCAGCACATATTATAATAGGTTATAGTACTGTGTACTGTGTTAATTCACCGGGTTCGCACAATGAGTGCTAAAGGTGATCCCTCATAATGCACCACGATGGAGTCTAAACAAAATGATGACCAATGTGGTGAAACTTTACTTCACTTAAAAGATCTCAGAATATGTATACGGCAGACACAGTCCACTCCAATGTCCACATAAAGAATGAAGAAATGTTGATTCAGGACAATTTGGTGCGAAGAGTTTTGTTGAGCCTTTGTAATGCAGCAGTGTCCAACATTTAGAAAGTAAACAACTCTGCAAATTTGTGTTCTGCGGGTGCTCATAACAGAGAGGGTCAGTGCTTTAGAGACAACAAGATGTGAGCACATTCTTTTTATTAGCATATGTTTAAAAGGCATGGTAGGTGGCGTAACAAAGGCCATATTCCTTAATCAGGGATTACTGACCCAATGCATGATTTGCACAATTTACAGTACAAAGCTTGTCAGAAGCTGGAAACTCTGAGTTAGAAACAGACAACATAATGAGCAACCCTTGTAAAGAGTTAGGAATCAAATAAATAGCAAAAACTAAAATTACATTTATGTCACCATCAAACAAAAGCTGTTTTTAGATTTTGATTGGCCTGTTATGCAAAACGGTATCTTTGTTGGTATAACTGGATTAGGTGGTGGATTAGGTTTAAAAGTTTTAGGAGTATTTTTAGAAGAAGATCAGGGGTCATTTATCAACACTGGGGAAATTTCTGCATTCATTGTTCTACTAGCAGCTGGCTATAAAAAGCTAATCACTGATTGGTTGCGTTAGGTAACTGCCCATGGGCAAATTTGCTCAATATTGATAAATGAGCCCCAACGTCTTTTAACCCACTGATAAACCTGCTCTCTTTTAATGTATTTCATTATTCTTTTTTATATATCATTATTCTAGTTTTTAGAGAAAATTTATGGAATGGACATGTAAAACTGATGTTTTTCCACTGTAAAATGTGAATATGTGTTTATTATCTGTTGTGTAACATCTTTTGGAAGTAACTAATCTTTCCCCTTTTGCAGGGACAAATCGAAACAGTTGAACTCTCGTTAAAATGCACAAAGGATAAAAATAATAATGTATATGCAACATTTGTGAATGAAATGGGCTATGCAGTAACATGGCTAATAGTTTCCCAAACAGACCAAAGTATTTCATGTAAATTTTAATGTGGTAGGAGCAAAATATGTGTTTTAGCAGTGGCTATGCATATGATCATGCCTTAAAGTGTTTAACCAAGTACTATTGCATTCAATTAAAAGTTGAGCACTACTTCCTTTGATTCTAGCCAGTGGCATAACTAGCTATTACTGGACCCCACAGCAGATTATATTTCAGACCCCCAGGTTGATCAGTTTTACCAATATGTATTTAAATTGGACCACATAGGGCCTCCTCTACCTCCTGGGCCCCCCTGCAACCTCAGGGTCTGCTTCCTCCATAGTTACGTCACTGATTTTAGCATTTCATTTGACCTGAGCAACTGTTTCCGAGAAACAAAAATAAAGATGTAGTGCCTACCACGGGCTTCCTGTCGGTGAAGAGACGAGATTGCAATACAAAGCACTGGAAGATGGTGACTGGGAGCTCCGCTTTGCTTCTCTGTATTTAAGGATCAAGGCTTTTTTTTTTTTTAACTAATGCACATAGCTGGGAGGGAGAGGGGAGATACCAGAAAGTTTAGGGGGGCTTAGGGTAGGGGTGTTTAGTTTTCTTTTAAATACTTTATGCAATGCAAATACAATGTGAACAACGTAACATACTTCCTAGTGTTCATTCACTGCTCAGTAAATTTGAAAATCTATGTAAAAAGAAACCCCATCCCACCCAATTCATGTTTTAAGTTTTCATGTTTTAAGTGCTCACAGTTATCTAACAAATTATATTAATTTTGTAAATTTAATTGCGGTGGAGGTGAAAACTAACCCTAAAAAGTTTTTTAAATATATTAATAGTAAAAAGATGCAGGTTGAGAGTGTTGCTCCATTAAATAACGGTACCAGTATGCTTGTAACAGATACAGATAAGGAAAATGTGTTAAATCAGTTCTTTTCTTCAGTGTATACAATAGAGGAGTCTGGGTTCACAGGCTCACTTAATAACTGCATGAATGGTTCCGCTCAATCTAGTCAGTAGCTGACTCAGGATATGATTCAAAAAGCTTTAATACAAATTAATGTAAACAAGGCTCCAGGGCCTGATGGCATACACCCCCGGGTTCAAAGAGAGCTTAGTTCAGTTTTAGATCAGCCCTTATTTCTGATTTTCTCAGATTCACTGTCATCTGGTATGGTGCCTATGGATTGGAGAAAAGCTGATGTTATTCCAATATTTAAAAAGGGATTACGATCTCAGCCTGGCAATTATAGGCCAGTAAGCTTGACATCTGTGGTAGGCAAATTATTTGAAGGCTTGTTAAGGGATCACATTCAAAATTTTTTCCTAATGAATGGCATTATGAGCAACAATCAGCATGGCTTTATGAAGGATAGGTCATGTCAGACGAATTTGATTGCATTTTAAGATGTGGTAAGTAAGATTCTGGACAGTGGGGGGCAGTAGATGTGATCTATTTGGATTTTGCCAAAGCGTTTGATACTGTGCCCCACAAATGACTGCTTTCTAAACTAAGGTCTGTTGGGCTTAATGAAGTCGTTTGCACGTGGATAGGAAACTGGCTACAGGATCGGGTACAGAGGGTGGTTGTTAATGGGACATTCTCTACTTGGAGTAAGGATCTTAGTGGGGTCCCCCAGGGCTCGGTATTGGGTCCATTTTTATTTAACTTGTTCATTAATGACTTAGGGGAGGGTGTTGTAAGTAATGTATCAGTGTTTGCAGATGACACAAAATTATCCAGCCCAATTAATTCCATCCAGGATGTGGCATCCTTGCAACATGATCTTGACAAACTGGCAATCTGGGCAGCTAAGTGGCAAATGAGATTCAATGTTGATAAATGTAAAGTCATGCACCTGGGATGTAAAAATATCCAAGCCACTTATACCCTTAATGGGACTGCACTAGGCAAATCCATTATGGAAAGGACCTTGGAGTCCTTGTAGATGATAAACTTGGCTGTAGCAAGCAATGCCAGTCAGCAACATCAAGGGCAAATAAGGTCTTGAGCTGTATTAAAAGGGGCATAGAGTCAAGGGAGGAGGGGGTCATTTTTCCACTATATAGAGCACTTGTAAGGCCCCATCTAGAATATGCTGTACAGTTTTGGTCTCCATCACTCAAACAGGACACTATTGTATTAGAGAGGTTACAGAGAAGGGCAACTAAGCTGGTAAAAGGTATTGAAAATCTTAGCTATGAGGAAAAACTGGCCAAATTGGGGATGTTCACGCCGGAGAAGAGGCGCTTAAGGGGTGATATGATGACTATGTATAAATATAAAAGGGGATCATATAATAATCTCTCTAATGCTTTATTTACCAGTAGGTCTTTCCAGCTGACACGAGGTCACCCATTCCGATTAGAAGAAAAGAGGTTCCGCTTAAATATTCGGAAGGGGTTTTTTACAGTGAGAGCTGTGAAGATGTGGAATTCTCTCCCTGAATCCGTTGTACAGGCTGATACATTAGATAGCTTTAAGAAGGGGTTGGATTGCTTTTTAGCAAATAAGGGAATACAAGGTTATGGGAAATAGCTCATAGTACAAGTTGATCCAGGGACTAGGCCATTTTGGAGTCAGGAAGGAATTTTTCCCCCTCTAGGGGGCTTCAGATGGGGTTTTGCCTTCCTCTGGATCAACTGGCAGATAGGTAGTTAATAAAAAAAAAAGGTTGAACTCGATGGACATGTGTCTTTTTTCAACCTTACTTACTATGTTACTATGTTACTTACTATGTTACTATGTAAATTTGCCAATGCTATGACAAAGAAATACCTTGCACTAAATGATTCAGTTTTGTAAAATTATGAAAATGCAGATTTAAACCAGGCTGATATTGTTTATAAAGTAGATACAAACCTTGCCTTGTGGATAGTTTATGAATAGGTTTTAAACCCTATAATGTTTAAACTGTTTCTGGCTTCATTGTCCAGGGGCATTTTCTGACCCCTGGCATTCAGCTTATCTAGTACATCTTCTGATGTACAGAGTTATACTAGTATGACAGGGTTGAGGGTTTACCTGGTTGACTGTGATGGATCGTAGAAGGAGCAAGGGATTCAAGAGCTGTTGAAAGAGCATTATTGTAGAGAGATGCTGCCATATTTGCTCAGGAAAGGTTGTTTATATGAGAGATCCACTATGCTTCTACTGTTGATAATTGTTGTTGTTTAAATGTGTTAAGGTTTCTGTATGTGTGGGTGGAGAGAGATGGTTGTAATAGCACTACTGAAAGTGTTAACTGTAAGAAAAGTAAGTGATGGTCAGCTAGGGGGAAGGAAGAGTTAGTAAAGTTTGAGGAGTGGTGGAATATAAGATCAAGAGCATGACCCAAAATGTGAGTAGGTGAGTCGACTAAGAGTGACATAAGTCACTTTTGTTGATGTTACTATTCCTTTAACACAACTACTTTGCAGCCACACTGGACACTATCTGCCAGGAATTTGTATGCCCACTGTATTTGTATAGGTTTCCTTTCACTCTTCAGAAACATACAGGCAGGTTAATTGGTTCCTGATAAAACATTAACCTGAGTGTGTGTTGAGTGAATGCCCCTCAACTTCCCATGGCAACCTTCAATAAAATCAAGCTTAAATATTTATAAGATCTTGTAAAGCAAACATAATTTTCACAAGTGGAGGCTAACAGTATATTACATTAAAAAGAAGGATTTGGGGGGGGGGGGCATTGGAAGTTGAAAAGGGCAACAAATGTGAAACAGGTACAGTAAATAAATGATTATAGACATTTCACTGGAAATACTTTGACAAAACAAATTTGTAGGTGAATAAATTCTCTAATATGTCTAATGTTTTTTTTTTTCTTTCAGGGGAGGAAAATTTATTGGCGATTTTGAAAAGGAGATGGTGGAAGTACATGTTTTTAGGAATAATAGACATAGAAGCGACATATTTGGTGGTAAAAGCTCATCAATATACTACTTTCATTAGTATACAGGTCAGTATTATTCTCTGCCTCTTATAGTGTGGACTGTTATAACAGCATTCTTAATTGAGACTTTTCTAAAATAACAAATTGCTCTTCATCTATTCCATATAAAGAAATCCTTAGATTAACTCTTACATACAAGGATAATAATTTATCCATTTCCATACAATAGTGAACGGTGGACATACTTGCCACTTGGCTGGTAAATTACTGGCTACATTGGTAATGGTACCTGATTTATTTGTAGGGAAATCCTACCTAGTTGAAAAACTGGGACATTTTAGACAACACCTGATCAGCCCAGTCAACCAAGCCATCTACCTCTCAGAAAGCCCTGCCTTTTTGGTCTGTGGTTTGGAACAAATTAAGCCTGAATAGGCATACTGTATGTTGACATGGATTTATCAAACATTTCCATCAATATGATTTAAAGACAAACTAGCTGGTACTAAACTTACTAAGAAGAATTGTCCCTTTAATATAAACAACAAGAAATTATGCCCTTGAGACGTAAAGGAGTTTGTGTTAAAATAAAATATCATCTATATTCTCAAAAGCAATGGTGCCTAAAGGGCATAATTATTAAAAATAATTAGAGAGGGTTTCTTGACTGGGGCTCTTGAAATGACCTGGAAGGTTCTTGCTGTAATTTAAAGGAAATAACTATCCGTGTATAGGGTCCTTAGAATATATTTCTTTGCAGGTGCAGGTTGAAATGCAGATTTTGCAACTATCTCTGCATTTTTGCAAGTTTTAGTTGCTTTCACTAGTTTGTAGGCTTCATAATTTGTGACTTAACAAGATACAAAATGTTGCCCTGTGGTTTAGGACACAAGTGAATCGCTAAAAGAAGGAGAAAGATTGCCAGCACACAGTTTCCCTTTAAAAATAATTATTACAAAACACGAGGCGTTAGTACCACACTTTGACCAAAATATGTTCGCTCATGTGCCACATCAAGGCCCTTCATAGTACATCCTACACTATAATAGCATTCCAAGTTTGTATTGCATTTAAAATCAAGTCCCCCAACAAACAATGTAGTAAACAATGTAGTAAAACCATAGTGCACTTGTACTACTCCCATTGTTTGCTGGGGGATTTTTTGCAATAATTATTTTTAAAGGCAGACTGTGATCTGGCAATCTTTCTGCTTCTTTTTGTTTTTTCAAATATTGGCTTTTTATCATTTATAGCAGCTGGTCAACTCTGAATGTGGGTTAAACCATGCGCTGGCACAAGGCCGCTTCTAGGAGTTGGTCAGTGCTATAGGTTAGACTGAGCACTGGTGATTGTGAAACGCTGCCTGATATGTCTAGGCAAACAATGGACCATATCAGATTGATCTGAATTTTCAACCCTCATCGAACTTAAGTTCCAGGTTGTAGAGAAAGCAAAAAAAAAAAAAAAGCAAAACAGGAAGACAAAAACCTGCAAAAAACCTATAACAATTAAAAATACCATTTAAACAATTGTTTATCTCCAGGATGCAGTTCAATCTTTGTTACTCTGTAACATTTATATGGAAATTATCAATGCAGAATAAGCCTAAAAAATAAAAAATGCACGGATATCGATTTTTTTTAAAGCTTTTTAAAAATAAAATTGAAGCCCTGAAATCAGTTCGGATTTGTGGCAAGGCCTCAAAGGCCCAGGCATAGGGCGGCAACATTTTTGTGGAAGCATGCCGTCCAGCAGCATACTAAGGTGCACTGGGGACTCATAGGTCCCCAGAGCTCCAGTGCATGGGTAAGTGCGCTTGCAGGGGGTGTGTGTGCGAAGGCAATGGGCGGGCACTGGGACTGAGTGCCATCAGGGCACCTCTGAGAGAAATCTGGCCCTGCCAGAAATACCTTTGCTTTGCATATGTCTGTTGTGCTGATCCTCACAGCTGTAACATATTGCACCTGGTGCAGATAAGCATACCTTTATTGGCACTGCCCTCCATTTCTCTTTGTCATCTGGAGCAAAGACAATGTACCATGTGCCTCCACAGTATATTCATAAACATGGACACCTAGTACCCTATGCCCAAAGCAGCCAAAAGTGCTGCGTATGCTGCCCTGGAGTTAGAGAAGCAATGCTATGCCAGATGAATTCTAGAAGGTCTAGCTGGCTGCATCATGCGGTGGCTTTATCTCCTGGCAGCCTTGTGTTATAAAAGTAGTTCATATAAGCAAATTTATTTCAGCGAAATACTACTTAAATATTTATAACTTTACTACCTAGGTGTCTGTCTGCAATATGCTGTAAATTTTTTTTAAAGCTTGCAAGGTTTACAGAAGCACTGAGCCAGGCATGCACCTTTAATATCAATTTCACCTTTGCTCAGATTTAAAGTGGCCTCCAGAAAACAATCATAACAGCAAAAAAATATGTTACAGGCTTCCTCTCTTAAATAGGCAAATCCCTGTTATTTCCCACCCCCTTTATATTTGTTGTAATGCCATCTAATATATTTTTCCTATCCCAGAGATTTTAATTTCAGTGCAGCCTTAATTCACATGCTATAAATTCTACCATAAAGCTGGAATTATTATTTTTTTCTAATTAGAAGCTTCCCAGCATCTCACAACAGAAAAGGCAGGAGCCAAAAATAGATGATTACTATACACTGTAAGCAAAGTAAACAAGAATAAACCAAATATAATTAAGGCATCCCAATCCATTTATTGATTTGGGCAATTCCACTGGGACATTTGCTGTACATCATTTCTCCTGTTAACTACAAGCTTTTCTTTTGCATTTTATGTCACAAGCCACATGGAATATCTATTTTATAAAATATAATAATATATATTTTATAAACTAGCTGTATTTTTTAAAGTGGCAGCACCCATTATACTTATAAGAACCATGCCTTTTATCCTTTTAGTAAAAATACATGTTTTCATAATTGTTTGCATTATAATGCAAAAAAATAATGGAAAGTTGTTCTGCTTTTCCCCAAAGTCACCCTCCCTTTGGGGATGGATTAAATATGCTCTGTAATAACCCCACCCCCTTGGTTTCAGATAATAAGTAAAGAAATATACTGGAATAGGTTTACATCACTATACCTGGTTTTACTACTAATATGTCTTACACCAATTTTATATAACTATGCTGTTTTTTAACCTTTAGTCATACACACTGCTTATTTACCTTCTTAGACCATGGCATTGCTTTGATTTTTAGTTAGCATTATACATTTCAATGGCCCCTCCAAAAAGATTTTAGTCAAACGCTAAGGAGTAGCTTAGATTAAAAACACTAGTGGTTAGATTTATCAGTTTTCATCTGTCTGTATTTGGGCAAACTATTCATACTAATACAAGTAAGTTCCTGACCTTACTCACATTTCCTGTAATTATTTGGCCAAACTCGAACAAGTAAATAATTCCTAAATCTGGCCCTATAAGATCTATTAATTTGCCATTGAATTCTATTTTCCTTCCCTTTGTCACCTCCAGTTGCCCTAGTTAATGATTAATTCCAAATCTAAACCATGACATTAATACTTCTTGATAATACAATGGATAGATAAACAAAAGCTCATTAGTCAATAGTCAACTAGTCAATATCCTACTGGACGTGGCCCAATATCTTAATAATGTTTTAAATTGGCTTTTTAGCTAGTGCCTACAGAATATGACAGTTTGCCCAAATATGAACATATGATGATTGATAAAGCTAACCTTTAGTGTTTTTAAACTAAGCTACCCCTTAGTCTTAAAAAAAATCTTATTTGGACCAGTGCCATGACCTTGGATGTGTCCTTTGACATAGGTAGTTATTATAGATGTTAGTGCACGCTCATGTGGCTGGCCAGATTGCAATGCCTGGGGTTACAGAAGTGCATCCTTTACTATGATAAATGCTGAACCATGATAATGCACATAATTATGTTATGCGGTTGTTACTGGTCTGGCGTGAAGATGCTGTGGCAAGCTGGCGGCTCGAACACGTAACTTTTAGGGGGATTAGTCAATGGTAGGCAGGCAGCATAGGAAAAAAAGAGCATAAAGACAGCGACACACAGCTTCTTCAAGGAAAACACACGTTTATTTTCCCGCTTTGCACAAACAGTGTATTGTCCACAGACACAGGGGTGACCATTTTATCATTCAAACAAATAATAAAATAAAACCTAGCCCATTGGGCACTACCTTCCAACTCTGGAGCAGTCCCTGACTAGGCTGGGCCCCTTGTGGACTACCAGCAAACAAAACAATTGTTGTGGCTCACCCCTGTACTCACAGTCTTAGAGTGAACTTTTTAGCCTCTTGGCTTTTCTTCAATGTCCCACACAGACAACAAATCTGGCTCTTAGTCACAGCCACGCTCTCCCTCTGCTTCATGCAGGATCAGGCGGCACTCCCAGCTCCTCTGGGAGTTCCTAACACAGCCAGGTCTCCTACCTGCTTTGCCCTGATGAGAGACACACTCTCCCATTCTAATTAAGTTTAAATAGCCTTTCCACAGGACAGCTTTCCTGTGGAAGGTGAACTCCAATCTCTGCACTGGATCTGCGGAATGGAGTCCCTGGCTACTAAAGTCTTTAAACAGAGCACTGATTCTCTGTTTCATAACTCCCTTCCTGGAGCCTATCTCAGTACCTGGGGAGAAATTAAAGGCTAGAGTGACCTTTTTCCTCCTTTTCCTAGCCACTCTACCACAAGATCCATTTGGTAATAGCACGGCATTAAATGATACAGTATCTATGAACGCATTTGCAATTATGAGGCTCATGTTTAGGGGCAAATTTACTAACGGGTGAAGTGACTAACGCGGGCGAGAATTCTCCAGCGTGACGTCTTTTCGGTACTTCGCCAATTTACTAACGGTCGCTGGTGTAACTTTAATTGCGAAGGAGCTGTACTTCGCTCCCTAACACCTGGCGAATTTGCGCTCTGGCGAATGGACGTAACTATGCAAATTCACTAAGATGCAAATTTTACTGAACATTACATCTTGCGCCAGACTTGCCTTCACCACCTGAGACCAGGCAAAGTGCAATAGAATAGATAGGACTTCCTAAAAAAAATAGTCCCAAAAAAAGCTAGCGTCTTTTCCTTTTTCAGGGTGATAGGCTAAAAAAGATGTACTTTTTTTGGGGGTAAATGGCTTTCCCCATACATTTCTTAACATATGGCACATAAACTATACACTGGGCTCATGCGTAGGGCATTATAACAACTTTATTTTATTAAGGTTTCCCGGGCTTCTGTAGTGTAATGTATTTGCTGCAACATATAAGTCCATTGAACTTTAACTTCCTGCCATATGCAAAATTGGCAAAGCTAGCACAACTTTGCTTCACTTGGCGCAGTAACGATAGCGCAACTTCACCAGCATTTGGCACCCTGGATGCAACTTCGGATTTAGTGAATTAGCGTTGTCTTGGCGAGTCAATGCCTGGCGAAATGTTGCACTGTGATCGAAGCTGTTGCTGGAGGTTAGTGAATTTGCCCCTTAGAATAATGCCACGTTTCTGACAAAAATCAGATATGTTTGTTTTCATGTCCATGTTACTGTCTGGACATAGTACCTGCAAGTGCCTAGCAGAAGAACTAGGAGTATTTCAGATTTGTCCTGTTCTTTTAGAATGTTGCAATGGTAAAACTGAATAATGCTTGATAGAGGCCACACTAGAAATGAAGGACTTACATGCCTGGGTGCTCTACAATATGTACTGATAATAAGTGATCCAGCATACAAAAGGAATTTTCAATAATCAACTCTCACTTTAATTTATTGGCGGGGTATCATAGTTATATTTTGCAACAGTTAAGAGCTGATTCTAGCTTTATGGTATCCTTTTATCCAAGATTAGTTATACAAGATGTTCAACAACAGCTGACAGGCTAATAGGTTGGGCAACCCTCGTTTATATAGAATGGTCATTTTCAACATTGTTAATGTAGCAATATAGAAATTAGGTTTTTCAACTGCTGCTCTTCAGGAAGAGATAATGGGTATCCAAGCTAAACTATAATTCTCGTCCACATTTGGGTGCAGGTGGTTCTCCAATAGGAACAGCAGATTTAGGCTAATGGCACACAGGTTGTCTTCTCTACTGCTATAAAAGCCAATCTGCTGGATTTGTACCTGTATGTGTGTACACAGAGTGGATTTTGGTGCAAAAATGCAAACTTTAGGGTTAGCAGTGTAGCAAATTTACTTAGGTCCGAATTTTCACTTCGGAAAGCATACAGTCGTTAGTTTGCTACGGCAATGCGTATTCATCAAAATGTGAAAATTCGTATCGGTGAATGAACGCTAGCGTACTTTTTGCTAGTGAAAATTCTCTTAGCGAATTTTCTATAGTGTTAAATTTCTTCCTAGCGAACCTCATTAACATACTAACTCTTATGTCAATTTAAATATGGCGGGTATTAGTGATGGTGAAATTGCTGGAGGTGGCCACTTATTATTAAAAATTTTCAAGGAAACAAAATAAAGTCAAAAGGGATCCTCCACAAATGTGGCATGAGCTTTAAATGGTAAAAAAGGGTAAGTTATATATATATATATATATATATATATATATATATATATATATATATATACGTGTACACATATATATATAAAACATGCAGGCAGAGCGGGCACCATTAGCCAAAAATAGTCTGGGTGCCAGTCTGAATATAAATAGATACCAAGGTGAGTTGACAGCACTCCAAGGAAGTTTTGAGGCAAAGGTTTCAGCAAACAAAATGTAGGTTTATTGGTTCCAATGTTTCAGTTTCACGCTGGAACTTTCATCAGGGATAGTACTGAGGGAAAATTCATCTGGTAAAATGGCGCAAATGGCGCTATGTGGTAGCGACTATGTGGACTGGCATCACTGATTTACAGGAAAGTAAAAGATTGTAAACTGCACTGAGGCAAATTATATAATCTCTGTAAAGTGCTACAGAACATGTTGGCACTATATAAATGGCTACTAATAAATATGCTATTATCAGCATATAGGACTACATTCATTAGTCTGTTACCCAGCCAATATAGTCAAGGCCAGGAATATAAGACTGTAATTTGGTTGCTGTGCACAATGTATCAGGCAGGCAGTGTGTAACCAATCCAATCCAATAGGCTCTTGATTAAACATGCCTGGGAAGAAACACAGAAGTTCAACATATAGTAAATAATGACTGCTGTGTTTAGGAAATACTAATACTATTTGTATTTAGTTTGACTGCCATGTTTACCATCATATTAGTTTGTTGTTGAATAAAACAAATCCAACCTTAGCTCACAGAATTGCTGTGATACAAAATGATACTGAATTTAGCTACTACATTTAAAAGAAAAATGTTTTCTTCCAGAGGGAGCAAAAGCAGAAGGACTAAAGACAAAGATACCGGTAGGGGAATGGGGTTGGCATTTTAAGGGTTTGAGGAGGGTCCTTCTGATGGGAACATGGGGAGGGACTATCCCAGTACTGACATGGGGGTGTCAAGGTAAGGTGAGTACACAGTGAAGGTCGACTCGTTACACAACCTACGTAAATGTACAAAGATACATGCAGATTTTGTTTTGACATTGCATGGTGCAACATAATACACCTAATGCAGACCATAGGGGCAGATTTATTGAGTTTCGAATTGAAAATCAAATTTGAATTTTCGAGTTGGATTTTTGGTCAAAATCAAAACTCAAATTGGAGATTTATCATACCTGGACCCTTGGAACAACTCAAATTCAACTATTCGCCACCTAAAATCTGCCCAGTTCATGTAGAAGTCAATGGCAGAGGTCCAGTGACCCATATGAAGATGCTAATAGCCTTCCTGACATTCGATATTTTTTCAGAGAAAAAACTCAATTCTTAAAATTGTAAAGAGTCCAGCAAATTAATTTTGGGAGTATGCTATGACCATAATGTTATATCATTAAGGGGCATATTTATCAAGGGTCGAATTTCGAATTTGGAAAACTTCGAAATTCGAATTTAAAAAGACCAACCAAAATTAAGTTGAAGTTTTATTTTGGCCGAATAGGTCAGTTTTTCAATCAAATAGGTCCGTATTCTGTTGAATCGAATCATACGAATCTAAGTAATAGCGCGATCGATCGAATTTTAATCAAAGTTTTTCCCAACAGAAACTTGGATTTTCAAAGTCCACCAATTGATTCCAATTAGGTTCTAGGAGGTCCCCCCATAGGCTAAAAAAGCAATTTGCAGGTTTTAGATGGCGAATGGTCGAAGAGACAGTACATGATAAAAATCAATATTCGAATTTTAGAATTTTTTTAAATTCAAATCGAATTTGGACTATTCCCTAGTCGAAGTACACAAAAAATAGCTCAAAATTAATAATTTTTTTATTCTAAAATTCACCTCGAACTTCGATAAATCTGCCCCTTAATGTCTGGTGCAAAAAACAAATATACACTGGGGCAACAAAAAAACATGAATTTCAGAAAAGCTCATTTTAGTGCCTTGTGGGCTGCGCTTCAGAGTATTCATTGGGGCATTATGTTTTTAGTTAAAAGAACAGAAATGGTTGTCATTTAAAATGATATTATATCGTTACTGTTCTCAATTTATTCCCTAAAGGAGTAAATGTAGAAGCACTAAAAATCACCCTTACTATAGAAGTAAAGAAATTAATAAGAAAAAAAGAGAAAGGCATTTAAAAACTACAAGTCTGTTGGGACAGAAGCTGCATTTAATGGATATAAACACTATAATAAATTTTGTAAAACAGCAATCCGGAAGGCAAAGAAAATAAATGAAGAATGCATTGCGACTGAGGCTAAGACAACTCTTAAATGTTTTTTAAGTATATTAATAGTAAAAATATGTGGGTTGAGAGTGTTGCTCTTTAAATAATGGAACCAGTATGGTTGTAACAGATACAGAAAAGTCAAATGTGGTAAATCAGTTATTTTGTTCAGTGTAAAAAATAGAGGAGGCTGAGTTTCCAGGCTCACTTCATAGCTGCACTGATGGCTTATCTCAATCTAGTCATTGGCTGACTCAGGATATGATTTATAAAGCTTTAATAAAAAATTAATGTAAACAAGATGCCAGGGCCAGATGGCAAACACCCCCGGGTTCTAAGAGAGCTTATTTCAGTTTTAGACCGGCCCCTATTTTTGATTTTCTCAGATTCGCTTTCATCTGGTATGGTACCTATGGATTGCAGAAAAGCTGAGTCATTCTAATATTTAAAAAGGGATTACGATCTTAGCCTGGAATTATAGGCCAGTAAATTTAACACCTGTGGTGGGCAAATTTTTTAAAGGTTTATTAAGGGATCACATTCAAAATTTTGTCCTGGTGAATGGCATGAGCAGCAATGAGCATGGCTTTATGAAGGATAGGTCATGTCAGACAAATTTGATTGCTTTTTATGATGAGGTAAGTAAGATGCTGGACAGTGGGGGGGGCAGTAGATGTGATCTATTTAGATTTTGCCAAAGTGTTTAATACCATGCCCCACAAATGACTGCTTTCTAAACTAAGGTCTGTTGGGCTTAATAAAGTTGTTTGCACATGGATAGGAAACTGACTACAGGATTGGCTACAGAGGATGGTTGTTAATGGTACATTCTCTACTTGGAGTAAGGTTCTTAGTGGGGTTCCTCAGGGCTCGGTATTGGGTTCACTTTTATTTAACTTGTTCCTTAAAGGGGTGGTTCACCTTCAAACAACTAGTTGTTTTCAGATAGATCACCAGAAATATTGACATTTCCCAATGACTTTCTATTTTCTATGTATGACTGTTTTTCTAATATTAAAGTGTCAAGTGTCATTTTTCACATTCCAAAGCAGTCCTGGGAGGGGGGTCACCGACCTTGTAAACTGTTCTTAATGGATACATTTAGCTGATACATTTCTTATCTTTGTCCCTGCTGTTCAGAATCTCTGGGTTTCATTACAGGCAGCTGTTAGAATTGATACAATAGTTGCTAATACTCCAGAGATGCTGCTGAGAAATGTATCAACTAAATGTTGCAAAATTGTAACAGTTTAGAGTCTATACCTGAATTACTGAGCTGCCAGACTCAAACACCAGAGACAGGAACATTAAACTTAGATTTTGGAAAGTAAAAAATAAATAATGCATAAGTAATAAGTAATAAGTAAACAAGTAATTGTTCCCCAGTCTATTTCTGGGGAACAATCTGAAAACAACTGAATTGGAAAAAGTGTTCCCCTTTAATAACTTAGGGGAGGGTGTTGTAAGTAATGTATCAGTATTTGCAGATGACACAAAACTATCCAGACAAATAAATTCCATTCAGGATGTGGCATCCTTGCAACACGATCTTGACAAACTGGCAATCTGGGCAGCTAAGTGGCAAATAAGATTCAATGTTGATAAATATAAAGTCATGCACCTGGGATGTAAAAATATCCAAGTCACTTATACCCTTAATGGGACTGCACTAGGCAAATCCATTATGGAAAGGACCTTAGAGTCCTGGTAGATGATAAACTTGGCTGTAGCAAGCAATGCCAGTCAGCAGCATCAAGGGCAAATAAGGTCTTGAGCTGTATTAAAAGAGGCATTGATTCACAGCAGAAAGGGGCCATTCTTCCACTGTATAGAGCACTGGTAAGGCCTCATCTAGAATATGCCCTACAGTTTTGGTCTCCATCACTCAAACAGGACATTATTGTATTAGAGAGGGTACGGAGAAGGGCAACTAAGCTGGAAAAGGTATGGAAAATCTTAGCTATGAGGAAAGACTGGCCAAGTTGGGGTTGTTCACGCTGGAGAAGAGGCGCTTAAGGGGTGATGTGATAACTATGTATAAATATATAAGGGGATCATATAATAATCTCTCTAATGCTTTATTTACCAGTAGGTCTTTCCAGCTGATGCAAGGTCACCCATTCTGATTAGAAGAAAAGAGGTTCCGCCTAAATATTCAGAAGGGGTTTTTTACAGTGAGAGCTGTGAAGATGTGGAATTCTCTCCCTGAATCAGTTGTACAGGCTGATACATTAGATAGCTTTAAAGGAAAAAAATACCCCCAAAATCAACACTTAAGCAACAGATAGTTCATATCATATTAAGTGGCATATTAAAGAATCTCACCAAACTGGAATATATATTTAAGTAAATATTGCCTTTTACATCTCTTGCCTTGAGCCACCATTTCGTGATGGTCTCTGTGCTGCCTCAGGGATCACCTGACCAGAAATACTTCAACTCTAACTGTAACAGGAAGAAGTGTGGGAGCAAAAAAAAACAACTCTGTCTGTTAATTGGCTCATGTGACCAAACATGTATGGTTTGTTGGTATGGTTGTGATTACAGTGAATCCTACGATCCAAGGGGGCGGCCCTTATTTTTTAAAATGGCAATTTTCTATTTATGATTACCCAATGGCACATACTACTATAAGTATATTATTATGAAAATGGTTTATTTACATGAAGCAGGATTTTACATATGAGCTGTTTTATGCAATATCTGCAATCTACATTGTTTGGGGGGTATAGTTTTCCTTTAAGAAGGGTTTGGATGGCTTTTTAGCAAGTGAGGGAATACAGGGTTATGGGAGATCATAGTACAAGTTGATACAAGGACTAGTCCAATTGCCATTTTGGATTCAGGAAGGAATTTTTTCCCCCTCGGAGACAAATTGGAGAGGCTTCAGATGGGGTTTTTGCATTCCTCTGGATCAACTAGCAGTTAGGCAGGTTAAAAAAGTTAAAAGGATGGACTTGATGGACATGTGTTTTTTTTTCAGCCTAACTTACTATGTTACAATGAATTCGAATTCAATTCGAGTTTTCAAATTGGTAATATTTGTTTTGTTTTGAGTTTTAGACATTTTTCTTAAATAAGGTACTATTTGAATTTCTAGGTAATTCGAGTTAATTTGAGGTTAAAAAACCTCTAACATTTGACCTTTGATAAATCAAACCCAAAGTGTAGGTGCACAATGAGACTTCTAAACTGGCTAATGTTATTTCCATCTCATTGTACAATGCATATAGGGGGGGATGTAATATTGGTCGCTAATGTAAAAATCATTCACAATTCATTCGCAATGCAATAAAAACCTAATGAACAATATTACATATAACCTGATTTTCACAGTTATAACAGCAGGCTGAACAATACTTGGATATCCATACTAGCATTATCTAGACTCTGAAAATAAAAGGACCACGGGGGGAATGTAATAAAAGTCGGTAATCTAAAAAATATTCGCAATGCAAAAAGTTATGCCTTTGAGCGAACAAATTTTGCTTTGCGCAAATTTAATATAGCTGTTGCGAACCCGGAAACTGTTTAGCGCCCACTTCCAACAGTGGAAGACCATTTGCAAATTTTATAGTTTGCGCCAATGCGCAGTAAATGTAATAAAGATTCTTACTGAAAAAGTCGTTATGCTTGCTCCAAAAGATTACAACACCTTCAAGCACTTCTTTAGAGTGCGCAATTAAAATTCGCAATGTGCAATTAAAATTCGCAATGCAATGACAGCTTAAGGAACAATATTACATTGCAAAATATGGATTTTTATTCTTATTGGTGCAAATTGTTTTTCTCTTTGCAACTTTAATTACATTCCCCTATGTATGTTTAATTCATATGGTACCATGGGAACATCATCTCAGAAAAATAATTATACAGTCAGTTTATCAAGGAAGCACTGAGTGAAGTAATTGCCATTTAGGCATGGTGTGACAAAACTTTCCATAAATTAAGAACTTACAAAGTAGTCTTAAAGATTGACATGCAAGTCTAGTATTAGATTTTTTTAATTGCAAGTCAAAAGCTAATACAGTGATATTTCCATCACTATCACTATCAAAAGTTGGAATTTCTGTGTTCTTTTTTATTTTAAAAAGAGATTAAAACAATGAGCAGAAATTCATTATAAGAGACACCCTTTGTGCAACATTTTATTCTGCCACACCCCATGTTGCCAGTATACATGGAGCACCATAGGGTTATTTGCTTCTTTCAGGGCAAGTATGAGAATAGGCAGAACTGTATTCATGGGGTAAATGCAGATATCTGTGTTTCATTTTGCACCCCTCAATGTATTCATAAGGAGTGGCCAGGGGTGGCATGTAGGTGCTACCCCCCTCCCACCATTCAGATGTGCAATTTAGGGAGCATCAGCCAGAGCTGGAACTAGGGATACATAGCTCCATTGGGTGCAACTGAGGGGGGCGTGATTTTTAAAAATTGCATGTTTTCTTCCCTCTCACGCCAAACTTCGCCCTCTGCATAAAGAGCTTGACATGGGTGGGCCTGGAACCAATGTTCAAACCATGTGTGTGTTTTAAAAACAATTTGTTGTGCGCACTGACCTAAAATGTGTTTGTGCACCCACGAGCATAAAGTTTAGACTGAACTTTCCTGACATCAATATGGCGGTGTCAGCAAACAAGGCTAGGGGTGGCAGTGAGCCAGACTATGGTTTTGGGCAAGTGGGGGAGTGAAGGTCGGTGTGAGATGACCTTGGATGACAATATCTCTTGGCCCATCTCTTGTGCCGGCCCTATGACAGGTGGTCTTGCATCTCCTGACGCTGTGCTCTACACCTTGCACAAGATTTTATCTAGGGTGAGGTGTAGAATGCAAATAAAACCTGGACAGAATTACTTTTTAAATAAGCATTAAGGGACAAACATTTACCCTCACAGTTTTGTACAGCTTCTATGTAAATGACCCCTAATACAATCTACATTATGTGGCTGACTTTGATGAGGAAATATAAACAGAAAAGTTCAAAGTAAGCAAGACATATACTGAATTTCTGTGTGCACATATAAAACCGTTATTCTCTGCACATAGTAGTTTTACATACTGTATGATGTGCCATATTACTTATGTGCCTTATGAGAGCATTGCCTTGTCTATAGAAAACAACACTATTTGCTAATTACCAGATTGTGCTACTGTTTTGTTGTCATTTGGCAGCTCTTACCCAAGCATAGACACAAATATGTAGAAAGGAATTGTGCACATGATCCTCATTTATTGTAATTCTGAGAGAAACATATGGAAGGCAAACCCTAATACTTGATTTTGTTCATACAAACAAGCCAGTAACAGAAGCTGTAACTGAAGATTGAACAGTCCATGGTAACACTTGGCTGGGTATGCTTTGATTTCCTGCAGTAATTACAGTTTATTTCTATGGATGAGGCAGGGCTGTGTAGTCTGATTCTAATTATTTTTTGGCAGTTTAGGCTGGCATAAATCAAAAAGCAAATCAGGTAGCAGAAAGGTAATATAAGAAACTGAATAAAATAGATATATAACAGGGAACAACTGGCTGTTGCCTTCCTCATTACTACCAGTATATGCTCGCAAGTTAGAGCAGCCAATCCTAAGAAACTGCTTATTGCATAGATCTTATGCACTGGTATTGTTCTGTCGCCACCTGAATTTTTTGCAATATCAACTTTAGGTTCATGTCACACCAAGCGTTTTCCCTCTTTCACTATATCTACACACCTAGGATGAAAATTCAACTCCTTCCTTTTGCCCTGATAGGCACAGATTTAGCCTTTAAATACATTGGCACCAAAATGAAAACTGCCCTGTCTGTGCAAAAATGACCCAATACCTTGCCTGACAGTGCACACTGATGTTGGGCCAGTCACAGATATGCTGGAAAAGAAATTGCCAGGTGTGGTATGGCCCTTTTACACATACAGCAATGTTATTTCTTATTGACCTCCATTAAATCACTATTAGGCAATGACCACATAAACCTAGCATGTACCTTTGGAACAGAATCACACAGACTCATTACAAGTTTAGAAAAGCTTAAATGCATACATTTATATAAAAATATTCAACATAAAAAAGGTAAACAGTAAAAAGGTCTGCAATCAGAAAGCTTGATAACAGACTTACATAAGCAGCTGGTGGTCAATGGAACCATGTACCTTCACTTTAGCTAACACCACCACAACACTACAGAGGTTGATTGTATGCACTCCCAGCTTGCATGGCTGCCCTTGTACCCTCAGATACAGTAGCTGTTCAGGACTTCAGTATGCACCGGGAGTGTCCTATAATTCAATATTCCCTTGCAATGGCCTGTATGTACTCCAATGGGAAAAACTGCAAGTATCCCTTTTTTTGATATAATGCTCACTCACAAAGGAAATGTTACTGAGGCAGAGGGGAATATCAGCTCAGGATACGAAGTTGATTCCAGTGTTAGAAGAGGCTTCTTGTGTTGCAGCTATGTCTGTGAAGAAGGCTTCTACTTCCTTACATTCCTTGTCACCTCTCCCTATCACCCTTTGCCTGAAAGAATCCCAATGATTACTCATGCGAATTCAGTGTGTTTAGGCCCCACAAAATGCTGGTAGCTGCATACGGTTGTCAAGTATACAAACCAACTGGAAATGTATTCAGGGCTCAGCTTGCACTGGTACCCAGCTAAAATGTTTCACTGCTGTCATTTTCCCAGCCAACACTATTCTGAGACATTAACCTAAGAATATTTTTCCATACAATACCCTTTTGTAGCAATGGAATCAGATCTGGTCCAAGCAGTACTGGCTCACAATTTGGCCTGTACATGCCCTACCCAAATGGCTAAAAGACACTAAGCACATAACAGTGACTGGTTCCTCCCACCCAATATGTATTACACCCTGTGTTCACCAGTCTGGGTTTTGTAAAATTGTTAAGAAATAATAATATAACATAATAATAACAAATGTTTCCTCTGAGTGTGAGTTACTTTCCTGTTAAACACAGAAAGTATATGATAAGCAGGCACTTTTGCATATTAGTTCTACTTTGAACTGAAGCTGATTCAGAGTGAATTTCCTTACGAAAAGCATAAGGGAGCATTTTATTTAATTAATTTAATATCAAGGATCAGTGCAGAAGTGCAAGCCTGTGGGGTAAACAAGTGAGCATGGGAGCTGCAAATGACAAAACCTCTAACATCTGAATGTAAAATTGCAGATAACAAACCTCTTAAACTAAAGTGTGAGACACTATACAGGAATAACATGGTTGGATAAGAAGGTTGCATTGCACTGTAAGGATAACTGAGTATGGCACCCTCGTAAATTTAAGTTTGGTACAGTAATTTTTCCAGGATTAGCGGAAATGAACCTAAACTCTTAAAATTATGCAACAATTGGGGGGGGGATGTGTATAGATTTACAGAGGCGAAGAATGGTTTGAATTTGGTTTCATGTTTCAACAAATATTTTCAGTAGGATCTAATATTCAGAAGTGTAGACTGAGTATATCCCTTTCTAGAATCTCCAAGCTTTCAGTGCTCAGCAGAGATTCAGACAATCATCTCACCATTTAAACCAGAGTTGGTTTAATTTATACCTGCACAGAAGTGCCTTATGGCCCTTACCTTAGTGTTCTTTATAGAGGAATTCACCTTAAAATTTACTTTAATATGTTACTAGACCAATTTGAAGCAACTTTTAATCGGTCTTTTGTTTTTTATTTCTAATACTACTTTGCGTCTTTCCATCCTGCAATTACAATACAATGAGTCACTAACCCCAGTGACCAAAAATCAGTTTCTTATTACATATTGTTTATCTTTATCTTCATGCCTTCTCCTATTCATCCTGTATTCTGATTTCCACATTACTGTCTGTTTGCTAGGGTAACTAAGCCCTATCAAATCGATACCAATTTAAATTCCAAGCGTGAGTGCTTTAGAACAAAAAATATCTTTTTAAATAAAAAAACATACTAAAGGCAACTTGCCCTTTAGGTTTTGTTACATTTCTTGTTGCTCTATTTGACTTTAGGGAATAGGTGACTGGATGGCATTAGGATACAACATCGACATTGGCCTTGCACAGGGTCACATGTAAATCTAGGGGCCAGTAACTTTTTTTATGAGATTATGGCCAAAGCCTTCCTGGGATTCATGGGCACTTCTCATCTCTAGCTATTGGTTTCTAACAGTCAGTTAAAAAAAAACAGAATGTCATCACTTTTTACCATCTGTTTTATTTGAGGGTTTTTTTTTTCTCATTTGGAAAAATACATACCGGTAGTTGTATCCAATAATACCATATGTACATATGATTTTATGATTATTATTATTATTATGCTGTGCATTATTGCTATTTTCCTGTTATACCACACCTCCGCAACACATGTGTTAGGCCTCTAATTCAGCAATTCTCTGTTTTTAGAGATAACATAGATTAATAAATTTACATCCTACACCATTTCCCACTTATTATGCTTGAATACAAAAGGATATATTGTTTAACTTAGATTAACTTAGTGTTATGGAAGCATCTTCTCCACATATAAGAGATGCTCTAAATGTTCAATTTGCAACCTATTTTCTATAAATAATGAAAACATAGCTAAAGAATGTGCAGTTGTTTATTTATTCTAAAGAATATAATTACAGAGGAATTGGAAGAATATATTTTTGAAATGCTCCTGGGGGCTTTTAAAGCAAGTCTGTGACAGCAATGTTGATATGAGGCAGGTATTTCCTTTACATGTCTGAAGAAGTATATTTATAATTTAAAAAAGGAAGGCAGAGATCCCTTTTATCTATCCATGATAGGTTGTCAATGCTGCACAGCTTGTGGGCACATTGGCCAATATATCTGCCGCTACTCAGCTGGGTTTCTCTGCTGGATTGCAAGACCCATTCAACGAAAAAGATCTGCAATTTGATTCCCAAAGACTCTCGGGGTCTCATACATGCACAAATACCTGTAAATGCTTCAGAAATTATTTAAATACATCAAAGCAGTTTTAATTAAAGGGGTGGTTCACCTTTAAGTTGGCTTTTAGTATGTTAGCAACATTTCATTTGGTCTTTGTCATTGTTTTTTTTTTATAGTTTTTCAATTATTATATTATATATAATCTTCTGACTCTTTCCAGCTTTCAAATGGAGGTCAATAACCCCATCTAAAACAAATTCTCTGTAAGGCTACACATTTATTGTTATTGCCACTTTATATTAGTCATCTTTCTATACAGGCCTCTCCTGTACATATTCCAGTCTCTTATTCAAAAATGCTTGATTGCTATGGTCATTTAGATCCTAGCAACCAGATTACTGAAACTGCACTGACCTGAAAAGCTGAATAAAAAGCTAAATAATTCAAAAACCACAAATAATAAAAAATGTAAGCCAGTTGCAAATTGTCTCAGAATAACACTCTCTGCATCTTACTAAAAATGAACACAAAGGTGAACAACTCCTTTAATGATGACATCATCCTTTTAACATTTGAGTGACACTCGTATAAAAGCATATGATTAAAAACACCCAAGCTGTAGTAGCAATCAAAATAGGAAATGAGGAAAAAGGAAATGGAAACAGGTTTACAATAATTACCCTTAGCCACCAAACATTCAACGTTTCGGGGGGAAGGGAGGGTGTTTGGTGGCTAAATAAAAGGGGATACTCCCCGACTGCATTAACTTGAGTGTGTGCGGATCCGTTTCTATACGTATAGGACCCGCCCAGGTCAATGGAAGAACGCACCACCATTTGCAGGACTCGTGAACTACAGGTGTGTGGAAGGATAAATGACACTAACTTCTAGTTGCACTACCGATAGAAATTGGTTTTCCTTTATGACTATATCATACATATTTTGTATATGTGCTTGCATATGTAGTGACTTACCTGCCAGTTAAAAAAATATTATTGTATATTGTAGCCATGGTGGTGATGCCCTGCAATGAATACTTTCTTGCCTAAGCCTAATTGTTCTGCATACCTTATTAAACCTTCCCCACAATGTAATTATTTTTTCTTTTTCTTTCCAGTTACTGAATTGTTTTATCATTCCTGTGGTCATATTACTCTCCTGGTTCTTCTTACTGGTGCGATATAAAGTTTTACATTTCATTGGTGCTATTGCCTGCATATTAGGCATTGGTTGCATGACAGGAGCTGATGTGCTGATGGGAAGGCAACAAAAAGATGGTAAGAATTCCAAACTTTTTCCAAAATATATAAGCGCTAACTAAGCAGATACCCCAGGTAGCAGTGTTTTGTACACCCTGCCATTGTTTTTATTTATACGTCATATTTACAGTTTTATCTAGCATCTAATACAGAGGTGCAAACTCACACTTTCTGAACAACATTATAAATCCTATTTATGAGACTCTATAGCCCAACCTAATATCATCATGGTTAATAACCCAAACAGTATTTCTCAGAAATCCTCTGCCATTATCGTCAAGGTGGAATAAAGAGAACTGTGGTTTGGCACAGCACACAGGCAGCTTCTAAAGATCTGTATGATTTCTTTCATAGGCATTCGTAACACCTACAATAAAAGCAGTGGTAGGTCCCACTTTAAACACTTAATCAGTTGAACAATTTCCTTCAACATGTTTGATGAATTGCAGCAGGAATTTGTTAATATAATACGCAATAATATGAGCATTTATGCTTCTGCACAACCTTGATAGAATGGGAATATTCATACACATTGACCAGAGAATGCTTGATTGAGAGGTGGGCATCCCTTCAAAAAGCCAAATACAGTGCAATTTATTTACATTCTGCCTCTGACTCCTTAAAGACAAAGACACACTCTCAGATTCGGGGAGATTAGCCGCCCAGCGACAAATCTCCTCTTCTTCGAATCGACTTATCTCTCTGAACTGCCTCCCGCCGGCTAGAATGTAAATCGCCGGCTGGATGGCAATTGGTGTGCTTTGTTTTCCGAAGTCGCCCGTAGTTGCCTCACGAGGAAACTTTGGGCTACTTTGGAAAATGAAGCAATCCGAGTGCCATCCCACCGCCAATTTAGATTGAAGCTGGCGAGAGGCAGTTCGGGGAGATTAGTCGCCCCGAAGAAGAGATTTGTCACTGAGTGACTAATCTCCCTGAATCTGAGCATGTGTCTCTGCCCTTAACTTGCTAGAGCTATTTCACATAAATTAATTCAGGCACATGATTTGTTTCTTCCTTTTTTTCAGACTTCTATCCAGGAGACAGCAAGTTGATTGGGGATGTTTTAGTATTAGGAGGCGCCACACTCTATGGAATTTCAAGTGTATGCCAGGAGTATATTGTGAGAAACCTTAGCCGGGTCGAGTTGCTAGGCATGATTGGCCTCTTTGGATCATTCTTCAGTGGTATTCAGCTGTAAGTATGCTCTTGAGAAGATGCTCTTAGGATTTAATAAGCTTTAATTCAATGTGTTTAATATTCCAGTGGTGAGCTGAAACTCATACAGGTTTAAAGGAACAATTCAATGTAAAAATAAAAACTGGCTAAATAGTTACGCTGTGAAAAATAAAAAATGTTTCTAATATAGTTAGTTAGCCAAAAATGTAATCTATAAAGGCTGCAGTGAACAGATGACTAACATTATAACCAGCATCCAACTTCCTGCTTTGCAGCTCCCTAAGGGGCAAATTTACTAAAGGGCACTGTCAAAATTCGCCAGCGTGACGTCATTTCGTCACTTTGGCGATTTACTACCAGTCACTGGAGTAACTTTGCTAGTGAAGGAGATAGACTGTAGCTGTACTTCACTCCCTAACGCCTGGTAAATTTGCGCTCTGGCGAATGGACGTAAATAAGATGCAGATGTTACTGAATGTTACCTCTTGAGCCAGACTTGCCTTCGACACCTCAGACCAGCTGAAGTGCAATAGAGTAGATAGGCTTCCTCAAAATTTAGTTGAAAAATTTTCTAAGTCCCAAAAAACACTGGCGTCTTTTCCTTTTTTCAGGGTGATAGTCTGCAAAAGAGCATAAAAATTTCCTAACATATGGCACATAAACTATACACTAGGCTCATGTGTAGGGCAAGATAACAACTCTATTTTATTTTATTAAGGTTTGAAGGGTTTGTGTAGTGGAATGTATTTGCTGCAACATATACGTCCATTGAACTTTAACTTCCCGCCGTATGCAAATTAGGCAACGCTAGCACAACTTCGATTTGCTTTGCGCAGTAACGCTAGTGCAACTTCGCCAGCGTTAGACTCCCTGGAGGCAACTTTGGATCAGTGGAAACCAAAAGTACTGTTCTGTCATTATGTTAAGACATCCAGTCACTCCAGACTTTTTATACATTACAATTTTTTCTAACTAACTATATTAGAAACATTATTTATTGTACCCAGTTTTTAATTTTATACTGAACAATTTCTATAAGCCAACAATGTTGATGCTGCTTTCTGGATAAGAAGTGTCCTGGCAAACCAAAACTTTAGCAGCTCAGGGTATATATGTTGTATAATTGTATGATGATAGGACCGGAGAATAAAAAAGGCTCTAGGATTATAACCAAACACAGTAAAAAAAAAGGAGATTCTCCAGTGGACGAGTGAGTAGCATTGTTAAAAACGCACTCATACAAATAAAGTAATTTCAACATTATACAAACTTTTTCAAATCAATGGCTATTATTTATGATGATCCGGACCGTGCCATCTCTGATGATGTAGCCATATATTACCTTAGGCAAGCGGTGGGATTATTGTACGGAATCACCAAAGTGATGACGTCACGTTTGGCTGGCCGAATAAAACTGAAAATAGCTGAGTAATGCAAACCCGGAAGTATCCGAGAAGTCGCCGTGTGAGTCAAGAGGACAGTGCAGAAGGGAGCAGATGCAGCGGACATCCCAGCCAGACGGAAAGAACAAATCAGTCCTTGGAAGAGGAATTTTTTAGATACATTTTTTTAAAAAAAAAAGGGATACAGAAAGCGAAAAGGCGTCCAAATAGAGACAGGCTGGATCACTAGGGGATAGACTGAACGCCCAAAGCTGGGGATCCCCTTGCAATAACGTAATGACAAAATTAACCCTTGACTCCTCTGTAGGGAAGGGGTAAGGTAGGAAACTGAAATTGAGCTTACAAGCCCCCCAAAAAGCAAGAAACCTGCTTCAGTTCAGGGACCGGAAGCTTGGGCTCCACCATAGTGTTAACGGGTGGTGCAGGAGGAAGCCTGCCTGACAAGGCTGGTGCAGACATGGGAGCAACAGGTTGCTGTTGGATAGTGACCAATCTTGTCAACAGTCTTTGCGAGCACTGAACTATCTGGTCCTGCTTGGACTCTTGTTCTCCGAGACGCTGAAGTAAACTTTCCAGGATGGCTTCACTGGTAAGAAAGAAGTAGCACTTTCAGCGTCCATGTCTAACCCAAAGTACTGTTACGTATGGAATCCCAGAACTAGCTCCAAAGCCCTTATCTTCCGCTTATAACAACCACCGTTGGCTTCAGGAGGAGCCCTCCGCTTCTCGGGTACTGCCAGGTCTTAGTATGAGAGGTCCAGGGAGGGAGCTCTGGGCAAGCAAGGGAACCGAATGTTGTAACTGGAATGGTGAACAAGAACCATGGTCGAGAAACAGGCCCGGTCAATACCAATCAGAGGAAGCAGTACAAATTCAGGAGACAAGAGAATAGTCTGGGTGACAGGCCGAGTCAAACACACCAGTTCAAAGCAGTATCCAAAAGAGTGGTCAACAAACGGGTAAAAATCAGGACAGGCAGCGGACAAGACAAGGTCAGGAACAGATCAAAAACACTCAGAATCGCAACCAGGAACTATTGAAACAGACCTTACATTGGGCAACAAACATTAGGCAAAGAGCCCTTTAAATTTTCAAACTTTGTTGCAAAACGATGACATCCCGTTTGGAGCGCCAAAAATAGCTAAGCAGTGCAAACCCGGAAGTACCCAAGAAGACAGCACGCCAGTCAAAAGGATGGCACAGAAGGGAGCAGATGCGGAGGGCGTCGATGGGGGGCGATGGGGGTCCCCGTCACCCCCCACTAGACCACCAGGCTAGACTCTCACACTGAGGTTGAAAGGTGGGCCAGCTGTGGCATTATTTCCTTAATTTGGCATTCACAGGGCATGTTCTTCTACAACTTAAATGCTGTTTGATATAGGGAAAATTTGCAGTTTTGTTATAGAGTACATTCAATTATTGCAATTCATGTTTTCAATTCTTGCTCATTTAGGCCCATAACGTTAAGAAGTTATAAGGAATTTTTCACACAACTGAAAAGATGTAGACATCCTTTCAATCTGAATTTAATTTGAAATTAACTGTGTACTTTGGATACCATTATACATTTTATTTCTGTTATAATGTGAGTCTAAGTGGCATCACTTGACACCCAAGCTTGGCACTAGTGCAGGGCTGGCCAAGTTGTGGCTCACGGACCCCCCCCCCTTGTCTGAACCCCTACATGAAAGCTGCCTGTTGTAATTCAGTAACTGTAACACCTCTAATGTTCACACCCCTAAAGCCCTGTACTGTTCACACTTCAGACCCAGACAAAGTGCCCACATTGTTCACACTTCATACAAACTGCTGGAGGGGCACCAGCATTGTGCCACTGTATGTAACACAGTATGAACTGTTCATTTTAGAGTCCAGTTAGGTTTCCCTGTCTCCGGCTCTATTCCTCCTTCTCCATGTGTGTGCCATACTCTGCCTGCCCTATGCTCCCTGTGTGTGCCATACTCTGCCTGCCCTATGCTCCCCGTGTGTGCTAGACTCTGCCTGCCCAACACTACTGTGTGCCATACTCTGCCTTCCCTTTGCTCCCAGTGTGTGCCATACTCTGTCTTCCCTATGCTCCCTGTGTGTACCATACTCTGTCTGCCCTATGCTCCATGTGTGTGCCATACTCTGCCTGCCATGTGCTCCCTGTATGCGCCATACTCTGCATGCTCTATGCTACCTGTGTGAACCATACTCTGTCTGCCCTATGCCCCATGTGTGTGCCATACTCTGCCTGTCATGTGCTCTCTGTGTGTGCCATACTCTGCCTGCCCTATGATACCATCTAGTTTTCTTTGCATTTTCAATCAGCACAATGAGGAGCAGGGGAGAATTAGTTTTGATGTCAGAAATAGAATACCAGTATTCAGTATACACCTGTAGTGCTTTTCATGACTTGACACCACAGGCTAGAAGAATAGAACCTTAAACAGATTCTCATTCTATATATTTGGAAAATAGGCCCTAACAAAGGTGTAGTAGTGAAACCTTGTGCTGCAAACCGAATAATATGGCTGCGCCTGCCAGGAGTCCTTTCTAATAAAATAAAACAGCATGATGCTTGACAGGAAAAGATTCATGCTGTTATATAGAATCATCACAAAGACATTCAGTTAGATAAATATCTTAAGTGAATATCAAGGCTAGATATACAGTTGTGTTCAGAAAAATAGCAAAGTGTTTACAAAAGTGAATAAATCTCAAAATCCTTATAACATTTACAGTATTTCCGTACATCATCATCATCATCATCATCATCATTTATTTATATAGCGCTGTCAAGATACGCAGTGCTTTACTGCAGTTATAGCAAACAGGGAATAAATGGTGGATAACAGACAAGGATTACAGAGTACAATAGGGTTTACAAACTAAAAGGTTAGGGTACAATTGAGACATTAGGATTGTATAAACACTTTGTCATTTTTGATATAGCAATGATTAATTAAGGTACAACGAATAGGCCTCTTTAAACAGATGGGTCTTTAAGGAGCGCTTGAAAGTTTGGAAGGAAGGAGAAAGTCTGACAGCTTGTGGCAGAGAGTTCCAGAGAAAAGCAGAAGCCCGAGAGAAGTCTTGTAGACGAGAATGGGCAGAAGTGACCAGAGGAGAAGTGAGGCGAAGATCAGAAGCAGAGCGTAGGTTTCGTGAAGGAGTGTATTTGGAGATTAGAGATGAAATATAGGGAGGGGTTTCATTATTAAGGGCCTTGAATGTGAGTGTAAGTAATTTGAATTTGATTCTAGAAGAGATTGGGAGCCAGTGAAGGGACATACATATGGGAGCAGCTGATGTTGAGCGGCGAGCTAGATGAATGAGTCTAGCGGCCGCGTTTAGAACAGATTGGAGTTGTGAAAGGTGACTTGTTGGAATACCTGTGAGGAGTAAGTTGCAGTAATCAAGGCGGGAGATGATGAGAGACTGAATCAGTGTTTTAGTTGATTCTGAACTGAGATATGGTCGTATTCGAGCAATGTTGCGCAGTTGAATACGGCAAGATTTTGCAAGTGTTTGAATGTGTGGTGAAAAAGACAGATGAGAGTCTAAGATGACTCCTAGGCAGCGTGCCTGTGTGGTGGAATGAAAGGTGGTGTTGTTTACGGTGAGTGATATCTGAGGGACAGGGGAAGATCTTGGAGGAAATATAATGAGTTCTGTTTTAGAAAGGTTCAGTTTCAGGTGGCGCTGTGACATCCAGGAGGAGACAGCAGAGAGACAGTCTGTGACTTGGGAAAGGACAGAGTTAGAAAGATCAGGAGTAGACAAGTAGAGTTGGGTGTCATCAGCATAAAGGTGATACTGAAGTCCAAATGACTGAATGAGTTTTCCTAGTGAAGTTGTATAGAGCGAGAACAGCAGGGGGCCAAGAACAGAGCCTTGAGGAACTCCAACAGAGAGTGGGAAAGTAGTAGAAGTAGAGTTAGAGAAGGAAACTTTAAAGGAACGGTCAGACAGATAAGATGTAAACCATGAAAGAGCAGTGTCCCGAATGCCAGATGAGTGTAGAATGTCAAGGAGGAGTGTGTGGTCAACTGTGTCAAAGGCTGCAGAGAGATCTAGAAGGATTAGAATGGAATAATGACCTTTAGACTTTGCCAATAGAAGATCATTGGTTACTTTGGTGAGGGCAGTTTCAGTCGAGTGTGATGGGCGGAAGCCAGATTGCAAGGGGTCGAGGAGGGAGTTGTGAGTGAGATGCTGGATCAGGCGTTTATAAACAAGCCTTTCTAGTAATTTGGAGGCGAATGGAAGAAGGGAGACCGGTCGATAGTTAGTGGGAGAGCTGGGATCAAGGGAAGGTTTTTTGAGGATAGGAGTGATTAGTGCTTGTTTGTATAATGATGGAAAGGTACCAGTAGAGAGTGAAAGATTGAATAGGTGGGTAAGTGCAGGAGAGAGTGTATCAGAGATTGGGTGGAGAAGGCGAGAGGGTATGGGGTCAAGGGAGCAGGTGGTGGGTTTTGAGCTGGCTAGAAGTTTGCTGACTTCATCTAGAGTTGCAGGGGTGAAGGAGTGCAAAGTAGATGTGAGTGGACTGCACGTTGGTCTGAGATTGTTGTCGGACGGTATGCTCAGCCTAATGAGATCGATTTTTTCATTAAAGAAATGAGCAAGGTCTTGGGCAGTAACATTAATAGGTGGAGGAGGTGGAGGGGGCATAGGAGTGAGTTAAATGTGGCAAACAGCTGCTGTGGTTTGGAGGACATAGTAGATATTAGATAAGAGAAGTAATGTTCTTTGGCTAATAATAGAGCTCGGTTATAGCAAGAGAGCATGAATTTGAAGTGGATGAAATCAGGATCAGTTTGTGACTTTCTCCACCGTCGCTCAGCTGATCTACTACATCTTCTGAGGTACCGTGTTACACTAGTGTGCCAGGGTTGGGGTTTAGCTGGCCGGCTGTGACGGGTGGTAGAAGGTGCAAGGGAGTCAAGTGCTGTTGAAAGGGCATCGTTGTAGAGAGAAGCTGCCATATTGGGACAGGAGAGAGTATTAATATGAGATATGGATTGTGCTGATACTGTTGATAATTGTTGTGGTTCAAAGGCATTAAGGTTTCTGTATGTGTGGGTAGAGAGAGATAGTTGTGAAGGTGCAGGTGAAAGCAGTATCTGAAAGGAGAGTAGATGATGGTCAGACAGAGGGTAGGGAGAGTTTATTAAGTTGGATGGGCAGCATGAGTGGCAGAATATAAGGTCAAGAGCATGACCCTCGATGTGGGTAGGTGAGTCGGTCCACTGAGAGAGACCAAATGAAGCTGTTAGAGAGAGAAGTTTAGAGGTGGCAGCAGAAGCAGAGTTGTCAATGGGGATGTTGAAGTCCCCTAAAATGAGAGCAGGTGTCTCACTGGAGAGAAAGTATGGAAGCCAGGCAGCAAAGTGATCCAAGAAGGTGGAGTAGGGACCTGGGGGGCGATATATGACAGCAACACGCAGAGAGATTGGAGAAAACAAACGTATGCTGTGGACTTCAAAAGAAGTGAAGGAGAGAGAAGACGGTGTAGTTAGATTTTGAAACCTGCATTTGGGAGAGAGAAGAAATCCCACCCCACCGCCATGACGGCCATCCGGTCTAGGAGTGTGAGTAAGTGAGAAGCCTCCATAGCAGAGGGCAGCAGGTGAAGCAGTGTCTGAGGGTGAGAGCCATGTTTCAGTGATTGCAAGAAGGTGAAGGGATTTAGCTATAAAGAGGTCATGGACTGCTGTTAGTTTATTGCAGATTGACCGTGCATTCCAGAGGGCACATGAGAAAGGCAGGGAGGGTGTTGGCTTTATGTGAATTAGGTTTGCAATATTAGAAGTACGTAAAGTCTGAGAGACTGGAAAAGACCTTGTTGAATGCCTGAGAGTAGGAATAAGTGAGGGTACAAATGAGTGAGTTGGACCAGGGTTTGGGGAGACATCCCCAGCTGCAAGTAATAGTAATAATGAGAGTGAGACAAGGTGTGACCTAGATTTGACAGTGCGAGCAGTGTATTGTTTGATGGGATGAGAGGGGATAATAGATTTAACAATACAAGATAGTGTGCTTAGATTGAGAGAGGGTGATGGGAGCAGTGAAGAGGAGATTTCAATTTCAGGATAGTTTGATGGATGTTGGAGTGCAGAGGATGTATGCAGAAGTATAGAGGAGAGAGAGAAAAAGAAGGCAATCAGATTAAACATAGTTGGACAGTATAATCCATTACATGCAATCCATTGGAAACACTGCACATTATATTCCAAAACAAAATATGAAGAAAAATTTAGGAAATTTGTGTAATTCCTTTACAGAAGAAGGGAATATTAGACCATTCCAAAATAGCAGTGTCTGCATTCTTCTTTACAAATTGAAATATTTACTGTATAAACTCATTTAACTAATATTTAGTTGTATAACCACTGTTTGACAACTGCTGTACATCTGTGTTGCATGGCGTCCACCAACTTCTGGCACCTGTTACTTGTTTTGCCTCAGAAACAGCCTTCTTGAAGTCACCCACAAATTTTCTATTGGATTAAAGTTCTGGGATTGGGCTGGCCACTCCATAACGTCACTTTGTTTAATATTTAAAATGCAAGGTTATTCTGACGTACCTTAGTGCAGCCCAAACCCTGGTGTTATCAGGGTTGTGATACATAGTTAAATTGGGTTGAAAAAAAGACAGTCATCAAGTTTAACCCCCTTCAAATGAAAACCCAGCATCCATACACACACCCCTCCATACTGTTTTACCAATATATATTGAAGTTGGTCATAAACTAGGGCCTCATGGGTCCCTCTAAACCTCCTGGTCCCTCCTGCAGCTGTAGGGTCTGCTTCCTCTGTAGTTACACCCTGGTGAGGTGTGTTTCTTGCCTTCCATGTACTTTCTGGATTCCAGTCTTTAAGCATATTATAAAGCATTAGATAAGGACATAGACATTGGGTCTGTGGTAGTCATCTTAGAAAAGTATGAGCCAAGCTTGCTATTAATTAGGAAATATAGCAAAAAGGACAGAGTGGGTAGGGCAAGTGCTTTTTATCTGTTGTTAAATTCTAAGTGCAGATTAACTTAGGCACTGCATCGTGGAAGAACTGCAGATACACATCTTTTGACTGCATAGACTGCTAATACAGAATGATGCAGAGTAAAAAGGGAAAGATAAAGTCATGCAGGGTTAAAAATTGGACTACTGGCAAACAGCATGGTTGAGGTGTTTGATGTTGGAAAAAAAGCAGAGAAAGCAAACCAATAAACCATTGAAATCTTAAAAACTAAAAGAAAATATAAAAAATAATAATACAATTTGAAAATTTGTTTGTAAAAAAAAGATTTATTGAGCATCCACTACAGTCTGGGTGCTTTTTTAGCTCAGTAACAGTACCCATTTAATTAAATGACATTTTCATATCTAATTCACCACAGCACAATCCTTTTTGTGTTTGAGAAGATGATTGAGATATACTGAATGCATTTTTATTGCTTTCAGATGTATAGTCCTGTAAATGTGTTAATTTCCAATTCTTCCCTTCCAGAGCAATAATGGAACACAAGGAGCTGTTAAAGGTGCCATGGGACTGGCAAATAGGTAAGGCTTTTTTCAAACTTGACTTAATAAAGTTGTTCTAAAGGGTAAGCAGACAGAATCTGTCACATCCAGAGCTGCATCATAACAGTCCTTAATTTAGCCCTCCACCTACTGTCTTATTTAACATTTATTGGACTATAATTTCTAGCACAGA
Source organism: Xenopus laevis (assembly GCF_017654675.1). Classification (NCBI taxonomy): domain Eukaryota; kingdom Metazoa; phylum Chordata; class Amphibia; order Anura; family Pipidae; genus Xenopus; species Xenopus laevis. The sequence goes on from NC_054380.1 coordinate 57,928,041, forward strand.
AGAGCACCAGAAAAGATCAATGTGGCAATGAAATCACAAAGCATAACTGTTTTTCTTTCAGGGAATCATAACAGCCTTATGCTCATTAACTCAAGGATAATAAAAATAAACAATGATGGAAACATGGAGCTCAAAATCCTATGACATAAAATGGCCTAAATCAAATTATTTGATAAAAAAATTGCTAATGTATTAATGGGAAACTGCATGGCTCATTTAAAAATGCAAGTGTTAAAATGGATGCACAAATGAGTACACATTTATTCAACATTTGTAAACAAGCCCTGCCTAAGTCTTCATAAATATGTTATGTGCAGATTTGCTGTTTTCAGGGGCCAATAGTAAGGGAGAATATTATAGGGTGCAGTAGGATGCAAATGCCAGGGGCCAACCAGGAAACCTGAGACCAAGGCCCAATCTTCAATCTATTTTTCTTTCTCTCTTTACGCACTCTCTTTATTCTTACAAAATATCTCCTTACAAAATATTGCCTATCCTTGCCTCCATTATTTTTCTATGTTCTCATGTATAAAGGAGGAATGTCCATAGTATAGGCAGACCAGGCAAATGGTTGGCTGAACAGGAGGGCCCATTGACACCTGAGCCCATCGGGAGTTTTCCTGTTATGCCGGTGGGCTGTTGAGGCACTGGTAAAATGCATATATTAAAGGGATACAGTCATGGGAAAAAAAAAAAATTCAAAATAAATCAGTTAATAGTGCTGCTCCAGCAGAATTCTGCACTGAAATCCATTTCTCAAAAAAGCAAACAGATTTTTTTTATTTTCAATTTTGAAATCTGACATGGGGCTAGACATATTGTCAATTTCCCAGCTGCCCCGAGTCATGTGACTTGTGCTCTGAAAATGTCTAGCCCCATGTCAGATTTCAAAATTGAATATAAAAAAATCTGTTTGCTCTTTTGAGAAATGGATTTCAGTGCAGAATTCTCCTGGAGTAGAACTATTATTATATTGAAAAAAACATGTTTTCCGATAACAGGATCCCTTTAAGGGTTCTTATACAGTATGTTGTATATACGGCTGGATTATATGCTAGGCCCAATACACCGCACTACCATATTATACCTATAAATGTTGCTATGGAAAGAATTACCTGTGGCCTTGCTGACCATGTTATTAGATGGAACAAGCAAATACAAGCAAAAACGCACCAAGAATAGATGTCAGAGTTCGCTGAGTGTAAGCACTATGTTTCATAATGTTGTTAAAATTAAGAGACTGACACATACTTTTTAAAATGAGAACATTTTCTTTCTAAAGGATTACTCTACATCGGCTTCACTGCCTGCATGTTTGGCCTCTATAGCTTCATGCCTGTGGTTATCAAAAAAACAAGTGCCACTGCAATCAACCTTTCTGTGTTAACAGCAGAACTCTACACTTTTTTCTGCGGCCTCTTCTTGTTTCATTATAAGGTAAACCCTTTTATTTGTACTTTAATTGGTCTTGACTGGATATGGGTACACTTCCTTTTCAAATTTGTCATCAGTGGATACTGTTAGTGCAGATACATAAAAGGAAACTGCTGGTGTTTGTCAAGTTAATGGCTTCTTTTTCATTTCACCCATAGCTGACATAAATGTGAATTTTTTTTTATACCGGTGCTATTAAGTGCACTGCTGCAGATTTTTTTTGTCAATGTTTAACTCCTTAGTTTTCCTTAGTTTTCCTAGGCTAAATGTGGTGGGCTGCACTTTTCTTTATCACAGTATTGGTGGTTATACGGATATTACCAGGGTGTGAAAATTTGCAATTCTGACCTGCACTCCACTACATGCCTTAGAATACCCCAGAATTACTGGATGTTAAACATATTTGTTAATTATATAGGTATATACAGGTGCATAAACTGAGGGCTTAAGCTCAATAATTAACCTGCACCCATGTGTTTAAATGTTTGCTAAGTTTGCTAAGTGACAGCAATCAAAGACATTCTGCATCCCTTTTAGGAACTTTGCAGGGCCATAAAATCCTGTGGCAAAGGTAATTTTTCTCAGATCCCCAGGATGGTTTATAAAATGGAAACTTATTTTCTTAAAAATGTGTGAGACAATCAAATGACCCAACTATCTAGCCCTTGAAGAGCATTGATATTTTCTACAGCAAGGGGGTTGACTGCCAAGTACAAAAGTATCAAGAAAACTATTCACCTAAGATCAAAAGTAGTTGATGTTGTAGAGTTATGATATAAAATGATCAGTAGGGCTCACAGTTTGGGTCAGCTAAAACTCTGCTTAAAAATAATTTTCACAAGAATCTTTTGTGGCAGTTAATCCTCATGCAGTGTGTGATATGCAGTAATTGCTTTAAAGAATGTGCTGGATGTTTTGCTGCCAAGTAGCTATGTGATTAGTGTTGTGTTCACTGTTCAGCCTTCCAGTGTTCTGTATGTGATACTAAGAGAGAGAGAGAGAGAGAGAGAGAGAGACATAGCAGAACAGGCACTGGAGAGAAACTGCTGCCCTCTATATTACTCCAGTGGTAAAGTCACAAACAAATACACTACAATTAATGTCTTAAGAAAAGTTCACTTTGGGAGCTTTGACAATAATTACATGCAGAGCAACAGAGGTTCAAATGTCACACACAAAACTCAGTTTCTGAGACACTGAGTCTTGAGTCTTAAACTAAGAGAAACAAATGTGATGTATTTAATAAGTGCAAATGTTTGTTCAGTTTTCAGGGCTGTACCTTCTCTCCTTCTTCACAATCCTGCTTGGGCTTGTCTTCTATTTCTCCACCACTACGTACGTTGCCCAGGACCCCAGAGTGTACAAGCAGTTCCGTAACCCATCTGGGCCAGTCGCTGAATTGCCTTCTAGTGGACATCTAGAGCCTTCAGTAACTTACACCAGTTTAAGCCAAGAAACAGAAGAGGAACCACGTGTGAGAGTTGCCTAAAGCCAGGCATTATTTCACCCATGGAAGGTTCAGTGGCATCTATTTGTCCATTATCTCTGTATTGTGCATAGAAAAAGGTTCAGCTACCTGAAGGGACTTAAAAATAACATCATGGAAACATTTGGGAAGAATGCAAGGAATATCAGATTAAGTGATATATCTAAAAAGCTCTATTTATTCATATGCGAGGGACCACACATAGAAAGTTAATAAAAAAGAGAAAAACAGGTGATATTACCTCAAAGTTTACTTTTGCACATGCCATCATGTGATATCTTGCCATCAAGTTATTTTTTGGATATTTCACAACATGCATTGTCACGGTCTTTGATATCATCACATGGTTGTCTACTTGTTACTCATATATATGAGTGTTGTCCATCTTCTATCATAGTCATCTTATGGGATGAAGGAAACAGACAATATCTATGGGGGCCTGACCACTAAAAACAGGAAGGAGGCTGGGGGCAAGTTCATTTGCCTTTCAGCCAGTCTAAAGCCTACCAGGTGGAAAGCTCATCTCTATAAAAAGAAATGACATTCCTAAAGTGTCACTGACAGCTAACCCAGATTTGCAGTACATACATATAGAAATCTGTGTATAAATATTCAGTTAATCAATTTTGTTTTGCAATATAGTGTTTTTTGATCTAAATTCCATTGGCTGAGTCAATTGTTTTACCTTTCTATTTTTTTAAAGCAGCTGAAGCACATGGGGAACATTTCTCCATAACTGACTGTGAGTTCTACTGATACAAATTGATGTTAACAGTACACAGATATCTGCAGGACCAGTATTTGGTATATTACATAACTGTTTTTAGTGAACTGTTTTCACAACCACAAACAGCATATGAGAATATAATGTAGCTTGTGCTTCACAAGCCTTGAGCACCTATTTGGTTCCTATATAATCATACATTTGTCTCACAGTGTGGTCTTCCAAGTTACCACACAGTAGTCGCTAAGATGTTCAGTAAGTATTGACTGCACTGCCTGCCACCAAATAGTTCACCTTTATTGTGGTATTATTTGTGTTTAAATTGTGCCCTTAAAACCTTCCACTACAACATGTCTATAGAATTAGTTCACTGTGCTATTGTAACCTAATGAGTTTGTCTACAGTGTTTTATAAGGGTACAAATAATGAAATAGTCTAAAACCACAAAAGGGAAAATTAAAGAATGGTAGGTTCTTTCCATCCTTGGGTCAGTCAGTTTATGATCACAAACCTTCAGCCCTTACGAGTTATGGGTCACTGAGATCCAGCAGGAATGTTCTTACCCGTAACACTCCAGAATGTGGTTGGGTTAATTCTAATTGGTGTCCAGTGGTCGCTGCTCTGAGATGTAAATTATCCAGGAAACTTATTGCTGGCTGGGCTATAAGTACTTAAGATCTACGTTCTGGAAAACAGAACAGTTCAGCTTTTATGTGACAAATCAGGTGATTAAAATAGGTAGATTCATACAGTAACAAAATGGATCCTCTGAAACTTGTCAGTGATAAAACCTTTTTTTAAATGGAGGAATCTCACTGTTCATACAATTACTCTTGGTAGTGCAAGGGCACTGTTTGCTTTTGTAGTGAGAATTGTGTTTCAGCTGTGAAAGTGGAAATCATCTAACAGTGTCAAAGTGTTTGCAAGCAATTTTACTGCCTATTTTACTGTGAGCAAAACGAGTAAGCATAAAGTCACGGATAGGCAAGCTTTGATTCTCCACATGCACAACTCCCAGAATCCTTCCAGCAACAAATGACAGGAGTTAACATTCTGCATTAGCTGGACAATGGAATGCTTGCTTGAATCCTTGCTTTAAGCAGTACTCAGGGACAAAATAAGCTGTGGTAGATATCCATCCGCTATACATTCCTTATATTTTTATACTTGTAGGCAGTGAATCTACACCTACTATACAGTACATACAATGTTGCCAACAAACCACCATTAATATGCTTTACTTGTTTGTTTTATCTGCATTAGTTTTTATGGTTTATGTGTGAAAGTTTTAGTTGCTTCCAAGTGTTACTAATCTTATTTTACTTTAGTCTTACTTGTAAAAATGTTTAGCCAATTTTGTTTTATTAAATTGTGTTTGCTGTACTGCAAACTAAATTGCTTTTTTGATACATCATAGATATTAACTTTTATAGTAGTTACAATATACATTTGAATCCACACTCACACTGCCTATATGTATATTTGTATGCTCGGGGCATGCCAGGTGTTTGCTCTGCTGGCTTATTTCCACCATACTACCGCTGCTGGTGACAGGCAATTTATATTCAATTATATGGCAGTGAGTTTGAGCAGTGACAGGTACAAACACCTGGTGTGCCATGGGTCTTAGGATCTTGCTCATGCTCCTCGTTTCTCTGAACTGTAAACAAACCTATCATACAAATCACACCCACATGCCTGAACAATATCCACACAATTTATGTGCAGTGTATCGTTTATTTTCATTTATCCAAATTTCTCCTGCATAGTGCAAAATAATTAGCTATCCACTGCCACAAAAAGTGCCTCATGTCAAAAGACGGCCAACACGGGGAGTGTGTGTGTGTGCCTTAATTAATTTGCAGTATGTAATGCCATGGGCATCTTATTCATTCATATCTACTGTATGCCTAGTTCAGCTTGCTATCATCATTGATCAGGACCTTGTCAGGAAAGGCAACCACATAGTTGGTACTTCACGAGCCTGACAAAGACAAAAATTTAAAGGCCAAAAAAAGTGACAACCCTACAGCCACAGGCTTCCTATGGACTGCTGTGAGTTAGTGGCCTGTACATGGCTTAGCTAATTTTAGTCTGCAACCCAAGAGTTATGAAAACTTATGAATTCTATTGGCCCAACTTTTCCTATTGCACTATATTTGGGAAATGTCTCTTTATGTAACAAATCATCTATTACAGAGATTCAGTTATGTTTATAGGTCTACTAAAACCTTCAAAATTGTCACTGGTAATTTTGCCATAACACTACCCCAAAGATATACTATTTTAAAAAATTACACAAATTGGGGTCTCCAAAGAGGCTGATTTGTGCAAAAACTGTTGTTTCAGTAAGTAATTATTATATGTCAATATATTATAATGTCATTTCTATTTACATCAATGTCCTGACACTGTGGTTTCTCAATGTCTAGTTTGCCAGCACTCAAACATAGACATAAAATATAAGTGATCGCAAAAGGTGGGCTATGTCTTTCTCAAGGCTATGAGCACACTGGCTGCTGACATCAAAGGTGCTCACTATCTGTGGCACTGATAGCAAACACACACCATAAACACCCCCATGCATAGTAATGAGGCATACACCTGAATGGCTGGTATAAGACTGAGCTGGACCCCAGAGTTTACTGACACCAAGGAGGTAATTCACAAAAGTGAAAGAAAAATTAATCTTTTTAGTTTGACATTGTTCCAGCAAAATGTTTATAACTTGAAATTGGTGTAAGTTGTACTCCAAGTTTGTAAGGAGAAATTAGGTACTCCAAATTCACTAAAGAGGCCTTCTGTTATAACAATGTGTACAAAACCACGTTATTTACAAAATGTATTAAGGCTTTTGTGAATCTGATTTTTTAACTCCAGTTTAACTTAAATAGTATTTCCTTACTCCACTTTTGTGAATATTAACTTTTGGGCACAATATTTCATGGAGCAGTGGGATCCAGTGTCAGGTGCAATGATTTCCTTTGGCAGGATACACTTACAACTGAAACACTAAATCAAGCAGCACCCAATGTTTCCTGAATTTATCAGATTTTAATCTATTGTTGTTATTTTACATCAAAGTTAACTTTTTTTCTCAGTACAGCCTGTACTCAAGCATTGGTTTAAAATTAATACTGCACCCAGAAATTCGCTATTGTGGGAAATAAATGTCACTGTCTTAGGTGCTGATCCATAGGTAACAAATACCTTATTTTTATGTTGTTGGTGCACTGTTGTCCATAAGCAAATTCTTATGATCACATAAAAGCTCTGTTTGCCCTACTGCCCATTATTAAACAGATGAAAAAGCACACTCCCATGGACATAATGAGGACAAATAAACCAAAAATACAAGTAAATCCTTCATAAATTTGGTATACAAACCCTTCTCCGTTTTTAATATTGCATGCTTCTAAATGGACTGGCTGTGGCAATGTAATGCCTCTAAACTGTTTAAAATAAAAAAAATAATATATAAAATAAGCTTGTTTGTGTTTCCTTTATAACTATTTAATATTGCATATAAATATATGAATATTTCTAGTATGGTTTCCAGTTAAAAATGAAATGCATCCAACATATAACTATATATAGAAAAACTGAAATGGATACAATATTAATGCAATATTTTATCCACAGTGACTGAAGCTGTATAATGCAGTACAGCTGCGCTTGCTGTTAGGTGTTTAGGTTCCCATACACTCTATAGTGTGTAGGAACAGGGTACGATATGAATAGTTTTCTATATAATGACAAATGCCTAGAATAATTATGGGTGTACATAATAATGTACATAATGCTTCCTAGCAATGTCTTCACATACAGTATTATACTCCTCATAATATTCTTCACTGACCATAGCAAGGTCTTTGTGTGTGGCATCCAAAAATATTACAGTACTATAGACCTGCATCCCTCTAATTAATATATAATATAACTATTTTGAGACAATTAGCAATTGGTCACCTTTTCAGTGGTTTTTGCACAATTTAGCTTTTCGTTCTCTGCAATTTGGAATTGCAATTTGGAATTTCAGCAGGTATCGGGTTGCAAGGACACAAATTACCCCTGCAACCAGGCAATGGTTTGATTGCCAGACTGGAATATACAAAGGAGAGGGTCCTAATAGCAATATAAATAATAAAAGTAGCAATAACAATAAAATTGTATTGGCGCAGAGCAATAATTTTTGGCTGCTGGGGTCAGTGAACTCTTTTTGGAAGCTGGAAAGGCTCAGAAGAAGGAGGTAAATCATGGGAAAAAAGACCAATGAAAAGTTGCGAAGAACTGGCCAATCTATAACATATTAAAAGTTAACATGAAGGTGAATCAAACCATTAACCCTTGTAATTACATTGCCTGTGGTGGTTCAGTATCATGGGAATTGCCTCTTCCCTTTTGGCACACAGGGCAAGATGGAGGAATTCTCAGGGCCGGATTTCGAGCAAGGGCACACCCCACAAGTGCACATGCCGGAGCACTGAGGGGCTGTGCGTCCGCAGTGCTCCCCAGCAAGTGCAGCAAGTGACTGGGCGGCATGCCGACCCTAATATTTGCCACCCTAGGCCCGGGGCTTTGTGGCCTCACCACAAATCCGGCCTGGGAATTCTGTCAGAATGTCTGAAGCTGTGTTCCTGCAATTACCTTCTCTAGGCAAGTGGGATGAGTTGTCTTCCATTGTCTAGAAAAATACAAGAGAGCAACTATTATAAGTGTTGTTGATGGGTGTTGAATTGTCAGTTAATACAATGCTCATCTAAATAAAATAAAATATAAATTAAAAAAATAGAAAGTGTCTCTTGAAACAATGTAACATAAGTCAGACCTCTTCCAGGTTTATTCAGAACTCAGAACCATCAGTTTAGTGGATAACAAGGGATGGCAAATACTGTTTAAGTTGCAATTATCTTGCAATTTTGGGATGACAGAATTTATTTGTTTGATAATGTGCTTTTAGGGGGAATGTGTTATCTGGATCAAGGGGAGAAAGAAAATGAGCCTTTCTAAGTCGAGGAATTCTTAGCAAAAATGTTCAATATGCTGATTGTAGCCCTTACTAGTACAGTACATAGAATATATACTGTATGTTCTTTATGGATCTGAGTCTCATTTGGGGAACTTCCTGAAGCAGTCTAATTTTTCATAACTTTCACCCACTTCACATGACAACCTGATCACTCCCAGGTCTTCTCCTGAGGATTTCTCACAATGACTCATTGCCAGTGAATTAGCAATGGTAAAACATATGCTTTGCTTTTTCAAAATCATCTGAAGTTTCCTTGAGGCAGAGAAGAAGATAAGGAGCTACTGGTGCGACTTTGGAGATACAGATCTTTACTGTTAAAAGCGTATGATGAGTGGCATAACAAGAGTGTGTCACCCCCCCCAATAAAATCTTTGGAGGGGCCCAGAGCATGTATTTCCTCCAGCCCACAACCCCACCCCTGCACGTTTGCACCGAGCAAATATCTATCTATAAGCAACACATGTGTAATGCAGAAGAAGGCTAGGTGCTAAGGATTTAGGGCTCTTACTCACTGGCGTTCTGACCTGCGCTCCCCTGCGTTCCGTTTTTTGGCGTTCAGCCGCAGGGGAGCGCAGGAATAGACGCATGTCATTATTTCAAATGGGGTTGTACTCACTCAGGCGCGTGTAGGCGCCGAACGCAGGTTGAGACGCAACATGCTGCATTTTTCCTGCGTTCGGCGCCTACACGCGCCTGAGTGAGTACAGCCCCATTTGAAATAATGACATGCGTCTATTCCTGCGCTCCCCTGCGGCTGAACGCCAAAAAACGGAACACAGGGGAGCGCAGGTCAGAACGCCAGTGAGTAAGAGCCCTAAATAGTCTGCTGTTAGTGTAATTACATATTATTTATATTAATAAGGATAGGGATATAATGTGTCCCATTTACCATTTATGGCCAGATTTTAAATAGTTTTTATAGTAATGCAATTGTGTTATAAGTCAGTTATTAAAGGGTCTTGTACTGTACAAAACTGTTCTTTTCCCACACTGGCTCCATCCCACACATCTCTCCAGGATTATTTCACAAAGCTTGACTAATTTAACTCACTTGTGCCACAGAAGCTACTAACATTATATTCAGGTATAAATTGTTCCACACTAGCTTGTTCATTTAGAACTTCAGTTCTTTTCACTCCATTAAGCCATTTACGATTCCTACAGTATTTTGTGTAATTAAAAATGACATTTACATGCCAGTTCATATTCAATCTGGTCCTGATAATATTTGAAAATCTATGAAACAACAGCCTGTGCTGCCCTGAAGCACTTAGGGAAACTGCAGCCGGACTGTGTAGAGGATCTGGTACAGCACTAGCGCCTTCCATTCACCCCTTCCTACCCAGCATCTGATATAAGAGAGCACATGCCCACCTGCCTGTTGCAGGACTTAACTTCCTCCCCCTTGGTTACTCTGCGCACTAGCAGCACAGCAAGATGCACAGCTCCCCTCCATCCCATCCAGTCAGAAGTGCAATAAGTATTTAAATATAAGTTTATTATTAAAAACATTTTTTTTTTCAATCAAGCAGATTACTGTTATATATATTGTATTGTCACAGCATTGCGGTTAATTGATCCTTGCTTGTTATTCTGTTATTATATCAAGGAGATTTCACATGCCCACTGCACACGACGCAGTGGCCAGCATTGGTTTATACATTTGTTTATAAATTTGTTATTGTAATTCAAAAGTTATTGGATTTGGCAAGGATGGGGTTACCTATGGTACCAATATAAATAAAGCTGAGGCCGACCTTCATCCATGCTCCTGTCTCAGTGTCATTTATTTACAATCATTCAGGGTTAAAGGGTATTGCAAGGGGTGGTTTCAAAGTGAAAGGAAGGTAGCAAAATACTTTAGCCTTCTCCGCAGTCTTGAAAATATTTGGGATTTGTGATGCACAAAACCCTGCACCCCTCCAGGTATGATGTATTGGAACAGTCCGACAGATTTTATACAGTGGACCAGCGCCGCCCTAGAGAGGAGTTAGGTAGAATGGAGAGTGAGGTCAGTGCAGAGCTTTACAAGATGTGGTTAGGCACCTATGCAGTCCCACAGGCGGGTCATTATTGGGACTATACTGATGACTCCTGGAATCCCAATGGGGAAATGTGCTCTGATGCTGCCCCCTGCCGTAGGCTCCTGGACATGAGCGATGAAGTCCTGCTAATGGTGCTGGAGTTGTTGGATCCTTTTTCCCTGCTTAAACTTGGAGGAGCCTGTAGAACATTGTATAGGATCAGCAACACGGACAGCCTGTGGGCCCAACATTGTAGGGTGGGTGTTCAGATGTTGATTACTGGCTCTGGTCTTGCATATAATACTGTGTTCCTTCAAACATCTATTGTTTCACAATGAGAACACAATTTGCCTCTGTGAGGGCCTGGCCTTACAAATGAGGGGTTTCCTATCTGCTTACTGCTCGCCTACCCCTCCACCACCTTTTTTGAGAATTGGGTTCACACTGATTTTTTCTTTCAGATCACACATTTTCAGACCTAAATTTGTCATGCCCAATTTTACATCCATTGGAATTTTCTCTGCCAAAGGAGAACATTCTTAATGTATCCTTAGCCTAAATGAGCATTCATGAGTATGTGCTAAAGCTACCAGAACATTAGGGACACTTCTAATATTTATTTCATCTGGCAATTTAGTATCCGCTACATAGCTAATTATCGCTAGTTTTATGCAAGACCCAAGTAGACTTGATTTACTTTTAAGTTGTTCTCCTTTGTGTTAACATTTAGTATAATGTAGAGTGATATTCTGAGAATTTGCAACTGATTTTAATTTTATTACTTGTGGGTATTTAACATTTCATTCAGCAGCTCTCCAGTTTGCAGGTTCAGCAATCTTGTTGCCAGGGTTCAAATTACCCTAGCAACCAGGCATTGATATGAATAAGAGACTGAAAGAGGAGAGGGCTGAATAGAAAGTGGAGTAATATTAAATAGCAATAATATGTGTAGCCTTATGAGAATTTATTTTTGAGTCAGTGACCCCCAATTTAAGAGCTGTTAAAAGTTAGATGGCCATTTGGAAAACTATAACCGATAAATAATAATTCATTACAAAAGTTGCTCAAAATTGGCCATTCTATAACATATTAAAAGTTAACTTAATAGTGAATAACCCTTTTAAAGCCAGTCATCGTTGAGTCATGCTGCATGGGGATTTAATGTAGGGTTGCCACCTTACCCCTTTAAAACCAAAAAACATATATAATACAATACCTGCATGGCTAATTAGCAATTTACTTAAATGCATGCTGCAGACTGAACTTATTTATGTGCACCCATGCATCTAAATGAACTGCTAATTAGCCATGCAGGCTGTGGATTTCATATGTGTTTGGTTTGAAAATACCAAGTGATCTAGTTCAGTGCATGTTCTTGTTTTATATGCAGCAGCTTTATCATTTGATGGTGCTTGTATCATGGAAGCTGCATGGTAAGTGATTCAGTATCAACATTTGCCGCTGCTATGTCAAATGGATTCCTGACTCTTGTTAAAGGAACAGTAACACCATAAAATTACTTTTTGAAAGGAATGACAGTATAATGTTATGTTGCCCTGCATTGGTAAAACTGGTGTATTTGCTTCAGAAACACAATAATTTATACAATCTACTGTGTAGCCATGGGGGCAATCATTCAAACACAGGATACACAGTAAATAGATGTTCTGAATAATCCCATTGTATACTATAGATCTTATAATATTTGATGCATATTGTGTGCCTTTTCTCCTTTTCAGTTTGGAATGCTGCCCCATTGCTACTACAGCTTGTTTACTATAGTTTTTCTGATGCAAATACACCAGAGTTACCAGTGTGGGGCAACCTGAAATATTATCATTCCTTTAAAATATATAAATTTTTTGGTGTTACTGTTCCTTGTCATTTTAAAACTTAATCGGTTTGTTGCCAGGAATATGAGCACAGCAATTAGGTTAAAGGGGTTTTTCACCTTTAAATTAACATTTAGTATGTATATATTGTGATTCTGTGACAATTTGTAGTACATTGTTTATTTATTAATTTAGCCTTCCAGATTGGAATTTAAGCAGCCATCTGGTTGCTAGGGTCCAAACTATCCTGGCATTAGGGCAGTGATATGAATGATCCTAATAGATGAATAGGCGAGGCCTGACTACAAAGAATCAGTAATAACAAAAGCATTGTTATCAGCAACTATAAAATTAAAGCCACACAGTGAGTATTTTTGGCTGCTGGGGTCAGAGACCCCACAGCTAAATAGAAACGTAAGGCTCGAAAGAATCCAAAAAAGAAGGCAAACAATGAAACTACAAAAATGAAGGCCTAATGAAGTTATTTAGATTTAAAAGTTAACTAAAGGTGAACTACCCTTTTAACAAAATTATGAGCGTAGTTGGTTGTATCTAAAATCCACTAGTTTCTCAGCTACTGCATAGAGGGTTGTACACTGGTACCTTCAAATTTTTTTTTTTAATTGGATTGGAGTTTTTCTTATCTGCTTGTTAATCATGATAGAATTGTAATCTGGCCCTTTCATCATTGTCTTCATTTATTTTATTTGTAGCTTGTCTTTGGCTCTGGTTTTAGAAATGGTTGCACTGACTACACCCCAAAGGAAGCATTTAAGCTGTTGTACATGTGGGGAAAGTTGTACAAGACCCTGCCTTGCAACAGACAATTGCAGGACTTGCTGTTTTCAGGGTTACCCCTAAAAAGATACTGGATACAGTGGCTCACTTTAGAAGAAATGGTTCCTCTTCCTCCTGTCCAGCTAACTGATCAGGCTATTGATGATATATGGGGGATTAATAAAGACCAACTGGATGAAAAACATAAAGGTCAGTGCCATGTATTATATCTTCTAGTTGCATTATTAATACTTTGGTTTGCGTGCATATACCAAGTGGAGGCGGAGCCTGCTGAAGCACTTTTGGGCTTATCTCTGCTCTGTGTAGCTGCATTCAGGCATTTGCGCCTGTCCGTGCAGCTACATGGATCAGTTTCTCTCCATCTGCCTACAAAATGCAGGCGTAGAGCAGCGGAGCCAACACTTGAGTTGGGCATAACATTTACATTTTGACTGATATGTAAACATTTGACCACTGTGAGCTTGTAATATTCCTCAGTCTGAGGTAACACTATCTTTATAGTTACAGATGAATCCTTAGAAGATGTAGACAACTGCCTGTATAGATATGACTGGAAGGAACTACATAATATGGCAATAAAGTACCATGGGGATTTTACAAAGGTTCAATCTCATGTTCTTCAAAAAATGAGCACGGAATGTAAGTCAATTGTATGCAATGTAAGAAAAGTTAAGCTGGCCTCACAGGCAGAATAATATAACTTTGACTAAATACCATTATTGCTCTGCAAATAAAAACTGGGCCTACTAGTGAGGGTCTTCTGCCAACCAGAACCTATTTAGTTCTACATTTTGTTTTCTTGGTGGTAATAATGCACCTACCAGTTTTAATAGTGCAGTTAGGTTAGAAAATATTGTTTCTAGGTCTTCAGTCCCTGTGTGGCTTTTTTATTTTTTTTCTGGCACAACTCCTGTACTATTCCTGTCTTAAAGTCATGTTTTCTAGCTTGACCCTCTGCATGTTTGTTTAACTAAATTAGCCCATTACATGCAGGCAAAATAGATTTTTACATTTGTGTTCCATTGAAATGGAATGGGGAAAATGGCAACAGTTGGTAAAAGGGTAGTTCAACTTTAAAGGCAAACAAAAAGTACTGTCACAGCTCATGGTTTTATACAGCTGTGAAGTTGAGTGCATTTTCAATATGCTGTGGCCACCATGTTTTCTGGCCTTCCCACAACTGGGCATATAGCCATGTGACGTATATTAAAACATTTCAATGACGCAAGAGCATACCAGGAATTGTAATATTTTATTTGCACATCCCCCTGTTCAGCCAGGGACCTTTGTATAGACAACAGATTTTTCTGTTGTAACCTTAAAGGACCAGTAACGTAAAAAATTTTTTTTTCTTTTTTCATTTTTGTATAGAACAGAAAAAAAACACCAAGACATATGTAACTTTAAAATCGCAAAGTCTTTATTAAAAAATAACTTAATAGCTTCTCTTCAAAGAACAGCGACAGGCGATGATCCATCGTGCAGTGCTCGATTTCTCCTCCCAGCCTTCAATAGGAGATAGCCAGGGAGGAGAAATCAAGCGCTGCATGATGGATCGTCGCCCTGTTGGCTTTTCTGAAGAGGAGCGCAAGCGGAGTTTCGGTAAGTTAATTTTTAATAAAGACTTTGCAATTTTAAAGTTACATATGGCTGTGTTTTTTTTTTTTTTGGTTTTTTTTGGGTTTTTTTTTTTCATTCTATACAAACCTTTAATATTATTGTAATAAAAGCACTCTGAAGTGATTACAGTAAGCTTAGAGATAATGCATCACTGCTATTGAGGTCCTGTTGTATGCTAGCTTTCCTTAATACTACTTAGTACAGTATAGAATTGCCTATTATATCTTAGTTGTTAGGGACCCAAAGGGTTAGTAGCCTGTATGGCTTTAAATCCCTACAGCAGGGGTATCCAAACCTATTGCAACGAGGGCCAGATTTGGTAAGGTGAAAATGTGAGGGGGCCAACCATTCAGCCTGACATCCATTCAGAGGTAGCTTGCGATCAGGATCATTCACTCCTGGAGATGGGACGCGTACACTGCGTTTGAGAAGTGGGAGTCTGGACTTGCTGCCTGTGTGCTGAAGGTCTTAGCAATAGGCACCTACTGGGACGTAGTGACCCGCCGCTCTAGCATACTTCTTTAGTTTACTGTACTTACACGTCGATTCGTCTATTGCACCTTCAGTCCTAAAGAAGTATGCAAGAGTAGCGTGTCCCTACGTGCCAGTATGTGTCAACTGCTTACAACTTCACAGTAACGTAACTGGGGGGGCCACGGTGCAGCTAGGCCCCCCTCCGTACGCGCTTTTCCTATTGGAAACAGTGGTGCACGAGCTGCCCTGCTCCCCCCGTAGTTCTGCCACTGAACCTTCAGCACACAGGCAGCAGTATAGACAAAGTGGCAGATAATTTCACTAATGTGCCCAAATATTACTGCTACGCGATTCCTGATTGTACTGTGCTGGGGGGCCACATTATTATTATTTTCATGACAGAGGCTGTGGGCAGGTGTACATTTGAAATGGGCTGCAATTGGCCCACAGGCCAGATTTGGACATGCCTGTCCCTTAGTTGCTGGGCAGAAGGGAATGTATCCAAGTAAGGTGACTTGCATATGTATGCTATTGGTTAGCAGGTAGGGTGACTTCCTGCCTCACTTTGATGCAGTGCTGAGGAAAGAGTGTTGCATGCTGTTAAATGCATTAGATAGTGGCAAGTGTAGCACCAGTACACTCTAGGAGTTTTAAGTCGGTTAGGGGAGAGCTAAAAAGAGCAGTTCTGAGGTCCAACATAGGCGTGGCAGTTTTGAATGTATCTCTCACAGGCCATATTGCCTGTAGTGTAGGGGTCCCAGTGGAGCGGGAATTTGGATAGAGTATTTCTCTGAGGTGATCAGAACAGTGCAGAGGTGAAGTGAGGTTCCTGTAAAGTCTGTAAACAGGGGAGTGTCGGCCTGTGTTACGCTCTGCATGTGATGTTGCCTGTACCACTTGCCTCTGAGAAACTGCTGTGAGTAAACCCTGTGCTTGTTCATTAAACCCTTTTTTTGTTTTGTTTGCAAGAACCTCTGGCACCCTCTCATTCTTTATAGCAGCAAGGGAGGTGTAGTTACACAACACCCTAACCTTCCTCTTTGCAAAGACCCACACTGGGTGAGGGAGTCCTGTGTAACCTATGTTCTGCTGGTACTAGTTCCTGAAAAGTAGGTGTAAAACTAGAGGAGGGGGGAGAGCTACATTAAAAAATAGGTAGGTGGTTGTAATGTATCTTATTAATTTAATTGGCAGCCAGTTTACCCTAACTTGGACGCCTGTCCATGTCGAGCTGTTCTTTGTTTTTTTTTCTTCCCTTTACATAAGTTTGTGTACGTTTAGCAATTTCCAAACAGGGCCTAAGACGATTCCCCGTCTCCTAGATGGTAAGTCGCATTGATGCATCCTGCTAATGTATCTTTATGGAAGGTACCATCAATGGGGTTATAAAGTCACCAGTTAACAAAAAACTTGAAAGTCTGGGGTAATGTTCCCTAGGCACTGATCCACCATTTTTCTTCCTCCCAGGTATCCCCAGAAAAACTTCTAGTTGTATTTCCTAGGTAAATTGCTAACAATAGTACTTGCCAGTGGAGTGAACAGACCGTCTTGCACCCACTAAATATCATGGAGTACATTTATCAGAGTGAATTAACGGAAAGAGGTGGTGTTTCGCTCTAGCGGACTGTGGTTATCACTAACTTCACTCTTTGATAAATATACCCCTAAGAATTAAACTTTGAGTTTGACTCTTTAAATTATTTGCTTAATGTTTCTCTCATCAGGTCATGAGGATCTGGAGTGGCTATATTGCCAGTTTATGCGCTATCGTTTCCAATGGCTCTTTTCTTATTGGCTCTTTGGCCTTTCCAAGTCCTGTGCCAGGCAGCTGCAGAGAATCTTTTTATGGTGGAAACGGTTTGACAAAAGAAAAGTGTCTTGTTGGGGTTCTTCAGCCTGTGATGTTGAGTACTTGGCTTCTCTTCATGCGATCACAGATGACTACTGGAATGGAAAGCTGGCATGTGGAGATGAGAATATAGGTGATACCCTGCTTCTTACATAAATCTTTATTTCTGGGAGTTGTAATTGGTCTAATGAAAACCATGCATATTCAGTGTGTTTACCTCTGGGCCAAACAGGATTGGCACCCAAGCCAATCCTTCACCCCCAAGCATCCCTACCCTCCCAGCATTGACTGTATGTTAATCACAAAACCCTAGCGCAGTTTTTCCCAACCAGTAGCTTGTGAGCATCATGTTGCTCGCCAACCCCCTGGATGTTGCTCCCAGTGGCATTCAAGCAGGTGGTTATTTTTGAATTCCATGCTTGAAGACCAGTTTTGGTTGTATAAAAACCATAACTGGAGCCAAACAGAGCCTTCCGTAGGCTGACAGTCCACATGGGGGCTACCAAATAGCAAATCACAGCCCTTGTTTGTCGCCCCAGAGACATTTTTGTGCTTGTGTTGCTCCCCAACTCTTACATCTGAATGTTGCTCACGGGTAAAAGATTGGAGATCCCTGCCCTAGAAACTGTTTACTCAAAACATCTTTCCCCTCCTGCTGATGCACCACTGCAGTTGCTCCTGACCACTGATATTATAGAAGGACTGGAACTAGGGGAACTGTGTGTCCATAACTGCACAGTAGACATTACCTAACCCTAGTTCCAGCCCTGCATATAGCATCTTAAAATTACACTCCGCACATGGCCACTTGTCTAGGTATGAGCCTCACCTTTTGCACATACAGTTAAAAGTCTTGTTAAAACATTCCTGATTTTTCTTCACAAGGTATTCAGACAGTAGAAAACTACTTTTCTATGTGCCGATCTCTACTGGCCTGGATCCTAGGCCGAAAGTGGGGAAGATTTAAACAGAAGAAGGTATGTTAAAGGGCCACTATAAATGTATTTTACTTTTTAAAACTTATCGAATTGAAAGATTACACGTTGTATGAAGTGGCACATTGTTTCAGTGTAGACACTTTGATCACCCCCTAAATGGTTAAGAGTAGAGAAGGTGAGCAGGGACCTTGATTCTGGGATGACAGTGAATGTGATCTACTTAGACTCTGCTAAAGCATTTGATACAGTGCCACACAGAAGGTTACTGGTTAAATGAAGGAATGTTAGCCTGGAACATAGTATTTGTACCTGGATAGAGAACTGGTTAAAAGAGAGACTACAAAGAGTGGTGGTAAATGGAACATTTTCTAATTGGACCAGTGTTGTTAGTGGAGTACCGCAGGGCTCTGTACTTGGTCCTTTGCTTTTCAACTTGTTTATTAATGACCCGGAGGTGGGTATTGAAAGTACTGTTTCTATCACTGCTGATCTAAATTGTGCAGAATTATAGGTTCCATGCAGGATGCTGCCACTTTGCAGAGTGATTTGAATAAATTGGAAAATTGGGCAGAAATCTGGAAAGTGAGGTTCAATGTTGATAGATGCAAGGTTTTGCACTTTGGCAAAAATATAAATACAAGTTATATACTAAATGGCAGTGTGCTGGGAGTTTCCTTAACTGAGAAGGATCTATGGGTTTTTGTGGATAACAAGTTGTCTAATTATGGACTGTCATTCTGCGGTCACTAAAACAAATCAATGTCTTGCATAAACGTGATTTGACGCGCTGTGCAAAACTGCAGGCGCCGCGTCAGATGCCACGGAAATAAGTAATGCTATTGTCGGATCGTGTTGCATTGTTGATGCGTCGCGGCATGACTGTCAGATGCATCGTCTGCATCAGACAGTCGTGTCGTATAAACGCTGCGAAACGATCCAAATTACTTACCTTATCTCCGATGTGACTCCTGCGTTTTTGCGCAGCGCGCCGGAATCACCCGAGGAGTTCTGCCCTTAATGTGGACATAGTCTTGTGGTTACATGGGTGTGGCTTAAAAACAGGAAGTGGTCAACACAGGCCAGAAAAATTCCTGCCCTCTGTACCACAGAAGTTGGGACAGCACTGATCTAGAATATGCAGTTTTTTTTCTCCAATTCCCCTGTGCTGCATGTGACGGGCCATATTCACATCATGCCCTGCTGCTCCCCTACCTTTCCTGCCCTGTCTCAACCTTTTTTTTTTTAATGTAATTTTTTTTTTGCGCAGGTGCTATTTCTAAAACCCATATTTGCTATGCAAAGCATCCATATGTAATGCTGCAAATTAGTAAATGCCACTTCTGGGTGTTATGAAAAGAAATTTGGGGAAGGAGCTAGAAAAGAGGAACCGGGTATCTGTCTTCGCAAAAATTATACTAGAAGTAGCATATTGAATTTTATTTTTTTTTTTTTCTTCTAAACATGTATACTTTGTTGCAGGTCTACCAAGACACGTTAGATGGTGTGCACAGAATGCTAAAGGCAGAAATGCAGGTTTCTGTTGTTAATCATGAGCAGTTCTGGGCAGCAGCTAAAGTCCAGATGATGAGAATATGCACCCTGGAAGAGACAGCTGGCAACTATGTTAACTGGAAATTGATTGACTCCTTGCCATGTTACAGGTACTTTATTAACACATAACTAAAGCATGAATGTTTTCTGCAGTGCTGTATAATGGGAATATACATTGAACATGCAGATTACTTAACAAAAACTGATACAAGATGTAAAAAGGCCCTTCCCAAATAATTTTATAATCTTCTCACTTTCTGACTAAGGGGAATATTTATTTTGTGTAAAACAAAATTACACCAAAAAAATGGTGTAAAAAGGTGAATTTATCAAGGTGTGTGGAATTTTACACCATGTGACTGCCAGATTTGACTTATTTTAAATTGCTTCCAGCAGAAGTCGCTCTAAGAAAAAATAGTTGCACATTTTTACACAGTGAAGCCTAGCGATGTGTGGTGTATTATCCTTCTATTTTTTTTTTTTTTCACAGTATAATAAATATGCCCCTTAGTGTGATGACTTAAGTGTTTTGAAGACCCAAAAGTAAGTTGCCCTATTATAAGAAAGACTTGTGCACTGCAGATCAACAGGCAAATGTTTGTCAGTCACTGGAGGCAGTACAGTGAGATGGGAAAGGCTGACTAATGAATTTGGCAGGTTTATGGTCCCATTGTATAGAGCTGTGTTGGTTTGATATTGCAATTGTACTTACTGTATTCTGTGCTAAATACTTCAGAAATGGCCATTTGATGTTTCTCAACCCTTTTAAGTGATACAGATCGAAAATGCACAAGTACACTGGTACTTTGTGTTGTAAATTATACTATCTATGAATGAAACTAACTTGGTTACCATTCAGGAACTGTCATAACATTCTGCAGCATCAAAAAATGTGAAATTCCTATCTTAGGCTATACATGACGTTTGGCGATTCCTTCTATCTGGAACATATTAAAGGATTTTTAACTAGAAAGCAACTTATAAGTAACTGGCTTCTTCAAGAAGAGAACTTTTGGGTTAGGAACCTTCTACCAGAAAGCTTGTTTTACCTACTGGAGTATGACACCAAGATCTATGAAGGTAACGGTTTTGCCAAGTTTTCCAATTTCTAAAAAGGCAAAATAAACTTGGGTTTAGTTGGTAACCGTTTTATTTTTTTTTTCCCCCAGAGAGACTTCATGGTGATACTATGGCTGCACACCTTACCAGGCTTATCTGGCTGTATCTGCATTCCGGCCATCAGCTATACATTGATGCAATGAAAGGATTTGTCTACGAATGTGCTTATGCCAGTTTTGCATCCCAAATCTATGAGACTGGAACTATAATCTCTTCCTTTTTATACTTTTAACAAGACTTTTTTTTTATAGACTTTTAAAACATTTTTTTACTTAAATTCATGCACTCTTCTGCAGTTTTTAGCTTTGCTCCTCGTGAGTTTCTTAAAGATGCACTACAGTAACTCTTTGGAGCATTGTGGACTGCTAACCATTATCCTAATATTTAGGGCATTTATTGTATCTGAAATTGATTCACAGAACATGTAACAGAGGTGATTCATTAGGATTAGTGTTCTTTTGATTTTTTTTAAAATGGCTCTCCACTTTTAGATTAGTTGCTAGGTGTTGTAGATTAGTTGGAAGGTTTCATCTTGAACATGGCCTTCCATATTACCTTAGTATTGAGTTCATGCAGCAGAAGCACTTCTCCAGGTTTTCTACCATTAAATCTGTTTGAGTAGAAATAACTTTTTTTTTTTTTTTTTTAATATCTACCTGTGAATCATCCAAAAGTGAATTTGTATTTTAGCAATATTTTATCTAGCTGTTCATGAACTGCTTTATTGCAGTAATATTTGAATGTGCTAAGCATGCTAACTTGTAAATGAGTTTAAGGCAATAAATGCCTGTTTCTGCAACTGATGTATTGATGGGTTTTTTTTGTTCTTCTACTGCAATAATTGGTGATTTGCCTGAAATTCAAACGGGTATAAGGGACCTTTCATGTGTTGCGCATTATGCCCTAAAGTTTGTAAACTTTGTAGCAACAGGGCACCATGACTGCCCTCCAGTGGAAACCGGCAGTGGACAAAATGGCCATCCACCTGATGCCACTCCTAAAATGAAAAAGCATGGAGCGGTTGCATAGACCTTGGAGATGATCAAGCACTTGCTCTTCAATGGCCTGCTTACAAAAGTTTTTCATTCTTTAATCAGGGGTGGTGACAGATGTTTTGTTTTAACACTGTTAGGCGCAAGGTAATTAGACTGGAATTGATTTAAATAGAACACTATGGCATCAGCGCCAGATTTCCTGGGCAGGCACCCCTAGGCCACGCTGTCCTAGCACCCCCGCATGCTCGCAAATGCCGGAGCACTGGGGAGCTGCGTGTCCTTTGTGCTTCTCAGAGCAGCTGGGCAGCATGCCACCCAGAACAATTTGCTGCCCTAGGCGAGGGCCTTTGTGGCCTCCCCACAAATATGGGCCTGTATGGCATATGAATTCTGGAATACCCATGGGACATGCAATGCTCCTTTGTCTGAAGTATGAGACTGGGTGTGACCATAATGTCTGAAGAAAGCTATTAAACTGATCGGTGTAGTAATTAGTCTATTGAATACTCACACTCACACTCTCACACTCTAAGCCTATTAAAGTAATTATTTATCTTTTTTTTTTTTTTTCTAAATTACACTGCAAATCTCTACCATGTAAAATATAAAATTCCTAACCCAACAAGTGCATCTTTAGCTTTAATATTGGGTGAGTAGGCAGCCATCTCAAGATGTTTTGGCTGGCTGTGGGCTTTTAGAAAGAACCAGCACTTTAGGGTGGAACTGCTTTCAGGCGGTTTCTCCTACTCGATGTAACTGAAGGTGTCTCCGTGGATGTATTCTTACTATTGAGTGCTATTCTTATATCTACTAGGGAACGGTTATCTGGTTACCTTCCCATTTTGGACAATGGGGGAAGCTCTCTAGTTTCAGCAGTCTGGTTGCTAGGGTCCATATTACCTTGGCAACCAAACGGATTTTAATCAGAGACTTGCATATAAACAGAAAAGGCCTTAATAAAAAGAGGAGTAATAAAAAGTAGCAATAATTCATTTGTAGCCTGACAGAGCTTTTTTTTTTTTTTTTTTTTATAGATGGGTCAATGACCCCCATTTGAAAGCTGGGAAAAAGTCATAAGAAAGGCAAATAATTAAAAAAAAAACCTATAAAATAAATTAAGACCAATTGAATTGCCAGTTTTATTAACTTAAAGGTGAACTTCCCACCCATTAATTAGGATAAAGTACAAAATACTGTTTTCATACAGACAAAGGTAGAATTATTTGTTTAGAACTAATTACATGGCAGATAACCTTTCCATAATCTGGGGCATTCTCGATGATGGGGTTTCTAGAAAAAGTACCTTATACCTGGGGCACATGAAATTAATTACTTGGTTGCTGGATTTGACCACATTATGATTTGCTGAGCACCATCTTTAGGGAAAAAAAAACGTTTAACAGCTATGTGTATAAGCAGGGTTATACATGTGTAAGTTATCAATATTGGTATTTTAGCTGTAGGCATTTAGGCTTGAGGTCAGGTGATGAGTTTTGTCAAGCTTCCTTAAAAGGTCCCTTGCTTATGGTGGCCATATACAGGGCATTAAAAGCTGTTGACTCACTCAGCAACTTATTGCTTTGCTTTTAGAGTAATGTATAGGGGATCACAGCTCTCGAAAGTAACTAGAGCCAATAAACTGTTGGAGTCACTCGACTGTTTTCTCCGGTGGAGATTGTGTGCATTGGAGGTATTTTTACATATCTATATCATTTTTGTTTTTTTAATTTACCTTATTTTATGCCTTAAAAGGTTACTCAACATTTAGGCAACAGGGCGCCTTAACTGCCCTCCAGTGGATAAAATGCCCATCCACCAGTAGTGGCATAGACTGTGGGGATAATGTTCAACCACTTAACCTTCAATGGTCTGCTTACAATGGCTTGGATTTTTTCATTCTTTAATCAAAGGTAGTGACAGATGTTTTGTTCAGTACTGTTTTATGCTGGAGGTATAGTTCTGAAAGGCATAAGGTACTGAGACAAATTGATTGATTAAATAGACCACTATGGCACATGATGTCTGTTTAGGAATTCTGGAACGCCCATGAGTCATGCAGTGCTGATACTGCTTTATCTGAAGTATGGAAGGCTGGGTGTGACCATAATATTGGTGTAGAAACATATTAAAAGAAAGCTATTGAGGCTGCTTAGTTGTCAATGCGGCACGGAGTGCTGTCCTGACTGGTATCGCACTTTCTTCCAAAATGTTCTATCCTGCCATCATTGCAATGCCTAAAGCAGATCGACCCCAGAACAGAAGGTTGCACAGGACAGTTGCTTAAACCTTGAAGGGAGTAGGCCAGAGCAGCAGTGCCCATAAAATGAGCTGATTAATATTGTGGATATAAAATTGATCTGTATAGAATTCTGTCTGTTGAATCAATGGCGTTGGTTTAGGCAGTCTCTCCCTCTTAAAAGCCGCTCAGCAGTTAGCAGGGGAGGATTTAGCACACAATTGAAACCAAGGCACAGGAGATGTTTACATAAAGAATTGTTACTAAACAGAGAGGTAAAATTCCTTATAAACCAGGATTAGAGATAAATAAGTTAGGGACCACCATGTGGGGTTTTATCTTGACGTGGTATGGTGGCTTATCAATATTATGATAACTTTGTAACAAAAAAAACCCTGTTTCAAAATTACATGCACTTACATTCTTACTGGAATCATTTAGACAGGGCTCTAAACTTTTTGAAATTGGCTTCAGGTGTGCACCCACAACCCCCTCAGTTTTGTATTTGCCGGAAGCTTTGGCTAAGCTCATGTGGTTGTTGCACCCTCATACCCACCCCTTTATACTTTTGGTTGTCCTTCACACCTTTTGAAAGTGCCTTGGTTTGTGCAATCTCTCTCTCTCTCTTAAAAGTCATAAATGCTAGCGGCATGGGAGGATCTAGCCGTGAAAAAACAAACGTCCCATTAGACACTTTTCCATTACACACACATTAAACCTATTGCGTTCTTCATTTCGTTTTCCTTTACACACTTTCATACTATGCATACATTCATACACACACACTTCCCCTTTTCACTACCATACACACTTTCACATTTCCCTTGTACATGTATACGCACTAAGCAATAGAACCAACATATAATCACACATGTCTCTTTGGCTTTAGTTGCCCCCCCCCCCAAACAATGAAGGATAGCTGGTTTATTCCGATGCTGTGACAAATCTGTTTAACCTTTGGACATAAATGGAGAAGGGACTATGCCCACCAGGCTGTAGAGGTTGGATCAGTCTAATGCAGGTAGAGCTGGCCATACATGGGCTGATTTTTATAGCTGCCGATTCAACACCTTTAGACCCAGTCAGCCATTTACCAAGATGTGTATTGGCCCTCTTGAATATATGTCCAGATTAAAATGCTGGAGCATTAACGTGGTCTTCCTCCAACAGAGCTGCATAATCCTCACTGTATGATCCAATTGTTGGCTCTAGGGTCAAAAACTGAATCTGTGTGACTTAACATAGTTACCTTTTATTATCTCTCTATCCAAGCCCTCTTCTATGTTCTCATTCAAACCACTGATTTGCTGAAAGGGTAAAGAGGCCATATACCGGGAGCTCCGCTAGTTATTATACATCTTATGGCCATAGATGTAGAGATCCTCTCGTTTGGCGATGTCGCCAAATGAGCGGATCTCTCCCCAATATGCCCACATTGAAGTGGGCGATATCGGGCTGATCTGATCGTGGACCAGAGAGCCCAATGATCGGATCAGAATGGAGGCCAAATCAGATCATGGAACCGCGTCAACGTAAAGATGCAGCCGCAATCCAACAGGTTTGTTACCCTGCCCGATCAGCATCTGGCCAACTTTCAACCAGATATCGATCGGGGACGCACGTTGGATGGCCCCACACACGGGTCAATAAGCTGCCGACTCTGTCTGTTGGCAGCTTTTATCGGCCCATGTATGGGGCCTTTACAGACCAGATAGCTGTTGATTCCAAACTAGGGCTGCTAAAGATTGCTAATTTAAAAAAATATAATTTTTTTCAGACTGCACATTATACTAAAAGTTAAAGATGACCTACCCCTTAAATGATTACTGGAGCACTTTAGTACAGTCCAAAAATGAAGGGATTATTAGTATCATTCTTGCTGTCTTACACCTGAAGTTCCACTTAAAGGACCAGTAACATAAAAAAAATAGTTTCTTTGTAAAAAAAAAACCACGACGGTTTTTACTTTTAAATCGCAAAGCTTTTATTAAGAAATCACTTACCGATTCTCTGCATGTGCTCCTCTTCAGAAACGGTGACAGGGCGACAATCCATTGTGCGGTGCTCAATTTCTCCTCCCTGCCTTCTATAGGAGATGCAAGGGAGGAGAATTTGAGCGCCGCACAATGGATCGTCGCCCTGTCGCCGTTTCTGAAGAGGAGCGCATGCAGAAAATTAGTAAGTAATTTCTTAATAAAAGCTTTGTGATTTAAAAGTTAAAACTGTCTTGGTGGGTTTTTTAGTTACAAAGCAACAAATTTAAAAAAATAAATTGTTATTGGTCCTTTAACCATAACCAAACATTTATACACAATAAACTTATTTTGCATCTGTACCCACTTTATTTCTAAGTAATACAATATCATTTTGGTGCTGTGGTTCCAAGATGGTCTCTAGTTTTGTTTTGTTTTTCTTTCACCCCCCCCCCCAGGTTAAAGGTTAAGCATTTAACCTTACAATAATGCTTATTGTTCTCTTACTTATTAGGTGGCACAACTAGTCTTGTACTGACTCAATAGAAAGAATTCTACACAGATCAATTTAATATCCACTATATCAATCAGCTCATTTTATGGACTTCTGCTCTGGCCTACTCCCTTCAAGGTTTAAAACGCCACAGATTGCCATCCCGCTGGCAAATTAGATTTTAGCCGGCGGGAGTCAGTTCAGGGAGATTAGAAGAAGAGGAGATCCCACATCCCACCATTTAGGCAAGGGGGTGATCGTTCCAAATTGCTGCTCCAGAGGGAAGTTTTTTGGATAAAATAACTGAACACTCTGGCCCCTCACGGACTGAATGAAAACTGCCCCTTAACTTGCTTTTTAAACCAACGATGATCTCCCCCCTGTATATGCTACATTTTCACTTTCCTTACTTATGTAGCTTTTTTCTCTTGACAGTTTCAATCACAAGTGATTTTCTCATGCTGCCCTTGTTATCTGCATCATATGTTTTTATACATTGTATTGTTTTGGGTCACACCTCTCTTAACTTATTTTATTTATTGTTTTTTGTTTTTTTTTTTCTTGACACAGGGGATTTTCTTTTCTTGTTTTCTATGGTGTTTAAGATCACCTGGGTCTTTGGGGGTGTTATTTATTCTCTGCTCACATGACCTTCCTTGCTATTCGTGATTAGGTGAGTGCTTCCATACTTTTTCTATTTAATATGCTCATTTTAACAATTGCTATGGTCTTTACAAAGGTCTTAGATGGAGACCGAAATGTTGGCCAATTTTTGAAATGTTCTAATAAAAGTTTTTATTTTTAACAAAAAAATTTTTTGTCTAAAGGCTCCTGCACGCACCCAAGAACTGCATTTAACAAAATTTTTATGAGTAGCACTCGGGTCAGTTGTTTTCAGTAATGTTGTGCGGAAATCCTACGAGGTTTTGTATGTGTGTATATATGTATATATATATGTATATATATATATATATATATATATATATATATATATATATATATATATATATATATATATATATATATATATATATATACATACACACACACACACACACCTCTGCACCCTTTACCGGTTCCTTCCCTTATGAAAGTTCTGCTCAGGAACTGAAACGTCGGAATTAATAAACCCATGCTTGTTTGATTGAGGTCTATGTTGTAAATCCTTGGAATGCTGTCACACTGTATATATATATATCAGCCAAGCAGATCCGCACTCACTTAGTTAACCCTTTCGTGGTCCGCCCGGGTGCCGCTCCTGGGATCCAGATAAACATAGAAAAGGACGGTAGCGCTCTCCAGGGACTTGAATAGAAATATAATTTATTAGAACATGGTATACAATCGACGTTTCGGCTCCCCTCTAGAGCCTTTATCAAGACAAACCACCATTGCCATTACACCCCTTAAATAACCCACATAAAAGCCGCTCCTCCCCTTGTGCAAAATACCGCCCACAAATTAGACACTTTCCCACTGACACTTTACATAAAATGTATCCTAAATAAATTATTTAAAAAATCTTTTTATAAATACTACACAAGTAATGTCATATCACTGTAGCAAAGGACAACCTGAAGCTCTAGCGTGTATTTAAAAAACAATTGAAAAAGCATTGCTCATTAAGGCCCTTCGGTGCCATGGTGTTTAGTCTTCTAATCCAATAGGTTTCACGCTGCAGAAGCAATTGTGATCTGTTACCACCTCTCCTAGGTTCAGGTACATGATCTATTCCAATATACTTAAAGGTGGGTAATCTATGGCCTTTTTCGAGGAAATGCTTGGCCACCGGTTTAACTGACTTCCCATCCCTGAACGCCGTGCTAATCGCAGACCTATGTCCATCCATTCGGATTCTAAGAGTCAGGTCTGTCTTGCCAATATAGGCTAAACCACACGGGCAGGTAATCATGTAAATCACATGAGTAGTCGTACAACCTATGTGGTGCTTGATCTTGATTTTCTGTCCTGTGTGGGGGTGACAAAATACTTCTCCTGGAGACATATATCTACATGAAATACAGCTAGGACATCGGAAACTCCCCGGCTTAACAGCTGACAGCCAAGTTGACTGCTGCCGCTGGTAACATTTCACCGGATCCTTCGCCACTAGTAGATCACGGAGATTTTGTCCACGAGTATATGCCATAATTGGAGGGTCCGGGCAGATTTTAGCCAGATCCTTATCAGCTTTAATAATCGACCAATTATCTCTCACTAACTGGCCTATTTGGCACGAGGAAGTATTAAATCTAGTGGCAAACATCATCCTAGTGTTGGATGACTCAACACGTGATGTTTCCACTTTCCTTTTAGCACGAGGTAATGCTTTATGTAACACATTGGCCTCATAGCCTCATGCTTTAAATTTATCCCACATTTCACTAATTTGCACTTGGCATTTTTTTGGGTTTGAATTATTACGCAAAACACGGCAAAATTGTGAAACTGGTAATGATTGTTTTAGAGTGGGAGGGTGACAACTCGACCTATGAAGGAGAGTGTTACGATCAGTACTTTTTCTAAATAAGGAATAGTGTAATTTGTCTCGTTCACGCCAAACCTCAACATCCAAAAATTGGACCTTATACTCATCACATGTGGCCGTGAACCTGATCGGAGTTTGTAAATTACTGAGATACTGAAGCATCTCCCCAAAGGACGACATGTCACCATCCCACACCACAAAGACATCATCGATAAATCTTTTGTAGCAAATAAGCTGCTTACCAAATTTCTCTCGGATGTTGACACTTTCATAATGGTGCATATATAGATTGGCGTATGCAGGGGCCATGAAGCCCCCATCGCCGTCCCAGTCTTCTGCAAATAAAAATGTTTTTCAAAGCGGAAATAATTAAATTTCAAGCATAACTCTAACAGTGATAACACAAATTGTATTGGTGGACCCATAGACCCATTGTGTTGTTCTAAGGCTAGTCTTACTGCTTCAAGTCCTTCTTGGTGAGGGATACAAGTATATAAGCTTGCCACATCTATTGTGGCTACACGAATCCTTCTCTCAACAGGTAGTTCTAGTTCCTTAATGCATTCCAAAAAATGAGGAGTATCCCTAAGGTATGACCATGTACCCTGGACCACTGGTTGCAACAGTCGATCTAGATACATTCCCAGTGGATGTAACAAACTATCTCTGGCCGACACTATGGGCCTCCCCGGGGGGGGATTCAGACCCTTGTGTAACTTCGGCAAGGTGTACAAAATTGGACACTTCGGAAATGGTTGTAATAAGAATGCTTTTTCCTTCTCAGTAATCCACCCGTTGATACAAGCCTCATTAATAAGTGAATCCACCTGTCTTTTAAAACCTGCAGTGGGATCAAAGGTTAAGCATTCATATACATTAACGTCATGCAATTGGCTTAATATTTCTTTCTGATAATCAGTATAATTCAAAAGCACTATGCCTCCGCCCTTATCGGCGGGGCGTATCACAATGTTCGTATCGTCACATAACGACTGTATTGCTCCTCTCTCATCCTTTGTTAGATTCAAGAAATGACTCTTGGTCTCTTTCTCAAGTTCAGCAACACCATTCTCAATCGCAGTTTTAAATAATTTGATGGACGGATTTACTGTTTTTGGACAAAATGTACTTTTTAGGCGTAATTCATCGCCACCTCTACTGGATTCCTCATGATCCTTGAAAAGATCCTTAAGATCCAATAATCTTGTAAACTTAAAAAGTTCAATTTCAAATTTAAATGCATCAAAGGACACTGTTGGAACGTACGATAGTCCCTTACTAAGCAGTGATGTTTCACCCAGTGATAGTGTGTGGGAAGATAAATTGAAGATGGGGATATTTATTTCTTGGACTGTCTTCCTCTTCGAGCCCCTCCTGATCGGGTGTCTTTGCCTTTTTCTACGCAAGAAGGGGGCAGAGATGCCATCCGGGGAGCCTCTAAAAAATGATCAGATTTATTATGGGTTGAAGCGCTACTAGTTGCGCTAATACCTTCAGTATCAATGGCCGTGTGGTGTGTACTAGTGGCCCCTCTTAGGGTATCATCCCCCTCCGAATCACCGGAACTATTATCAACGGTATTTCTGGGTTTCACCAACCGTGATCTGGGGGCCGTCTAAATCTTGGTACATTGTCTCTCACACCACTAAGCCATAGATACACCCGGTGTTGTATATAATCCTCTTTAACCCTTCGCAATTTCTCACGTTTAAAACGCAACAAATCATTCTTATAGTTCTCAACCCGCAAATTTACCTTCTGTAGCATCTCACTGGAAGATTCCGAAGAAATGGCGTCCTGGTGTTCCAATTCGTACACAGACCTTTCCTTGCGTATCCTGGCCAAATCAGTCGCTACCTCTCCAATAACCAGGATCATTAAATCTAATGAGCATCTGTTCAAGACGCCTATCCATTTATTGCAGAACTCAGGATTTGTTCGTCCGATGGTAGGGACATTGCGGATGCGGAATCCTTTAGGTATGTGCTTCTCCCGATAATAATCAGAAAGAAACAGTCCGTGCAAATCTAAATCTATCTCACTCTGTCTCAACCGCGTCAATTCATCGCAGACATCTTTGAGCGTGTTGTTAGACGGAAGATCCGCCTGTGAAGATTGCCACAATACCTGCTCCGCTTCTTCCTCCGTTACATGCCAGGTCTCCGCAAGTCCGGTCAGTGCACTGAAGCTTTCCGCCATTCCTTCTCGCTGGGGAAACAACTGCTCCCAATTGTAAAGCTTTGAGGGGGTAAGTTCTCTTGCTCTTTCACATTAAAATTGCCGGGTGCCGGATCCAATAGTGCCTCCCACTACACAAATTCACATCAGCCAAGCAGATCCGCACTCACTTAGTTAACCCTTTAGTGGTCTGCCCGGGTGCCGCTCCTGGGATCCAGATAAACATAGAAAAGGACGGTAGCGCACTCCAGGGACTGGAATAGAAATATAATTTATTAGAACATGGTATACAATCGACGTTTCGGCTCCCCTCTAGAGCCTTTATCAAGACAAACCACCATTGCCATTACACCCCTTAAATAACCCACATAAAAGCCGCTCCTCCCCTTGTGCAAAATACCGCCCACAAATTAGACACTTTCCCACTGACACTTTACATAAAATGTATCCTAAATAAATTATTTAAAAAATCTTTTTATAAATACTACACAAGTAATGTCATATCACTGTAGCAACCTGAAGCTCTAGCGTGTATTTAAAAAACAATTGAAAAAGCATTGCTCATTAAGGCCCTTTGGTGCCATGGTGTTTAGTCTTCTAATCCAATAGGTTTCACGCTGCAGAAGCAATTTTGATCTGTTACCACCTCTCCTAGGTTCAGGTACATGATCTATTCCAATATACTTAAAGGTGTGTAATCTATGGCCTTTTTCGAGGAAATGCTTGGCCACCGGTTTAACTGACTTCCCATCCCTGAACGCCGTGCTAATCGCAGACCTATGTCCAGCCATTCGGATTCTAAGAGTCAGGTCTGTCTTGCCAATATAGGCTAAACCACACGGGCAGGTAATCATGTAAATCACATGAGTAGTCGTACAACCTATGTGGTGCTTGATCTTGATTTTCTGTCCTGTGTGGGGGTGACAAAATACTTCTCCTGGAGACATATATCTACATGAAATACAGCTAGGACATCGGAAACTCCCCGGCTTAACAGCTGACAGCCAAGTTGACTGCTGCCGCTGGTAACATTTCACCGGATCCGTCGCCACTAGTAGATCACGGAGATTTTGTCCACGAGTATATGCCATAATTGGAGGGTCCGGGCAGATTTTAGCCAGATCCTTATCAGCTTTAATAATCGACCAATTATCTCTCACTAACTGGCCTATTTGGCACGAGGAAGTATTAAATCTAGTGGCAAACATCATCCTAGTGTTGGATGACTCAACACGTGATGTTTCCACTTTCCTTTTAGCACGATGTAATGCTTTATGTAACACATTGGCCTCATAGCCTCGTGCTTTAAATTTATTCCACATTTCACTAATTTGCACTTGGCATTTTTTTGGGTTTGAATTATTACGCAAAACACGGCAAAATTGTGAAACTGGTAATGATTGTTTTAGAGTGGGAGGGTGACAACTCGACCTATGGCCGCTGCATACGCCAATCTATATATGCACCATTATGAAAGTGTCAACATCCGAGAGAAATTTGGTAAGCAGCTTATTTGCTACAAAGGATTTATCGATGATGTCTTTGTGGTGTGGGATGGTGACATGTCGTCCTTTGGGGAGATGCTTCAGTATCTCAATAATTTACAAACTCCGATCAGGTTCACGGCCACATGTGATGAGTATAAGGTCCAATTTTTGGATGTTGAGGTTTGGCGTGAACGAGACAAATTACACTATTCCTTATTTAGGAAAAGTACTGATCGTAACACTCTCCTTCATAGGTCGAGTTGTCACCCCCACACAGGACAGAAAATCAAGATCAAGCACCACATAGGTTGTACGACTACTCATGTGATTTACATGATTACCTGCCCGTGTGGTTTAGCCTATATTGGCTAGACAGACCTGACTCTTAGAATCCGAATGGATGGACATAGGTCTGCGATTAGCACGGCGTTCAGGGATGGGAAGTCAGTTAAACCGGTGGCCAAGCATTTCCTCGAAAAAGGCCATAGATTACCCACCTTTAAGTATATTGGAATAGATCATGTACCTGAACCTAGGAGAGGTGGTAACAGATCACAATTGCTTCTGCAGCGTGAAACCTATTGGATTAGAAGACTAAACACCATGGCACCGAAGGGCCTTAATGAGCAATGCTTTTTCAATTGTTTTTTAAATACACGCTAGAGCTTCAGGTTGTCCTTTGCTACAGTGATATGACATTACTTGTGTAGTATTTATAAAAAGATTTTTTAAATAATTTATTTAGGATACATTTTATGTAAAGTGTCAGTGGGAAAGTGTCTAATTTGTGGGCAGTATTTTGCACAAGGGGAGGAGCGGCTTTTATGTGGGTTATTTAAGGGGTGTAATGGCAATGGTGGTTTGTCTTGATAAAGGCTGTAGAGGGGAGCCGAAACGTCGATTGTATACCATGTTCTAATAAATTATATTTCTATTCAAGTCCCTGGAGTGCGCTACCGTCCTTTTCTATATATATATATATATATATATATATATATATATATATATATATATATATATATATATATATATAAACATAAACATTGGAATATTGGCACTCAGCCTTTTTCAAAGAACAAAAAACGAATACATCCACCAAACTAAATACATAGTGTTGGCGCGAAACTCCCGTGACCTCACCAACGTGAACTGACGTGTTTCAAAGTGTTACCCACCCCCCGCTAATTAAACACATCCCATAATTAAACTACTCCTGCACCCCTTATGGAGCTATTTAGACTCCAAATCTCTTAATACCTGTGACCCATATATATGTGAACTCCTGTGTCATGTAGTAAAACATAAATTGTGTCCAAAAAAGCTATCGTCCCATCATTATTAAAGAAATTTTATCTAATCACCCAGTGCTGGTTAATTACCCTCCTCAAACATTCATGTTAAGAGTCATTTTAAACATAGGTGGCTATTTCACCTCGCTATTGGTTTAAAACCCTGTATCGACATTATTGGGGTATACCCATAAAGAATAAAAATAAAAAATAATAAAAAATGTATATACAGGCTTTGAGAATAAAAAAAATATATATAGGACTGTAAATAGAATCTATTTACTAAGCATCGTATATTGAGTGTTTCCTTAACTAACCGCTATACATATGCTTGAGAGTAAAGCTGTATTTCGGGGTTTTTAGGCTCTGAGACCACTGTGCGGAAACAAGGTCAGACGGTTTTTGGGATCTATACTGAGGTGGAGGATAACATGTACCTCCCTATGCACATTATGGATTGTTTAATTCGTTCTCTATGGTCTGAAGGTCCATTTTCGTTTCCTTAATTTTTAATTAATTTACTGCCCTATGAAAGCTGTATTTACATAACCACAGCTCAACACTCTAGGTGGTTGTGTGATGTAGGAGACCGGAATATACACGGATATAGATCTAATCCCATTAAGTATTTTAATGAAAATGATTCGGACATATGTGACAGGTTATAAGCTAGATAACGATCAGTGGGTTATAAAGATTTGGTTGCGATACTAACACTATGTGATACTTAGCTTATTCTTTATTAGAGATAGAATGGTTACTTTGTTAATTTATTGTGCAAGAGGGAAGGATGTGTCACAACATTGTATCTTGAAACACGGAACGCACTGCACTGGGTGATTAGATAAAATTTCTTTAATAATGATGGGACGATAGTTTTTTTTTGGACACGATTTATGTTTTAGTACATGACACAGGAGTTCACATATATATGGGTCACAGGTATTAAGAGATTTGGAGTTTAAATAGCTCCATAAGGGGTGCAGGAGTAGTTTAATTATGGGATGTGTGTAATTAGCGGGGGGCGGGTAACACTTTGAAACACGTCAGTTCACATTGGTGAGGTCACGGGAGGTTTGCGCCAACACTATGTATTTAGTTCGGTGGATGGTGCTTTGAAAAATTTCTTTAATTATTATAAGTCCTGAGCAGTGCAGTTTTTCTTGCTATATATATATATATATATATATATATATATATATATATATATATATATATATATATATATATATATATATATATATACAGGGCAGCCATTGGGGGGACAGTTGTAGGAGGCCCAAGGGTAAGGGCCCCCCTGCTTTCTGAGAGCTGCCGACTTCGGGAAGGCAGGGCGGGAGCACAGGGGGAGGTATCTTCTGTCCATTTCTTTCCCTTATTGGTCACAGAGTTTAAGTCCTGGTTTAACTGCTCAGGGATTGGATAGCTGAGGTTTGAACTTCCCCTCCAGCTCATCCAATCACCATGCAGCTTTACCGGGAATTGAAATTATTTGACCAATAAGGGAAGAAAATGCTGTCACTGGAAGAAGATGCATCCACCTGTGCTCCCCTCCTCCGTTCTGTAGTTGGCAGCTCACTGACAGCAGGTGGGCCACACTAATGAAGTAAGTGCAACATGGCAGGGCCCCCCTAAAGTTAACCCTTTGTGGTCCATGTTGTGTGGTGGGGCCCTGGGCACCAATTTTTTTTAAACTTCTGGGGGGGCAAGTTTTTTTACATGGACATTTAAGGGGGGCCCTGGCCACCAATATTTTTGAATGGGGGGCCCTGACCACAAATATTTTTTATGGGCAGCCCTGACAACAAATGTTTTTTTTAATGGGAGGGCCCTGACCACAAATGTTTTTTATGGGGGGGGCCCTGACCACAAATGTGGGAACCCTAGCCACCAATGTTTTTTTTTTACAGTGTGGATGGAGAGACGTTCTACCAGCTGCTGGGTAAGCTATTTCCCCTGCACTCTCACTTTAGCAGTCACAGCAGTTTAATACAATCTGTTATGTTAAATCACAGAGTCATTATTTTGCTTATATAAAAGTGCTGGTTTGGGGAAGGCTAGTGTAACTGGTCACTGTAAATAATAAATATTTGAGAATCTTTTTTTTTTTTAATTTTTAAAGGAGGCATCAGCCCCCCCCCCCCAGCTAGTCTTCTGAGTCTTTTACACTTAAAAGTGTTTCTGTTTGCGAACCTGCTCTAAGAATGTGGTGTTGAGCGGCGAAGTTCACAGGTACCATCTTTGGATCCTCTTCAGTAAGTGCATCTGCAGGAGCATGCCCAGTTAAAGCAGATAATAGATTCAATATTACATGCTCCTAAAGGCTCTATGTTGGTAATCATACAGAAGAGGATCAGAATAGGCAGAAGATGGCTGGAGCCTGGGAACTCCACTGCACAACTTTTTCGTTTTTATAACAGGTTCACAAATAGGGAGTATAATAAACTCTGTGGGGAGGAAAAAGAGAGGGGCTGTTTAAGACCAGATGAGGAGAAGGGCTAGGAGGAGGGTGAGTGCATCTTTAAATTGGTGCAAGCATAATAAACGTATTTCT
Source organism: Xenopus laevis (assembly GCF_017654675.1). Taxonomy (NCBI): domain Eukaryota; kingdom Metazoa; phylum Chordata; class Amphibia; order Anura; family Pipidae; genus Xenopus; species Xenopus laevis. The sequence goes on from NC_054380.1 coordinate 57,964,612, forward strand.
ATTAAATGTTTCCATTGATGTGAGACATAGATGCTTAATAGCCCTGTCTGTCATCTGTATATGGAATATGGCCTGTGTTTTAGTGCTCACTCCCTAACTTGTATTATTTCTTTCTTGTAGAGTATAAATTCATCAGAGAAGCCCTGGACATGGACCCCTGTCTGAAGCTTACTGACAAGGTATTTAATTTAGTTACACAGTGGTCTGTCTGTTCGGGCATTTGCCCGAGAGGCCGCTCTATCTTTTCTTTAAGTGTGCCACTCCTGAGCTCTACTCCTTATTAGAATTAAAGTGCCACTGCCTTTCAATCCATCAGGCAGGCTCTAGGACCGCTCCTGCATCCTCTCTGCCACTGTGGCTCCGCCACTCCTCTGGTTCTGGTGCTGCCGTGCTCTGTGCAGGCCCGTGCGCCATCAGGAGGCCACAGTCGTCCGGGGCCCAGAAGGATTTAGACTTGTGGACATCGTTAAAAATGAAGACCGGATCTCTCTCTGCACTTCCTGTGAGCTTTATCACTCTCTGTCCTTCTCCCTGTCTCTCTCTGTCTCTCTCTGCACTCTCTGTGTGTGTGTCACTCTCTCTCTGCACTCTCTGATTCTCTCTCTGTCCCTCTCTCTGTCTCTCTCTGCATTCTCTGTCCCTCTCTCTGTCTCTCTCTCTCTGCACTCTCTGTCTCTTTCTGTCACTCTCTCTGCACTCTGTCCCTCTCTCTCTGCAAACTCTGTCCCTCTCTGCACTCTGACACTCTCTTTACTCTCTCTCTGTACTCTCTGTCTCTCTCTCTGTGTCACTCTCTCTCTCTCTGCACTCTCTGTCCCACTCTCTGCACTCTCTGTCCCACTCTCTCTCTCTCTGCACTCTCTGTCTCTCTCTGCACTCTCTGTCCCTCTTTGCTCTCTCTCTCCGTCACTCTCTGCACACTCTGTCACTCTCTCTCTGCACGCTCCATCACTCGCTTTCTCTCTCTCTCTCTGCACCCTCTGTTTCTCTGCACTCTCTGTCCCTCTCTCTGTCCCTCTCTATCTCTGCATGCTCTGTCACTCGCTCTCTCTGCACTCTCTGTACTCTCTCTCTCTGTACTCTCTGTCTCTCTCTCTCTGTCACTCTCTCTCTCTCTCTGCACTCTCTGTCCCTCTCTGCACTCTCTCTCCCACTCTGTCTCTCTCTCTCTCTGCACTCTCTGTCCCTCTTTGCTCTCTCTCTGTCACGCTCTCTCTCTGCACGCTCTATCACTCGCTCTCTCTGCACTCTCTCTCTCTTGCTCTGTCTCTCTGCACTCTCTGTCTCACTCTGCACTCTCTGTCCCTCTTTTCTATCTCTGTCACTCTCTGCACGCTCTGTCACTCTCTCTCTCGCTGCACGCTCTGTCTCTCTCTGCACTCTCTGTCCCTCTCTCTGTCACTCTCTATCTCTGCACGCTCTGTCACTCGCTCTCTCTGCACTCTCTGTCTCTCTCTGTCTCTCTCTGCACTCTCTGTCTCTCTCTCTGCACTATCTGCCTCTCTCTCTCTCTCTGCCCCTCTCTCTGAATTACCCTTAAAAGAGAACCAAACCCGAAATAGAAAAAAAACCCTACTCCCCCCCAGCCTATCTGCCCCCCCCCCGGCAAATGCCCCTAATTTTTTTACTTACCCCTCTGTGCAGATCTGGCCTTGGGAGTTTACGGCAGCCATCTTCTTTTTTGGTCTTCTTTGAAATCAGACTGGCTTTCTGAAAAATGTCCGTGACTTTTGGCGCATGCACAGTTGTTCGGGACCGGAAACTTACTACAACTGCGCATGAACATTACCGAAAAAAGAAGATGGCGCCCGTGAACTCCGGAGGCCCGAATCTGCATGGAGGGGTAAGTAAAAAATTAGAGGCATTTGCCTAGGGGGGGCAGATAGGCTGGGGGGGTGAGGGAGGGGGGTCTACCCAGGGTAGGGGGTATGTTTTTTTCAATTTTGGGTTTAGTTCTTCTTTAAGTGAGAAAGGCAGCTCTTTATGCATATACATTTTTTGCAGTTTTACCCCAATATTTGAGTGGATTTTTTTGCCCTTAGGCCAAATACCAAACCGAATCCTAATTTGGATACGCATGTGGTAAAAGGAAAAAGTAACAAAAAGTCGCCCCTAATTTTCTTTTGTAAATTAGGATTTGGATTGGCCGGGCAGAAGGATTCAGAATACCGCAACATTACATTACCACAAACAACTCTTAATGGGTAAACAGGCAGCTGATAGTTTTGAGGTGAAGTGAAAATTGACCAGTGGGAAGTGGATCATAGTAAAGCGATGGAATGGTAAAATAGGGGTTAAATTACTTTACTGATTACAGGCTATAATCTGCCCCTATAAGAAACAAATAATAGAGAGCACTCACCCGAACTCGCTGTATACCGACCGACCTTGCCGACTGTGCTGACACATGCACGCGTTTCCGGAAGAACACGCTGAAAACTGTATCCAATAGCCAATCACATCATGGAGCACCAGGCAGCATTTGGGGTCATATAAAAAGTCCAAATTTATTGAAAATGTATCATAAAATCATGTTAAGCAACCAAGTGAAACAGCCCCACGCTTAACGCGTTTCGTGGCCTCACACCACTTCTTCATAATCTGCCCCTACTGTAACTAGGAAATGCTAGATCTTTAATAAAATAGGTTGAAGGTCTAGGCTTAATGCACTCAGACATGTGCATATTAAATGTGAACGTAATTGCAAACAAGGCACTAGGAACCCAGGACCCATGAACTCTGCTGCTATTGACCTAGTGTAAAGTACAGTGTTCCATCTGCAGATTGAGCCAATGCACACTAAATTTTTTTCACCAAATTAAACATTTCAGCACCAATGTCCCTCACCCTCGAGACCTATATTTTGCCCTAGACAAAGTGGGGCTCATTTAGCAACACTGTGCAAATTTGCCCATGGGCAACCATGGCAACCATTCAATTTGCTGCATTCATTGTTCTTGCAGCTGGCTTTAAAAATAAATCGCTGATTGGTTGATATGGGTAACTGTCTATTGGCAAATTTGCCCAGTGCAGATAAATGTGCCCCAGTTGGTTTATGAAGTGATGCAAATATTTTGTGCTCTGATTCAACATGTTGTCGGGAGAGGCAGAGTTATGGAGGAAACTTCTGCATTGTGGTACAAAAACATACCAAATTAGGCATTTTTTCCAAAATGTGCAATTCTGTACAGGTATTTACTGTCATGTTACCCATATTTACTGTACTTTTTTCTCTCTAGTACCTCTTGGCCATGATCCGGGTGTATTTCCAGCGAGCCAGGCTTAAAGAAGAGGAGTACATCGTAGGGTACTTCTTTGGAGCCTTGTAAGTAGCTTTCTTTCTTTCTTTTAAAATTCTTTTTATTAAGTTTTCAATAAAATACAATGACTTAATAAGATAAAATACATATGTTTCCAAATGAAAAAAAAATTACATATGATGAAATTCCAAAGATTTCTTCATGAAAACAATAAAAAAACAAAAAAAAACAAAAAAAACAAAACAAATTAGAAACAAATTGACCTGTTATTCTCATTTCAAAATAAATACAATGTGGCCAAAACAATGACATGTGTGAATGACTTAGACTGTACAAGGTTACCTTATTCATTCATAACCTCATTTTACCCCATGAGTTTAAGAATAAACTCCTTTTTATTAGTCTCCAAGGATGAAATATAAAGGGACCATCTACATTTAATTCTATTCCTTTTTCCGTTTTTCCGACGCTGGCGCCCGTTTTTGGCGCTGCTGCCCGTTTTTGACGCCGGCGTCCGTTTTTCTAAAAAAAAAATTTTTGGCGCCGGTGAATTTTTACCGCAAATTTTCGCGGGCATTTCGCGAATTTATTCGCTGGGCGCGAATTCGCGCCTGGCGAATAAATTCGCCCATCACTACCTTTCATATCCAGCAATGCAAACTGTGGGTTCAATTTCAAATCCAAATGGATTTTTTTTTTTGATAAAACCAATAATTTTTTCCCATAAATTTTTAATAAATGGGCACTCCCAAATATAGTGGAAAAAATCAATATGCTGTTCTTTACACTTTGGACAGAAAGAAACATTCTTAGAATCTATAGTACTCTGGAATAGTAATCCATAACCCAAATGAATAAATCGAAATTGTTGATCTCTCCAACTTTCAGAAACTATATTAGTTTTAAACTTTAGAAAAGAATTTAGGAGATCCTTGGAAGAGATATTAACCCCTAAGAATAAAGACCATTTTTTACTTGGATTCTCAAGTGGATCGAAATCATTAGACAATGAATAAAATAAATGAGATGAAATCCATGAAATACAATTTAGCTGAGGATCTTCAACCAATTGTAATATTGAATTATAAAACTGATGATGTTTTAGTTGTGACTTTGTTTCATTACCAATTAGTTGAAAACCATGTCTGATCTGCAAATAACTCAATCTCTCTTTTTCTGAAAGACCATATTTTTCCTTTATTACATTCCATGGAAAGGGATCTCCCGAATTTTGATCAATAATATGACTGACCTGATATATACCAAATTTTCTCCACTTATAAGAAAATTTAATTCTCTGTTTCTTAGGGAAACCTCCCAAATAGAATGGAGAAAGGAACGGTGAAATATTAAAGTTTAGATGGTTTTGTTTGCATAAAATCTTCCAAGTATTAATTGTGTCCCTATAAATTGGGTTTCTTTTAATATCAATATGCTGCTCAGACCAATTTTTATGTAAAGCGGAAATAATATGTTCCTTAGAAGTTAAAAATACTTCAAGATCTAGATTAGTAAATTTCTCTTTACCAGATATCCACTCCACAATGTATCTTGTGTTAGCAGCTACATTAAATTTCCTAAAATCCGGAGCATTAAGACCACCTAAAAATTGGGATTTCCTAAGTTTAGATAAAGATATTTTAGGTTTTTTACTATGCCAAATAAAGTTGCTTAAAATTTGGTCCAATTTTTGTACATCTGAGTGCTTTAACAATAACGGGAGGTTAAGAATAGGATATGCAATTTTTGGTAAAATAATCATCTTAAATAATGCCATTCTTCCCATTAAATTTAAAGGACTGTCCTTCCATTTAATACAAAGGGCACTAACTTTGTGAATTAATGGAGTAAAGTTAAAAGAATATAATTTAGAAAGATCAGAAGAAATCTGAATGCCCAAATATGTTATTCTACCAGAAGAAGGCTTAATATGTAGGTCTACCAGTAATTGTCTTGGGATGGCATTACATATGTTTAAAATATCTGTTTTACTAGAGTTGATAAAATACCCTGAAAAAGTTTTATAGTAATCAAAAAAATTAAATATATTTCTAATTGATATTGTGGGATTACTTACAATTAAAAGAAGATCATCAGCATATGCTAGGGATTTTATATGTTTACCATCAATCACCAATCCTTGGAAAAGGTCTGTGGAATCTAAAAATCGAATTAAAGGCTCCATCGAAATATTAAACAGCAGTGGAGACAATGGACAACCTTGACGAGTTCCCCTATAAAGACCAAAAGTCTCTGAAAGTTCTCCCACTACAGCAATTCTCGCTTTAGGTTTCGAATAAATAGAATTAAGTAGAGTTATAAATTGTCCCTTAAATCCAAAACTATCACAACACTCAGAAAGATATTTCCAAGAAACATTATCAAAGGCCTTTTCGGCATCTAAACTTAATATAGAGCATGGAATCTTAGATTTCTTAGCATTATAGATGACATTTAATAAAGTACGAATATTTTTTACCCCTGTTCTATTTTTCACGAAACCATTTTGTTGATAAGAGATGATACTAGGTAACACTAGGGATAACCTATCCGCAATAATTTTTGTTAATATCTTAAAATCAAGATTTATTAGTGAGATAGGCCTATAAGAAGCTGGCTGAGAAAGGTCTTTACCCTCTTTCGGAATTAATTTTATATGGGAAACCAAACTAGAATCTAAAATTTTCCCATGGCAATAAATTTCATTATATAAATTAGTCAGAAAGGGAGCTAGTTACAATTTCAACGTTTTATAGAATGGAGAAGTTAAACCATCAGGCCCTCCTGCTTTAAAGTCCTTAAGTGAGCTTATAGTGGAGAGTACTTCTTCAATAGTAATAGGTTGGTTAAGTGAGGTTAATTGTTCTTCAGATAGTTTTGGAAAATTAACTCTCGAAAGAAACTTTAAACTCTCATTTTCATTCATTAGTGAAGGAGAATAAATGGATTCAAAATACCCCTTAAATATAGTAACTATATCTTTTGGAAGATTAGTTAATTGACCTAGGTGATTTGTAATTAACATTGGTTTATGAGGACTTCTACTATTTTTGAACATATTGGCTAAAAATCTGTTGGACTTATTATGTAAATTATTAAATTTAGCTTTATAGTAAGCAAGGAAGATTGATCTCTCAAATTAGTCCAATGTTTAAGTTCATCTAAAGTTTCTTTATATCTATCACTATGTTGCTTAGTAGGATACAATATAAAATTCAGATATGCCTTTTTCTGAGCTTTAGTATGAAGAATAAACTCCTTGTTAATTTTTTTCATAAAGTGAATTCTATAAGAAGTAATTTCCCCACGAATTATTGCCTTCCATGTATCCCATAATAAAGGTAAATTACAGTCACCCTCTTGATGTATCTGATTCTCCTTAAGAAATAAAGCCCATCTTTCTCTCAATTTATTATTGAATTCCGGCTTATCTTTTAGGAATACTGGGTATGACGAAGGGATATAGGACTTTGGTAAAAAGCCTAGTTCTACTTCTATCAAGACTGGGGCATGGTCTGACAAATTAATATTACCAATGCTAGCTGATGTGGTTTTATTTAATACATCAATCGATGAAAATAAGTAGTCAATACGAGTACCTACTCCATGGGGATGAGAGAAAAAAGTAAAGTCTCTATCTGTCGGATTTAACATTCTCCAAAGATCTACCAACTTTGTTTGATTTTCAAAATCTGCCAACAATTTAGATTTCCTAAAAGATTGTTTTTGGACTGGACCACTCTTGTCCAAAGGCCATAAATAAGATTCATTAAAATCCCCTCCAATTATTACTTTATTCTGCGGATAAGACCCTATTTTTTGAATCATCTGGGAGTAAAATTCCTCTTTACCTGAATTAGGAGCGTATAAAGAGCCCATATACCACACCTTATTTTGTAGGAGAACCTCTGCAATTACAAATCTACCATTGGTATCACTCTCTGAATTTATCAATTTGTAAATTTAAGGCTTTGTTAAACAAAATTGCCACTCCCCCTTTCTTTTTATACTACATTCCCAACCCATCCTTTTTTTAATTTTTCAGATTCAACTTCTGAAAGATGAGTCTCCTGAAGCATAACTATGTCTGATTTCAGTTTTTTTAGCTCTGCTAAAATCCTCATTTTCTTTATGATGAATTAAGCCCATTCACGTTCCAAGTAATTATGTTAAGCATTGCAAAATACTAAAATGATATGAAAGAGTGATTCCAAAATGCCAAGGAATGTTAGAAGTTTTAGGCCTAGACAGATAATAACATCTAAAACAGGTCATGTTCTGTAAATAATTGTAACAATAAAATAAAACTAATTTTACACAATATTTTGCAAACCAGAAGTAAAGTGTAAATATAATACTTATAAGAGTAACATATTTATTAAAGCTAATATTAACGTTAATATCATCAAACCTGAAAGCTAAATAGCTTCTTGAACTTAGTGCTTTAGTGTCAACATCTAGCCACCAACTAGAAATAATGAAATAGAGCACCAAAAGTAAAAACATTAAATTCAGTGACTCCACTTTTTTCCTAAAGAGAGAGAAAGTGTAAACTCTCTAACCAAGATAAGTAACAGGGCAAAGTATGCACCACTATTCACTTATAAAGAATAATACCTTCAAATTATTATTTCTGACAAATTTAAGACATCATATTATCCGGATTTGAGTGTTCCTGTATAATAGGAGATCTGGATCTAGATCTCGGAACAGTTGACGAAGTCATGTTCTGAAACTTTTGTGAGTGACGTGAAAAAGTTTTTATCTCTTCTATTCTTCTATCTTTAGCCGAAATACCAGGACTTGAACCTCTCTCTTGAACTGCAGCGGAGGATGAATGCTGTTTCTGAAGTTGAAGAATGAAGTTTGAGGCATCTTTTGGATTCTCAAAAGTACGAGTCTCCATTGCCAGAAAAATCTTCAAAATAGACGGATATGTACAGTAAGTGCAAATTTGATGTTCATCTTAAATAAAGATTGGCAAATTATACTGAACTCTTTCCGTTTCTGAGATAAGATAGAATAGTCTTGGAAAATAAGAACTCGAAAGCCATCAAATTCCATTGTATGGGTTTTTTTGTAAGCTTGAAGTAACAAGGTTTTTTCAGAATAGTCCAAAAACTTGGCAATAACTGCTCTTGGTTTGAGAGGCACTTGGTCTCGTAAAGGACCGATGCGATGAACTCTTTCCAGCTTTATGTTTGTTAAATTTTGATCAATCCCTAGTTTTTTTGGGATAACTGTAGTAATAAATGAAACAATATCACTTATTTTGTAAGATTCCGGAATTCCTATAAACCGCAGATTATTTCTTCTTGTCCTATTTTCGAGGTCATCTATTTTTGCTTGCATATCTTTTGTCTTCTTCTCTAGATCGTCTAATCTTGTTGAAGTGTAGATCGTGTCGTCTTGAATGTCAGAAACCAAATTTTGTAATTCCTGTATCTGACGATTTTGTGAGGTAAGATTATCAGATAAGCTACTAATAGTACCTTGTAAATGTTCAAGTGCTTTCCCAATAGCTGATTGAATAGCCTTTTCAATCGTAGGGTTAAGTAGTTTTGCCACTTCCGCAGCCAGGAGAGAATGTTCATTAGATTTTTGTTGTGTATTCCTATTAGATCCATTTTCATTTTCAGTATTTTTTGGGTATTTCGGTTTATTTCTCTCATATGTTTTTCCATTGCTTTTGGTAGAAAAAAGTGAGGGAGCAGGTGAAGTATCCATTTTTTCCTTTTCTTTTTTTTCTCTTTTTCCCTTTTTTTCTTTCCTTTTTTCTTTTCCTCTTTCCTTTTTTCTTCCCTTTCCCTTTCCTTTAATCTTTCTTCACCTCTTTTCCTTTTTTTCCTCTTTTTCTTTCTTTTCTTTTCCGTTTTATGTAGTTATGAATTTTTTTCTTTCCCCTTCTTCTCCCTTTTTTTTATCTTTTTTTTTCCCTTTTTCTTTCCTTTTTCTTTTCCCCCTTTTTTTTTCTTTCCCTTTTTTTCCTTTTCTTTTCCCCCTTTTTTACTTTTTCTACTTTTTCAAAAAAAAAAAAAAATAATATAACAGGTAATCAAAGCAAAGTTCTCAATCTAGAGAGTAATAAAAGCAAACTTGTGGACCAAAAGTTGAAAAGTCTCGTAATAGTAATATTCAGTTGGCTTGTATGATATTTCAAGACTTGTTATATTTTCTCTTTAAACCATTAGATTTAAGCGCTTATCCAAAAGTCACCGTTGTGCATCAATTGTTTTCACTTTCTCAGCCTGAATATTAATAATGAACTAGGGGTCCAACAGTTAAAATGTCTCATAAGAGTTAAATATGGTCGGCTTGAATCTTGTTATATTTTCCCTTTAAACAGAATGTTTAAACGCTGATCCAATAATAATGGCTATGGATCATTTATTTTCACCACCTCAAGCTGACTCGTAGACTACTTTATTGTAGCTTTGGATAAGTGCAATAGTATATATATTTTTCGTCACTTTTTGTGGTAAACCAGTTAGGGTCTGCGAAGTAAGAATATCATGAGGTAAAAACTCCTTTGAAAACTCTGTCGGCCATCTTGTCTTCACCAGCAACTACGCCATTATCAATTCCAATGTGTCAAAAATATATGAAAATGCCAACCAACCAAAAAACTAAATAAAAAAAAAAAAACAACAACAATACAGTCACTTTAATCCTGGGAGAAATCCAACGTTCCTTATAAACAGCTTAAAGCTAATGTTGTATGTGAGGTTCTTTGGGGAAACAAATCGCTAACTTTTTCTGTCAGAAATACTTTCCAAGCGCTGTTCCAATAATAACTAGGTTCAGTAATCTCTTTTGTAGGTTGTCACCTCAGTGTCCTTGGCAGCCAGATACTATTTCAAATATTAGACTGGAAAATGGAAGAATTGGTAGGTAAATGGTTCAAAAACAAAAGTTAATTATAAGGCTAACCACTACTATTTTCTTTATCATTAAACATTTTTTATTACATTTAGTAACATAGTTTTACCATTAATTTGAATGCATTTGTCAGTAATATGACCATTATTACCTTGGTTTTCAGGTTACTTGCTTATGAGATGAAGGAGGAAACATCTTTTCGTAGCATGATTTACACCTGGGCCCTTGGAGAAATGTATCGGGAACTATGGACCTAATTCACCAAGTTGCGTGATGAAGTGTGGGCCAGGATGGACTTTCGAGCCTGGGTTTCCGAGGAATTCTGTGAGGAGGTGTGTAATACTATGTATTCTTGGTTATAGCCCTTAGCCCAACAGTTTGGGTACAGATAATACAAGTTAAATGCAAACATGTGTGTCATCCCTTATCTAATTATACTGTAAGGTATAAAGTATAGTAAAATAGAAGCCCCATTTAACTTGTTCCAGGAGACCAGAAAGAAATGGAGTCAAATTTAAGAAAATGTAAAATCAGGGAAATGCATTATATATTGTTGGGAAAAAAAATGTTTAAAATGTGAAAACTTAAAATCAGAGAATTCAAAATTGGCGTTCCAGTGTAATTGCTTACTTTTACTAGTACATTTTTATGAATTTTTAAAAATATTTTTGGTTGTAGAAGATGCAAAGTAAAAAAAAATAAAAAAAATTTTTTTCTGTATTTTGCTTTCACTGGTTTGGTACATATAAAATAGGGAAACAGTCTTATTGTGATTGGTTAGAGAACAATAACTTTGCTACTGTATATAGATAAATTCCATAATTGTTGCATATGTAGCACATTATCTGTCACTATGTACTGAAGATATTTCTTTCTGGGGTTTAATATGTGGGGGGTATTACAACATAACAAACCAAAAAGGCGTGTCCATCTCTATACATACAGGATGCTGCCCAGTCATACAGAGCTTATTTGCCCACCAAATATTGTGCATTTTATTATAGAGGGGGGATTTCTCTGTCAGAGGAAAAGGTTGTAACTGTAAGAATGCATTTTGGGCTCTCCCACAGTTCCAGGACTAAGCACATTGGTATCCAAAGAATCATTGGGACTTCTCCCATTGGCTTATATGCAACTTTGACAGGTCTGAGATGCCGGATTTTCAGATTCGGACTTTTCCCATCCTCTGGGTTTAATGAATTACGAAAAATTCTTGATTTTTTTAAAAGTCTGATTTTATAAAAAAAAAAAAATCTAAATTTTTTGTGATTATTGCATTCAGATTTTAGTAAATAACCCCCTTACTGTATCCTGCACATCAGGTAATCCATATCAACTCTCCATCGATAGTTCTCCATAGTTTTTCTCCAATTACTTTTTTTTTTATCTATACTTTTTTCCCCCTTACTTTACATTATCTCCACTGTATATTGGCCTCTAGGTTCTCTGCACCCCAGGACTTTCTTCTGGGTTTTAGTTTTACCATGTTCCATTCTGCCCTTCTTTTCTCTCTTCCTATGTACAATCCTCCCTTTATTACCAACTCCAATGCCATTATCCCCTCATTTTCCCTGTCCCTTTGTTTTGCTTCCTTTATTACCTCTCACCCAAGGACCAACTCTTTCCTTTATCCTGACCCTCATGTTCCTTTCTGCCTTTCAACCAATTTCTTCTTTCCTCTGACCCTTTTCCAAAGTCATTCCCCCACCTTTGCCTTTTTCCCATATCCAATTTGTCCTTTCCCATGTTATTCAGATGAACAAGCTAAGGTGCACCAGGGGATGCAAACTGCTGCAGAGCCATGTACTTACTGCCATTGGCAAGTATAGCAAGTATAGGGCTCCTTTTTGTCTGACAGTGCCATGTTCTGCCGAATACACGTAGAGGTTCCATGGAAAGACCATAAAGGGAACATTTTTTCTTGCAATTCTACAATTTGTAAATGAACAGAGTGCTTATCTTTGATTTGGAGAAGTAGGGTGCCAGGCAGGCTTATTCATAGTTGTTGCTGAGTTAAATAAGTATTTATGACCCAAAACAGGATCACGGCAAGAAAAGTAAGCTGGGTGAGAAATTATTAAAAGTTTACTAGGAGGGAGAAAAAATCCCACTTTCTTAGAGCTGGTGGGATCAATAATGGCACTAAGAAAGAAGCTATATTTTTCTATTGCATTTAGATGGGGGGTGATTCATTGGAAGACTACAGAGAGAGTCTGTTTTTAACCATTAGAGGGGGTCCAAAGGGGGGGGGGTACTTGTTTTAATAAGTTACAAGAGGTTCTGGGAGAAAAACAGTTCATAGTGGTGGAGCAATGACTATACAAATCCATTATAAAGAATTCTGGTGCATATGCCTAACCAGTAGATGCAGTAATCTGTTGGTCCATTACATGGGATGCTATGGGAGAAGCTATGTTATTAAAGGAAGATATAAGTGAAAATTTACTAATCTTTTAATGAGGTAGGTGGTAATCTAAAAACAATTCAGCTTTCAAACATGGATGCTACTCTCCACCTGATCTCCGCTCTGTGTAGCTGCACGGTCCCAGTACAGCTACATGGAACTGCTGATTAAAACAGATCTGCTTCTCTCCCCCTGATTACAACACACAGGCCATGTGTAAATTGGTCTAGAATCATGAGCCCACTCTCCAAACTAATTTTTCTCCTGTCCTCATGTAACTTCTTTATTGTCCTGGTCTCTTGCTTACATGGTATTCTATTCTTCCATCCATCTGGCCTCTTTGTTCCTATTCAGAAATGACCATGACCATGAAATAGGCCAAATGGTTCGTTTTTCTAGTATACCAGTGGGCCAGTCTGGCGATGGGACATGATTACTGTTTACACAAACATAATCAATAGATCACAGGGGATTTTTTTTCACATAGATAAAGTTCAAGAACAAAGGCCATCTGTATAGACTTGGAATGAAAGGAAATTAACTTTGAAATTTGAAGCACCAAAAATGGTTCTGTATGTGTATATATAGTATCTATCTATGCACTGGAGTCACTTGGAGGGGTTGAACTTGATGGACTTAACAGCATATAATATTTAAATACCTAGAGTCTTATGTAAAGTTGTTCATTCTACTTTATTTCTGAGATCAAATGCTGATTCATTCATATTGTGCCAGGTAGTGGTTACTTTGGCCTTTATGCATTTGCCATTTATACACTGAGCAAGGAAAGGCAATTGTATACTTGCATATAACAAGATGTCATTCTCTGACATTTGGAGATGAGAATTCAGTTTTAGATCAGTGGAGCATTATTTTAATCCTAGAGTTGTGCCCAGCATTATGCCCTGCTTTCTTCCTTTAAAAAGTCACAATTCATTTATAGGGCATGTGTGTTTCTAGAAACTAAGTATTCCTAGAGGAAATTATGCCAAGAGATGGGAAGATGTGAAAATATATGCATTGCCAAGATAATTGCAATGTATTAAAAATGGATATTGTGGACTCTTCTGCTTCTTAATCTTCTACATTGAAGGCAAAAGCCAGTTATTCCACCTTAAAGGGGTGGTTAACTTTTTTGTTTATTTTTAGTATGTAATAGAATGGCTAAGAAGACTTTTTAACTGGTCTTCTTTTTTATAGCTGTGGCGTTATTTTCATTTGCCTTCTGACTGTCTCCAGGTTTCAAATGGGGTCACTGACCCCATCTAAAAAGACAAATGCACTGTAAGGCAACAAATGTATAGTTCTTGCTACTTTTTATTACTCAGATCTCTATTCATGCCCTTTAATATTCATATTCCAGTCTCTTGTTCACATCAATGTATGGTTGCTAGGGTAATTGTTGAAATTGCAAACTGGGGAGCTGCTGAATAAAAAGCTAAACTCAAAAACCAGAAATAATAAAAAAAATGAAAACCAATTCTCTACATCATAATACATCATACTGTGTATGGGCGGTGGGGAAATACAGTAGGGTGGCTTATAAAAACTGTGTATAAATTGATGTATGTAAATTCAATACATTATTCTTTTAGCAATACATTAATTAACTATTTAATTCTCATTCTTATACAGTTATTAATGGATGTTGATGGAACGGGCAATGTGCAATCTTCGTGGATGGAAAATGCAGTGGCAAAATTGTTTTTTGATATAGTCTGCATTAAAAATGCCCCTCAAGAAAGTTAGCAAAAAAGCTAGAATCTTGGGGTCTGACATTAAAGTGATTAAATAAATAAGTACCATTTAGAAAGCTAATTGAAAGTGCAACCAGTTGGGCCAGTGACATTATCAATATGGTTGCTTCCCTGAATGATGTCAAGCCCCTGTCATAGTTTTATCCTCTAAAATCATCCCCTAGAACACAGACACTGCTGTGAATAATAATGCAAATTACTTTCATGTTGAAGGTCAGGCTTGGATTCTATAAATGTTATTCAATGGATGGGATTAAGGACATCCAAAACAGAGCTAGTGGATACAGCATACCTGCACTGTTATGTAAGTTTGAAACTGCTGTTATGAAATAAATATTTAAATACCATGCTCACTTTACTTTGCCATCTCTGCCCTTTTGATGTCCTGCATTATTTCGGAAGACTGGATTTAAGTGCACATACAGTATAACTCTGACCTGCAATGATTGCAAGACATTGCCTCTGATTTCTGAGGGTAAATAGACCAACAGGGTTAAATAAAAAATGCCCTAATAGTGTTACAGTACAGTATATATAAAACATTCATGTAAATAAGAATTGCTCATTGTCAAACAGCACAGTAAGACAGCTATATTTGAGTTGCTCAGACGGCCATTTCTCCGGCACCAAGTCCAGTACAACCTCCACACTTTGTGAAAGGGATTTTAAGACTCTGGCTTTTGGGTTTTCATGATTGTAGAAATTATCTCCATCTCCATCTCTTTCAAAAGTCATTGTGTCAAAGCAAAATTTCCAAGGATTGGGATGAGCTATTGGGCCCTGTGAGAGTGAGGGCCTTCCATAGGTAAGAGGTGAACTGGGTCCACAACAGAAAACTCTGAAGGTCTGAAAAAGGCATCCCACAAAACCAAAAGGGTGCAATGATAATTACTGATTTGGCCGTAGCCCCCATATTCAGTATAGGGGATCCAACAGCTGTCGACATAGGAGGAGGGTAATTTTTTTGTTTGGGCGAGGCTAAAAGTAGCTATACATTCCACTTAATGCAGGGTACATTAAAAATCTGAAGAGAAAGACCAGTTCCAGTGCTTGCAAATCTCATGCTCTATATCAACAATACATAATCACACACAGCAGTATACAATGACAGGACCAGAACTAGGGGTAGGTAGAAGTGGCAGCGGCCTAGGGTGAAAAATTAGGGGGGCACTAGGCAGCTACCTCAAAAATTGTCTTCTGCCTACCCCTAGTCCATGTTCGCAGCCTGCAGTCTTACTCCCTGTACTACACTCTGTCACCCACCCCTCCATCGTTCTACCCTCCCTCCTGTTACACTCCCCTCCCCTTCATAGCGATCTGGGGGGGGTGGCTGTCCGGGTTGCCTAGGACACCTGTACGATGGTGGAGCCAGTCTGCATTTTTCTCTGCACTCATGCAAGGTACTTTATAATTCTGTTGGCATTTTAACTGTATTTTTTAATTATATATATTCTTACTTAAATTTTTGTATAAAGAGGTTGTTCACCTTTAAATTTACTTTTAGTATGATGTAGAGAGTGATATTCTGAGACAATTTGCAATTGGTTTTCATTTTTTATTATTTGTGGTATTTAATTTAACTAGCTTTTATTCAGCTATATGAACAATACTGTCACTTGTATTTCATCCTTGATATTGATGACTCAATAGACACATTTGTTTGAAGATTATTGGAGTGCTGGTCCATTTTGAATTATATATATATATATGAGGACGCGTCATCACAGTTACTTACCACGTAAGCTCCGCCTGACAAGGAAGCAAACGATTTGTGCAATGGAGTCCTACACGCTGCTACACGAGAAATACGCTTGAGAAAGGGAACTGATGCTTCCCGAAACGTCGCGTGAGTGTGGTCAAATTGAGCGTTTACATTGGACTTCCTAAAGATAAGTGTCTTGCTACAAATGACGCTATTACTTTTTGATACTAAGAATGTTATTTTTTGCTACATTTTAACAAGCTAAATAAAGGCTATATTTTATACATGGTGTGCGATCTGGTTGGACAAATATAGTATGAGAAGCGGAATTACTCACCGCCATTGAGATCAGCACCCTATACTCCAGTATTGACAAAGAACCCTGTGATTAGTGCATCACAATTGTTGGAATTTTATTTATTTGAGTAGTGATAGCACAATCAATCAATATGGAAACCAGTGACAGCATGCATGGGACTTTTTCATATACTGATAATGATATGGCCAGGATCTCTGGCATTTTTGGAGGTTCAAGGGAATTTTTGGCTACACCATCAGCCACGGTATGCCGGCGTAAATTTGAGTCTTTGAGCAAAAAACAAGTTGAACTACAACTACATGGACTCACGCTTACGGAGTACTTGCATGTTCAGCGTATTCCCAGAGGCCTACGGGTTAATTTACAACCGACACTCTTTGCGCAGAATGAGGAGTTTAAACAGAAATTTGCTGGGATTATTAATAAATGCTCACGTGATTTAATGGCACTTAATATTGAATTTATTGAACGTGAACTTAAGAGTATTGATTTGCAGATTGCGGGACTACAGGATACTATATCTGGTGTTATGAGCACGGATGAACTATCTGAGTTCAAGTTGAAAATGGATACCCTACTAGAAAAATATAAATGTGACGTGATTACACGCAAAAAGCAAAAATTCGATAGAGATACCCTGGACTACGAAAAAGGCCATGTATATAATTGGACACAATCTAATCGAGGACGTGATGGGAATAGATATGATTTTCAACAACCACGAGAGGGACAAGCACGTTCCTCTGAGCGCTCTAGAGAAAGAGCCTTTAATTTTTTATCCACAGGAAACGAAAGACCAGACGTGGTGGAAAAAGGAGAAAACAAAAATGTGAGGACACAGAAGGAACGGAAGGTGCAACCCAGGAGAGAAGTCCGCAACAAATAGTATATAATCTTTCATCTGTGGAGCTGACACCAGTGCAGATGAAAGTCCTATCATATGGGTTAAATTATTGTCCAACATCTAAACTTGACTCTTTTCAATTACAGGTGGACTTATACCGTTTTTTCCGCCTGCTGAGACTCAAAGTACATTTTGCACAGAATCAGGAAATAACTAGTGTTAATTCAGCTCCTATATCGGGGATTGATACGAATAGGTTGGGTTTGAGAAACAAAAGCAAATTTGTTCCTCCAACATCCTATTGTACGGTAGAAACGTATATAAACAAAGTAAAAACGGATATAGAATCATTTCTAAAGTTGCCACTCAGTCTGAGTAGTTACAACAGGAGCCGTGAAGAAATAGATACTTTATCACAATTGTCCTCTATGTCACACATAACGATTAAACCTTCAGACAAAGGAGGGGCAATTGTTGTGTTGGACACAGATAAGTATATATCTGAAATTAACAGACAGTTATCAGATACAACAGTGTACATTGAATTGAAGGGTGACCCCACTATCTCCTTTAAAAAAGAACTAGATGGCTTGTTACAAAATGCCACCCAGTTGGGAGTAATTACAGAGAAATCTAGGACGTATATGACTGTGAATTGTCCGATTATCCCACTCATATATGTCCTACCAAAAATTCACAAAGACCCAATAGATCCGCCAGGTAGGCCAATAGTGGCTGGGATAGGCTCTCTGACAAGCAATGTAGCCGAGACTTTGGATAAAATATTGGGTCCTTTAATACAGACAACTAGATCTTATGTAAGGGACACCAATGATTTTTTAGAAAAACTTACTCAAATATCAAAGATAGAGGGGGTTTGTTGGCTTGCCACTTTTGATGTAGCAAGTTTGTATACATCTATTCCTCACATGGAGGGTTTAAAAGCAACTAGAATCATTCTGAACCGATCAGGCTTGTATAGTGACGCAGAAATAGAATTTTTCATGGAGATGTTAAGCTTCATATTACACAGAAACTATTTTCAATTTCGGGACAAATATTACTTGCAGATACGGGGGACGGCCATGGGGTCCAAGGTCGCCCCGTCATATGCCAACTCATTCATGAGTTGGTTTGAGGATGAGCACGTCTTCCCAAATGTACTCTTCACCGGGCACTGTTGTGCCTGGTGGAGGTACATCGATGACGTGTTCCTCCTATGGCGGGGTGACCTGGACTCCTTGGCCACCTTCTGTGATGCAATTAATGGGGCCCATAAGGACATTAAATTTACGATGACAGCTGATCTCCAGACAGTCACTTTCTTAGATGTATCGGTCACACGAACTCAGATAGGGTTCGATACCCGTATCTATACGAAGCCAACAGATCGAAATCAACTTCTTTCATATGATAGCTTTCTTCCTCCCTCAGTTAAAAGATCGATCCCTATTAGTCAATTCACTAGAGTAAGCAGAATTACAAACAATCCAGTAGCTTTAGAACAAGATTTGGAACTAATGAGTAGGAAACTTAGAGATAGGGGATACCATAGTGAGTTAATTCAGAAGAATCAACAGTCAGTAAAGGAAGGGACCCTCAGGGGCCCTCACAAAGAAATGGGTGCCATGGGGAACAGATTGGCATATGTATATCAATACAATTCAGCAAGTCCAAAATTTAAATCTATATTGGACAAACATTGGCATCTATTAAGGGAAGCGTATCCTTCCATTTTAGAATTCCAACAAGGTCCTATGATGTCATATCGCAGAGGAGCGACCATAGGGAGCAGACTAGTGAATGCTGATATACGTACACCCCCAAAAAAGGCAATGTTTTGGGGTCCCAGGAAAGAAGGCATGTATAGATGTAGAGGTTGTGCCCAGTGTCGCTATGTACTTGTAAGTCCTGAGTTTGACCATCCCCATAGGAATCAAAAGTATCAAATTAGGGGTTATAACACATGTGACACCAATTTTGCCGTATACATGCTGGTTTGCCCGTGTGGGCTGGTCTATGTTGGGGAAACCACCCAAAAGGTCAAGGATAGGTTTTCCCAGCATAGATCAACTATACATACGGGCAATAGGTCATTGCCAGTCTCTAGACATTGTCTGGAACATGGACATACATCTGATGACTTGAAATTTAGGGTTATCCAACACGTTCCACCTCTGAAGAGAGGAGGGGATCGTGCCTTAGCACTTAAAAAAGCAGAAGTCAAATGGATTGATAGGTTGGGCACCCTTAGCCCACAAGGTTTAACCCTTTAAGTGCCAGCAGAATTTCACATTTTGGTTACGCGAAATGCCAGCCGTTTTTGAAACATTTTGTGCTCTCTCACTTTAGGGGCATTTTCTGAGGGGAAACCTATAGTTTACCTAGGAAAACTATACATTGTTTTTTTCGGTAGAAACTGAGCTTTCTAAATCTGCCTGAGTTTTCATGTATTTCCACCTGTGCAAAAAAATTTATAGTGCTAAATACCAAAAAAAAATGAAAAATTACCATTTTTCATCGTATATCAATTTATACCAGAAAAATATTTCATTTTACGGATGAAAATCCAACTGATTTGGAAAGCCTTATGTCTCTCGAACGTGCCAATACCAGATATGTATAGTTTTAGGGAGATTTAGGATTTCTGTACAGCAAAAACTCCCGGCAGTATATTACCGAATTTTGAAAGCACTAAGGCAGAAAACGGCATGCTTTAGATTCTAAGGCAAAAAATCCTGAAACCGTAGGTTTACCCCAGAAAACCATACATTTTTGAAAAGTACACATTCTGCCGATTACAAAATGGGTAACTATGTCTCTCTACTCCCAACTACCAAACATAAAAGCTTGTCTGAACATAGCGGTTTTTCAACAAAAAATTAAAAATTCTGAAAAATCATTTCAAAGGTTTTATTTTGCTGCTCCGCATATCCCAAACTATATTAGGTACCAAGAAAAAGCACCTGAAATATGATTGCCAGGGGTCCACTGAACAGTTTGATACCCATTATGCATAGGTTTACCAAAGTATCTGGCATTTAGAGACACCAATATGAAGTTAGCACATCCAAATTGTTCAGGACTTTACTTCAGCTATTGAGAAATCAACACATTGACTGCATTTTTTTGGGGTAAAAACACAGAAATATATGTTTACAGCCCCAAACCCATATATTTTTGGAAAGTACACATTCTACTGAATCTAAAATGGGTACCCATGCCTTTCTGCTCCAAACTACTGAGTCGCAAGGCTTTCCCAAAATTGTCGGTTTTGGTGAAATATCTGAAAATTTCCTCAAACCTTCAACTTCCCAGCACCATATCGCCCATTTATCATTACGTACTAAGAAAAAGCACCCTAAATATGATTGCCAGGGTTCCTCTGAACATTTTGGTGGCCATTGTTCATAAGTTTACCAAAGCATCTGGCATTTAGAGGCCACAAAATGAAGTTAGCGCATACAAACAGTCCCGTGGGTAACTTCAGCTAATGAAAAATCAACACACAGGAGAAAGCTCTCTGTTTAGTGCTGAATTAAGCATTGAAATTCCTGTTTGAGACAGGATTTTTTGTTATCACTTGGTGTGTGAATGTGTTGTCCACTTGGTGGGTGAAATTTGGGAAGTTTTGAGTTGATTTTCTTTACTAAAAATCGATTTTTCTTTTGACCCTGAAGGTGAGTGATTCCTAGCCCAGTTCCCTTCACTTGCTCTGGGCTACAAACTCACTGTTAGATCCCCTACCCCTCCCCCACACCTGGGTGTCAGTTTCATTTGCATTTTTCTCTTGTTTCAGCACAAATTGTTTAATTTTTGTACAGATTGAGTGGATATTTTGATTTTGCACTCAGTTCTGTGAGGAGAGAAAGCTAAAGGGAGAAGGATTTAATATAAGTATAAATATAAAATCTTTTCCAGCAGCAGCAGTGCAGCTCCCAGGCACCTGCTCACATTAACCCTCTCCCTGCCACAGCTTCTCAACTTAAAACTTACTTTTTTGTTAATCAATAGTATAAAGCTTTCTTTTTTGTGTGGTGTTGTGTAAAATAATGGGAGGGAATAAAAGGAAAGTTATAAAAAAACATCTCTTGGTTCTAAAGCAAAAGGACCTGAAAAACCCAGCTGTAGCTCTGCAAGGAAACACCAGTCAGAGCCCATGTCAAAAAGCCCCATTGCCTCTACTTCTGCTGCTGCAGCCAATGTGACCCCTGCTAAAACATTTGCACACGCGGTAGCTACTGGCAGCAACCCAAGCCAAGTCACTGCTGGGGTAGAGAAGCTTACAAGGAAGCATGGGGTCAGATGCCTAATGTCAAGCACTCATGGCATAGAGGCTTATATAAAGGCTGCAGCTGAAGTGGTGGGCCACTCTGCAGTAGTGGCAGCAAGTAAAATGTATGGGAAAGCCATAATCTTTGCCCGTACTCTAACTGCAGTGCATACTCTGGTACAGAGGGGTATCACAGTGGGAGGGAGTTATGTCCCTGTAGAACCCCTAGAAGGATTGGGCACAAGGGTGGTTTTATCTAATGTGCCCCCCTTCCTGCAAGACCACTTATTGTACCCCCACCTGCAAGCCCTTGGGGAGTTAAAATCAAATATGTCTAGAATTCCCCTGGGATGTAAGGAGAGCAGACTGAGGCACGTCCTTTCCTTTAAAAGGCAGGTGCAACTACTTTTACCTCGGGGGCAAGACACTATTGAGGGGTCTTTCGGGGTTCCATTTGAAGGGGTGCTGTATAAAATTTTTTACAGCACAGAGGAAGTGAGGTGCTTCCTTTGCAAGAACCTGGGGCACACTCGCCAGAGTTGCCCCAAAGGGCAAATTAAGACCACAGCCCCTGTTCCTGCTCCCAGTGCCTCAAATAAAACATCTTATCCTGCTGGGACTATTTCAGCAGGGTCCTCAAAGGGGATATCTCCTTCACTAAAGAACCTCAAGGTGGCTGTTACACAACCCACCTCTACAACATCCAAACCTCCTCCTTCTTCACTGAAGACATCTAAGGCTGCAGCATGTCTTACAATTGCGGCAAAAGAGAAGGGGGGAAAACATATCAAAGCTTCCCCCAGGGTCACAGTTGTTCCTACCACAAAAAAGTGTACCCCTGTTATGGGCACCCCTGAAGGTGTGGGGGTACCCATGATTGCAACACCTGTTGGGGTTGGGGCAGATAGTGGCCTTTCCTCTTCAGATGCCAAGAAAAAGAGGAAATTTAAATCAAACTGGCTGGTACCTGAGGAATGGGCATCAGTGGTTAATGATGGGGCACCCCCATCCAAGGGTAAAAAGGGCAGCAAGACTTCTGCTCCTCATGTGGTGACATTGTCTGGCCCAACTGTTGGTCACGATCAACCGGTGTCAGACCATGCACTCTTGCCTCCAGACCAGGTGGGGAATAATGAGGTTAATGGTCTGCATGGCCTTGAACATGGCAGTGTTGGTTTCCCCACAGAGTCAGGGGTGCAGTATCTGCCTCAAAATCATTTGGAAGATCTTCCCTTGGAGTGTAAAGAGACACCTAATGAGACTCCTGCAGAGTGGGCAGTCAGTGTTCCTGAGGTGCTGAGATTTGGCAACTGCAACCAGCCTCAGTTTTTAGTGCCTCAGGGTATTTCACTCCAGGAGGGGGAGAATATTGGGCTAACCCCCATACAGGACCCTGCAGATAAAACTGCTGGGAAGGATGGTGAGGGTGGAGTTGTAAATACGGTGGAGGGTAGCCAGATAACCTCTACTGTTCATGCTAAAATCTCTCCTCCCTTGTCTTCAACTGACCCAAATGTTATTGCCATCCAGAAAGCACAGGAGGTAGTAGAGAGGGCAGAGGCTAACCATCGAGCCTCCAAAGCTCTACCTGTTGCTGGGGAGCTAATTAGTTCTGTTGCTCCTGTGTCAAACACTTCCAAATGTGTTTCAAGTGAAGTTGAGGGAACACCTGAGCCATTGCAGGGTCTCCAGAAAAGTGATTCTGATACTTTTCCTGTAACAACTTGTGGAGAGATTCTCAAAGCTCTAGTGGAGAGGGGAGATTATCAATCCCTTAGCCAGGAAGAGCTCATGGATGAGGGGAACATCGAAGAGGAGGTTGACATAGGAGTGGCAAATCCTTCTACCCCAATCATCCCTGCTGAGGAACTCAAAAAGTTTCTTGAGAGCACCCTTGGTGTTAAATTAGAGAAGAAGATGCACATGGCTCTGGAGAAGTGGCATGATTTGCCTTTAGTTATCAATTCTGTGAGACAATACATTAAGGTCATAAAAGAGGCCAAGAACTATGGAACAGCGGAATATCTCCGTATAATGAAGTTTCACAATAAAAATGTTTGTCTCATCAGACCTTGATGAAGGTTAAAGCACTTCCTAAGACTCAGTAATGGCCTTGAGTATAAGCACACTTAATACTAATGGCTGTCGGAATCCTTTCCGAATGTTTCAGGTACTCTCCTTTCTTCGTCAAGGAGGGTACTCTGTGAGTTTCCTCCAAGAGACCCACACCACTCCAGAGCTTGAAGCAAGCTGGAATCTGGAGTGGAAGGGAAGGGTCTTTTTTAATCACCTCACTTGGACATCATGTGGGGTGGTGACCCTTTTCTCAGATTCCTTCCAGCCAGAGGTCCTGAATGCTACCTCTGTCATCCCTGGCCGTCTATTGCATCTTCGGGTCCGGGAGTCAGGTAGAACATATAATCTAATGAATGTGTATGCTCCTACTACCGGACCAGAGAGGGCACGGTTCTTTGAAAGTTTGTCAGCCTACATGGAGACAATTGACTCTGATGAAGCCTTGATTATAGGGGGTGACTTTAATTACACCCTTGATGCTCGAGATCGCAATGTACCCAAGAAAAGAGACTCGTCTGAGTCCGTTTTGCGAGAACTAATTGCTCATTTCTCCTTGGTTGATGTCTGGAGAGAACAGAACCCAGAGACGGTTGCTTTTACCTATGTCAGGGTGAGAGATGGTCATGTTTCTCAATCCCGGATTGATAGGATATATATATCGAGCCATCTCATGTCACGAGCCCAGTCGAGCACCATTAGATTGGCACCATTCTCAGACCACAATTGTGTATCCCTGAGAATGTCAATCGCACCATCTCTGCCAAAAGCTGCTTACTGGCACTTTAACAATAGTTTATTAGAAGATGAGGGTTTTGCAAAGTCAGTCCGGGATACATGGAGAGGCTGGAGGGCCTTTCAGGATGAATTTGCCACATTGAACCAGTGGTGGGATGTAGGCAAGGTTCACCTAAAGCTCTTGTGTCAAGAGTATACCAAAAGTGTGAGCGGGCAGCGCAATGCAGAGATTGAGGCACTGAATGGGGAGGTGCTTGATCTTGAGCAAAGGCTATCAGGCTCTGAAGACCAAGCCCTTCAGTGTGAATATCTAGAAAGGAAAGAAGTGCTGCGTAACATGGAACAACGACAGGCTCGTGGTGCCTTTGTGCGAAGCCGGATGCAGTTACTTTGTGATATGGATCGTGGTTCCTGATTCTTCTATGCTCTGGAGAAGAAGAAGGGGAACCGAAAACAAATCACATGCCTTTTTGCGGAGGATGGAACCCCCCTTGAGGATCCGGAGGCTATCCGGGACAGAGCCCGGTCCTTCTATCAAAACCTTTTTTCTCCAGATCCCATCTCTCCAGATGCTTGTGAGGAGCTATGGGATGGGCTTCCAGTGGTCAGTGAGAGGAGAAAAGAGAGGTTGGAAACACCAATCACTCTAGATGAACTCTCTCAAGCACTCCGTTTAATGCCCCACAATAAATCTCCTGGGCTTGACGGACTGACCATAGAGTTCTTCCAGTTCTTTTGGGATACTCTGGGCCCTGATTTCCATAGGGTCCTAACTGAGGCCTTCAAGAAAGGTGAGTTGCCACTTTCGTGTCGTCGAGCAGTGTTATCACTACTTCCTAAGAAGGGGGATCTCCGTCTTATTAAGAACTGGAGACCAGTCTCACTGCTTAGCACAGACTATAAGATCGTGGCCAAAGCTATCTCACTTAGGCTCAAATCTGTGCTGGCAGAAGTGATTCATCCTGACCAGTCCTATACAGTCCCCGGTCGGACAATTTTTGATAATGTCTTTTTAATCCGAGACTTACTACATTTTGCGAGAAGGACTGGTCTATCTCTTGCTTTTCTCTCTCTGGATCAAGAGAAGGCATTTGACAGGGTGGATCACCAATATCTTATAGGCACTCTGCAAGCCTATAGCTTTGGCCCACAGTTTGTGGGCTACCTGAAAACAATGTATGCCTCTGCAGAGTGTTTAGTTAAAATCAACTGGTCTCTGACTGCACCTCTGGCCTTTGGACGAGGAGTTCGGCAAGGATGCCCCTTGTCGGGACAACTGTACTCGCTGGCCATTGAGCCCTTCCTGTGTCTCTTAAGGAAAAGGCTCACGGGACTGGTGCTCAAAGAACCTGACATGAGGGTGGTTCTCTCAGCCTACGCTGATGATGTAATTCTTGTGGCCCAGGAGCTAGTTGATCTTGAGCGGGCACAAGAGTGTCAAGAAGTCTACGCTGCTGCCTCATCTGCCCGGATCAACTGGTCCAAGAGCTCAGGCCTTCTGGAGGGTTCTCTAAAGGTAGATTTCCTGCCTCCTGCTTTTCGTGACATCTCGTGGGAGAGTAAAATCATTAAATATTTAGGCGTCTACCTATCAGCTGAGGAGTATCCTGTCTCACAGAATTTCATTGAACTTGAGGAGTGTGTTCTAACGCGCCTTGGAAAGTGGAAGGGTTTTGCTAAAGTACTTTCTATGAGGGGGAGAGCTTTGGTGATTAATCAGCTGGTGGCCTCTCAGATCTGGTACCCGGCTGATATGTCTTAGCCCAACCCAAGAATTCATTGCTAAGATCCAGAGAAGGTTACTGGACTTTCTCTGGATAGGAAAGCATTGGGTTTCTGCAGGTGTCTCAAGCCTCCCGTTGAAAGAGGGAGGGCAGGGAGTCGTGTGTATACGTTCTCAAGTGCACACCTTCCGTCTCCAGCAAATACAGAGATACTTGTATGCAGATCCTTCTCCACAGTGGTGTACTCTAGCATCGAGTTTTTATCGCCAGGTACGAAATATGGGATATGACCGGCAATTGTTTATAATTGAACCTGAGGGTTTCCTAAGAAACCTTTCAACCCTGCCGGCTTACTACCAAGACACGCTAAAAACCTGGAGCATGGTATCCGTGTTAAGGCAAGGAGCCATTGAAGGGGAAGACATTCTAAATGAGCCCCTACTTTACAATCCATCTTTTAAGACTAGGATGTTAGAATCCATCAGCATCCGACGTCGCCTTTGCCAGGCTCGGTTAACCAGAGTTGGAGATCTCCTGGATTTTGAGAAATCAGATTGGGTGGACTCTCAAGCAGTTATGCAACGCATGGGATTCCTCACCACTAGGGTTCCACACCGTCTTCTCAAGGAAATCAAGGACACAATCTCTCCTGATTCTCACACCTTCATTGATGGAGTTTTACATGCTGGAGAGCCACGTCCACCTTGGAACTCCTCACCTCCAGACATAATAATAGCACCTAAAACCCGTCAATCCCCCCAAGCACCTCCTTCCCCCAACTTGAGCCAGTTGGAGAATTTTCCATTGACACGCTTTCATGATATAACAAGAAAGCTGTTGTACTCTCTAATGCTTCACACTGTACACTTCCTTGCCCTCATCTCCCGATATGATACCATCTGGAGATGTGTACTTAATGAGGGTGAAAGACCTCAGTGGCAAGCTCTTTATTCCAGTTTGGTGCCTAGACCAACTGGAGACTTGAGTTGGAAAGTGCTGCATGGTGCATTGAGCACGGGAGAGTATTTAGCTCGTTTTACAGACTCCCCAGCTGCTTGTCCATTCTGTGGCAAAGGAGAGTCTGTGTTTCATGCTTATTTTACGTGTGCCAGACTGCAACCTCTATTGGCTCTTTTGAGGAAGCTTTACCTGCAGTTCTGGTTACACTTTTCCCCTCATGTTTATATTTTTGGACGCCCAGTATCCCGGGACAATAAAGAGAAAGACCTTCTCTCCAACTTGCTCCTGGCTTTAGCTAAATTAGTCATCCATAAATCTAGAAAGCAATGTTTGGAAGGTGGGAATCCTCTGCCAGCAGAGGTCTTGTTCCGAGTGCTGGTGCGTTCCCGCATCCGAGCAGAGTACACCCAAGCAGTGTTTACTGGTCGGTTGAAAGAATTTGCTGACCAGTGGGCAATAGATGGGGTACTTTGCTCAGTATCCCCAGACCTGGTTTCTGTTAAGAAAATTCTCACACTCCATATTTAAGTGCACTTTAATTTAAGTGACAGTTGTATTTTAATCAGTTAATTATCTCCTTTGAGATGTGATTAACTTTGGTGAGCAATCACTCACCTGCAATTTGAATAATATATCAGCTAATGAAAAATCAACACATTGACTGCATTTTTGTGGGGTAAAACACAGAAATATATGTTTACCCCCCAAAACCCATATATTTTTGGAAAGTACACATTCTACAGAATCTAAAATGGGTACCCATGCCTTTCTGCTCCAAACTACTGAGTCGCAAGGCTTTCCCACAATTGTCGGTTTTGGTGAAATATCTGAAAATTGCCTCAAAGCTTCAACTTCTCAGCACCATATCACCCATGTATCGTTATGCACCAAGAAAAAGCACCCTAAATATGATTGCCAGGGTTCCACCGAACAGTTTGGTGGCCATTGTTCATAGGTTTACCAAAGTATCTGGCATTTAGAGGCCCCAAAATGAAGTTAGCGCATACAAACAGTCCCGTGGGTAACTTCAGCTAATGAAAAATCAACACATTGACTGCATTTTTGTGGGGTAAAAACACAGAAATATATGTTTACCCCCCAAACCCATATATTTTTGGAAAGTACACATTCTACAGAATCTAAAATGGGTACCCATGCCTTTCTGCTCCAAACTACTGAGTCGCAAGGCTTTCCCACAATTGTCGGTTTTGGTGAAATATCTGAAAATTGCCTCAAAGCTTCAACTTCCCAGCACCATATCACCCATGTATCGTTATGCACCAAGAAAAAGCACCCTAAATATGATTGCCAGGGTTCCTCCAAACAGTTTGGTGGCCATTGTTCATAGGTTTACCAAAGTATCTGGCATTTAGAGGCCCCAAAATGAAGTTAGTGCATACAAATAGTCCTGTGGGTAACTTCAGCTAATGAAAGATCAACACATTGACTGCATTTTTGTGGGGTAAAAACACAGAAATATATGTTTACCCCCCAAACCCATACATTTTTGGAAAGTACACATTCTACTGAATCTAAAATGGGTACCCATGCCTTATTGCTCCAAACTACTGAGTCGCAAGGCTTTCCCAAAGTTGTCGGTTTTGGTGAAATATCTGAAAATTGCCTCAAAGCTTCAACTTCCCAGCACCATATCACCCATGTGTCATTACATACTAAGAAAAAGCACCCTAAATATGATTGCCAGGGTTCCTCTGAACATTTTGGTGGCCATTGTTCATAAGTTTACCAAAGTATCTGGCATTTAGAGGCCCCAAAATGAAGTTAGCGCATACAAACAGTCCCGTGGGTAACTTCAGCTAATGAAAAATCAACACATTGACTGCATTTTTTTGGGGTAAAAACACAGAAATATATGTTTACAGCCCAAAACCCATATATTTTTGGAAAGTACACATTCTACAGAATCTAAAATGGGTACCCATGCCTTTCTACTCCAAACTACTGAGTCGCAAGGCTTTCCCACAATTGTCGGTTTTGGTGAAATATCTGAAAATTGCCTCAAAGCTTCAACTTCCCAGCACCATATCACCCATGTATCGTTATGCACCAAGAAAAAGCACCCTAAATATGATTGCCAGGGTTCCTCCAAACAGTTTGGTGGCCATTGTTCATAGGTTTACCAAAGTATCTGGCATTTAGAGGCCTCAAAATGAAGTTAGCGCATACAAATAGTCCTGTGGGTAACTTCATCTAATGAAAAATCAACACATTGACTGCATTTTTGTGGGGTAAAAACACAGAAATATATGTTTACCCCCCAAACCCATATATTTTTGGAAAGTACACATTCTACTGAATCTAAAATGGGTACCCATGCCTTTCTGCTCCAAACTACTGAGTCGCAAGGCTTTGCCAAAGTTGTCGGTTTTGGTGAAATATCTGAAAATTGCCTCAAAGCTTCAACTTCCCAGCACCATATCACCCATGTGTCATTACGTACTAAGAAAAAGCACCCTAAATATGATTGCCAGGGTACCTCTGAACATTTTGGTGGCCATTGTTCATAAGTTTACCAAAGTATCTGGCATTTAGAGGCCTCAAAATGAAGTTAGCGCATACAAATAGTCCTGTGGGTAACTTCATCTAATGAAAAATCAACACATTGACTGCATTTTTGTGGGGTAAAAACACAGAAATATATGTTTACCCCCCAAACCCATATATTTTTGGAAAGTACACATTCTACAGAATCTAAAATGGGTACCCATGCCTTTCTGCTCCAAACTACTAAGTCGCAAGGCTTTCCCACAATTGTCGGTTTTGGTGAAATATCTGAAAATTGCCTCAAAGCTTCAACTTCCCAGCACCATATCACCCATGTATCGTTATGCACCAAGAAAAGCACCCTAAATATGATTGCCAGGGTTCCTCCAAACAGTTTGGTGGCCATTGTTCATAGGTTTACCAAAGTATCTGGCATTTAGAGGCCTCAAAATGAAGTTAGCGCATACAAATAGTCCTGTGGGTAACTTCATCTAATGAAAAATCAACACATTGACTGCATTTTGTGGGGTAAAAACACAGAAATATATGTTTACCCCCCAAACCCATATATTTTTGGAAAGTACACATTCTACAGAATCTAAAATGGGTACCCATGCCTTTCTACTCCAAACTACTGAGTCGCAAGGCTTTGCCAAAGTTGTCGGTTTTGGTGAAATATCTGAAAATTGCCTCAAAGCTTCAACTTCCCAGCACCATATCACCCATGTGTCATTACGTACTAAGAAAAAGCACCCTAAATATGATTGCCAGGGTTCCTCTGAACATTTTGGTGGCCATTGTTCATAAGTTTACCAAAGTATCTGGCATTTAGAGGCCCCAAAATGAAGTTAGCGCATACAAACAGTCCTGTGGGTAACTTCAGCTAATGAAAAATCAACACATTGACTGCATTTTTGTGGGGTAAAAACACAGAAATATATGTTTACCCCCCAAAACCCATATATTTTTGGAAAGTACACATTCTACAGAATCTAAAATGGGTACCCATGCCTTTCTGCTCCAAACTACTGAGTCGCAAGGCTTTCCCACAATTGTCGGTTTTGGTGAAATATCTGAAAATTGCCTCAAAGCTTCAACTTCCCAGCACCATATCACCCATGTATCGTTATGCACCAAGAAAAAGCACCCCTAAATATGATTGCCAGGGTTCCTCCAAACAGTTTGGTGGCCATTGTTCATAGGTTTACCAAAGTATCTGGCATTTAGAGGCCTCAAAATGAAGTTAGCGCATACAAATAGTCCTATGGGTAACCATCTAATGAAAAATCAACACATTGACTGCATTTTTGTGCGGTAAAAACACAGAAATATATGTTTACCCCCCAAACCCATATATTTTTGGAAAGTACACATTCTACAGTATCTAAAATGGGTACCCATGCCTTTCTGCTCCAAACTACTGAGTCGCAAGGCTTTCCCACAATTGTCGGTTTTGGTGAAATATCTGAAAATTGCCTCAAAGCTTCAACTTCCCAGCACCATATCACCCATGTATCGTTATGCACCAAGAAAAAGCACCCTAAATATGATTGCCAGGGTTCCTCCAAACAGTTTGGTGGCCATTGTTCATAGGTTTACCAAAGTATCTGGCATTTAGAGGCCCCAAAATGAAGTTAGTGCATACAAATAGTCCTGTGGGTAACTTCAGCTAATGAAAGATCAACACATTGACTGCATTTTTGTGGGGTAAAAACACAGAAATATATGTTTACCCCCCAAACCCATACATTTTTGGAAAGTACACATTCTACTGAATCTAAAATGGGTACCCATGCCTTATTGCTCCAAACTACTGAGTCGCAAGGCTTTCCCAAAGTTGTCGGTTTTGGTGAAATATCTGAAAATTGCCTCAAAGCTTCAACTTCCCAGCACCATATCACCCATGTGTCATTACGTACTAAGAAAAAGCACCCTAAATATGATTGCCAGGGTTCCTCTGAACATTTTGGTGGCCATTGTTCATAAGTTTACCAAAGTATCTGGCATTTAGAGGCCCCAAAATGAAGTTAGCGCATACAAACAGTCCCGTGGGTAACTTCAGCTAATGAAAAATCAACACATTGACTGCATTTTTTTGGGGTAAAAACACAGAAATATATGTTTACAGCCCAAAACCCATATATTTTTGGAAAGTACACATTCTACAGAATCTAAAATGGGTACCCATGCCTTTCTGCTCCAAACTACTAAGTCGCAAGGCTTTCCCACAATTGTCGGTTTTGGTGAAATATCTGAAAATTGCCTCAAAGCTTCAACTTCTCAGCACCATATCACCCATGTATCATTATGCACCAAGAAAAAGCACCCTAAATATGATTGCCAGGGTTCCTCCGAACAGTTTGGTGGCCATTGTTCATAGGTTTACCAAAGTATCTGGCATTTAGAGGCCCCAAAATGAAGTTAGCGCATACAAACAGTCCCGTGGGTAACTTCAGCTAATGAAAAATCAACACATTGACTGCATTTTTGTGGGGTAAAAACACAGAAATACATGTTGACCCCCCAAACCCATACATTTTTGGAAAGTACACATTCTACAGAATCTAAAATGGGTACCCATGCCTTATTGCTCCAAACTACTGAGTCGCAAGGCTTTCCCAAAGTTGTCGGTTTTGGTGAAATATCTGGAAATTGCCTCAAAGCTTCAACTTTCCAGCATCGTATTGTCCATGTATCATTAACAGCATAAAGCATCCTAAATATAAACATATGGGTCTACTTAACAGTTTGATGCCCAATGTGCATAGATATACCAAACTTTGTGGCGCACAGAGACCCCCAAATGACAATATGTATAGACATTTTCACGGCTGACGCGCTGGCTGCTTCAATATAACCACCTGGTGTGTGTATTATGCGACATTAGACCACCTAACAGTACAGAGACCCCAGAAAACCATATATTTTCAGAAAGTACACATTCTGACGAATCCAATATGGGTAAATAAGTGTTTCTACTGCAAACTGCCAAACTGCAAAGCAATGCTGAACATAACGGTTTTTATCAAATTTCGGAAAATCGTCACAAAGCTTGAATTCTACCCCATTATATGCCACACATTTCGTAACTTATCAGCATAAAACATCCTAAATATGAACGCCAGGGGTCTACTGAACACTTTGATGCCCAGTATGCATAGATATACCAAACTATGTGGCACACAGAGACCCCCAAATGACAATAGTGTATATACATTTTCACGGCTGATGCGCTGGCTGCTGCAATATAAGCACCTGGTGTGTGTATTATGCAACATTAGACCCCCCTAACAGTACAGAGACCCCAGAAAACCATATATTTTCAGAAAGTACACATTCTGACGAATCCAATATGGGTAAATAAGTGTTTCTACTGCAAACTGCCAAACTGCAAAGCAATGCTGAACATAACGTTTTTTATCAAATTTCTGAAAATCGTCACAAAGCTTGAATTCTACCCCATTATATGCCACATATTTCGTAACTTATCAGCATAAAACATCCTAAATATGAACGCCAGGGGTCTACTGAACACTTTGATGCCCAATATGCCTAGATATACCAAACTATGTGGCGCACAATGACCCCCAAATGACAATAGTGTATATACATTTTCACGGCTGACGCGCTGGCTGCTGCAATATGAGCACCTGGTGTGTGTATTATGCGACATTAGACCCCCCTAACAGTACAGAGACCCCAGAAAACCATATATTTTCAGAAAGTACACATTCTGACGAATCCAATATGGGTAAATAAGTGTTTCTACTGCAAACTGCCAAACTGCAAAGCAATGCTGAACATAACGTTTTTTATCAAATTTCGGAAAATCGTCACAAAGCTTGAATTCTACCCTATTATATGCCACACATTTCGTAACTTATCAGCATAAAACATCCTAAATATGAACGCCAGGGGTCTACTGAACACTTTGATGCCCAGTATGCATAGATATACCAAACTATGTGGCGCACAGAGACCCCCAAATGACAATAGTGTATATACATTTTCACGGCTGACGCGCTGGCTGCTGCAATATAAGCACCTGGTGTGTGTATTATGCAACATTAGACCCCCCTAACAGTACAGAGACCCCAGAAAACCATATATTTTCAGAAAGTACACATTCTGACGAATCCAATATGGGTAAATAAGTGTTTCTACTGCAAACTGCCAAACTGCAAAGCAATGCTGAACATAACGGTTTTTATCAAATTTCTGAAAATCGTCACAAAGCTTGAATTTTACCCC